>NC_051409.1:35674993-35675305 GCF_015228065.2 Penaeus monodon | reverse complement strand
AGTCTCTCTCATTCCTCTTTCTATCTCTTTCTCAAAATTCTCCTGTTTACATTTCAACTTCCTGTACTAACTAGTGCATGCATGATCGTGAATAAACATTAATTTCCCTTTATCTCTGAATCAGTAACTTTACTCTTCTCTCGCTGACCGCTTCCGTGTAGCTAAAAGCATGTATTTGAATCATCAGTCTGGCAGGTCAATATCAACATGTGTTACGCAGAGATAACATGGGATGAAAAACAATATTGGGGCTTCTCTCTTGTACGCATCCTGCTGGAAGATTGTTTCAGGTGAGGGTGAGGGAAGAAAGGG
>NC_051409.1:35673730-35674219 GCF_015228065.2 Penaeus monodon | reverse complement strand
CCCAGGGGAAAATTAGCCCCATCAATCTCAACACATCAGGACCCATAGGCCTAACCAGGTAAGGCAGAGACAGAAAAAAAATCGGAGCAAAGAAGATTAAACAGATACCGTTGAAAAACAACCACCAGCCGTCAATAAATAAATAAATAAACAATAAAACCGAATAAAATAAATTAAAAAAAGGGGAAAAATGAGAAACGTAAAAAGAAACGAAAGAATTCTTCTCCTATCCCCCCAAAAACATCACACCACTGGAATACATTACCTCGCCGTTCGTGTAGCAATATATTATAGCCACCACGGCCCCTGTACTTCCTTCTATAATGCTGTTGAGGATCTGGTAAACATTGAGCCAGTCGCAGCCTTTTGCTCTAGGCCTATATATGGTGACTATGTACTGTAGGCCTACGAGAGGGACGACCATCATTGTGGCTCGGACAGCTTTGCTGTTGGGGGCGAAAAAGGAGGGATTAGCGACATTTTTGTGAG
>NC_051409.1:35673054-35673281 GCF_015228065.2 Penaeus monodon | reverse complement strand
ATAAAAAATAATTATAATTTAATAATAAAACCGCCCCCCCCCAAAGAAAAAAAACAACAACAAAAAAACGTACCAAAGACAGCCAGACATCACCCCTCCCCCCAGAAAAAAAAAATTATGAGAATAAACAAAAAAATGCAGGAAATAAACAAAACAAAAACCCAAAAAATCACAAAACGACAGAATTCACCCACAAACAACATTTCGTAAAACACATCACCCGTAGT
>NC_051409.1:35672859-35673035 GCF_015228065.2 Penaeus monodon | reverse complement strand
CATTAAACACAAGAGAATTCTCTCTCCAAAAGATAAAAAATCATAAAACGTACCGATATTGAGTAGGCTCGTTGGCGTTTGGCGCTCGCATTATCCCGACGAGAATCCTGATGATGTTTACCACGAAGAATATGTTGATCTGGTGGAGATAATTAGTTTAGGTTCGTATGCCTTGA
>NC_051409.1:35672409-35672546 GCF_015228065.2 Penaeus monodon | reverse complement strand
CCGATGGGAATGAGTCATTTTTCTTGCTAATAATGTTCTCGTGACTAATTAATGAGACAGATTTGATTTTCATTATCATTATGTGAAGAAAAAAATACTTTTTATTACATATTTTCTTGAGAATTAGAATTATTTTC
>NC_051409.1:35672190-35672299 GCF_015228065.2 Penaeus monodon | reverse complement strand
ACTTTGTTATTATCTCCATTCCTCTAATCCTCAAGTTCCTCTCTTTTCTCCTCCTCGAAAGAAAGAGAACACACATGCAGGAAAATATATACGTAACATAAGAAGTACT
>NC_051409.1:35671417-35672073 GCF_015228065.2 Penaeus monodon | reverse complement strand
GACAGGTGTCCAAGAAGAGCAAGGCAGGTGCAAGACAGCGTTAATGAAGAGCAAGACAGAAGGTGAAAAAGGTCAAGACAAAAGGAAAAAAAAGGTCAATGAAAAGGCAACAAGGGAGGTTAACGAGGCAAGGAAGAACTAAAAAAAAAAGGTCAAAGCAAGATCAAAATAAGACGAAAACAAAAGCAAAATACAAAACAAGGTCAAAGCAAGAGCAAGACTAGCAACAAAAAAACAAAAAACAAAAAAAACAAGGTCAAAGCAACAGCAAAACTAGAAAAGGTCAATGAAAAGGCAACAAGGGAGGTTAACGAGGCCGAAGAAAGAACTTAAAAAAAAAGGTCAAAGCAAGATCAAAATAAGACGAAAACAAAAACAAAATACAAAACAAGGTCAAAACAAGAGCACAACTAGGCGCAAAAAAACAAAACAAGGCCAAATCAAGCAAGATTAGACAAAAAAAACAAAAAAAACAAGGCAAGGCCAAAGCAAGAGCAAGGCGAGACGAAAGTTAAAATACAAACGAACAAACAAACAAGGTCAAAGCAAGATCAAAACAGGACAAAAAACAAGGTCACAGCAAAATAAAAGACGAAAAAAAAGGTCAAAGCAAGATCAAAGCAAGACGGAAGTAACAACGCGAGAAGTTATAACTA
>NC_051409.1:35671116-35671345 GCF_015228065.2 Penaeus monodon | reverse complement strand
AAAACACACAAGACAAAAGAGGAAAACAAGAGGAAAGTACGAACAAAACAAGGTCAAACAAAGAAAACAAGAACGAAGCAAGTCAAACAAAACACAACGTACGGAAGAAAGCGTCAAAACAAGAACAAAGGATAATAAGAAAACGTGAAGATAATTAAGATAAGAGGGAAAATGAGGAAAATAACGATTAGACGGAAATTCGTACCAAGCACCAAATTTCCAAAATATG
>NC_051409.1:35670762-35670931 GCF_015228065.2 Penaeus monodon | reverse complement strand
AAGACGTAAGGAAGAGTAATAAATAGGCAAATAAGCAGACATATAAAAATATATAAAGATATAAGAAAGAGCAAATAAGCAAGATAAACAAGGAAACAAAAAACTAATAAAGACAAACAGAAATAAACAAATCGACACAAAAAATATAAACAAACAGACATAAAAGCAT
>NC_051409.1:35670376-35670523 GCF_015228065.2 Penaeus monodon | reverse complement strand
TCGACTCACCAGCAGAGCAAGGAGAGGCGGGAGGTTAATAATCCAATCGAGGTCATCCATGGGCAGAATCCAACAGTTTTTGCTCCCCTTCCAGTAGGCTCGAACACCGACGTAAATACTCAGGGGCAGGAGAGGAAACACTGGCGG
>NC_051409.1:35668975-35669231 GCF_015228065.2 Penaeus monodon | reverse complement strand
AACACTGGAGAATAATGATATCAGCAAGAGATGAGAGAGGAGAAAGAGGAATGAGAGAAAAAGGAAAAATGGAAAGAGGCGAAGGGATAAAGAAGAAAATACGAAAAGAGGAGAGGAAGATAAAATAACAGAGGGGAAGAGGGATAGCGAAAGAGAAAGAATGAGAAGAGAAAAGGAGTGAGACACGAAAAGGAAACAGATAATAAAACAGATAAATAAAGGAAAACAAAACACACTAAAAAAACATAAAAGAGCT
>NC_051409.1:35668661-35668842 GCF_015228065.2 Penaeus monodon | reverse complement strand
CCAATAACATTGTACTGAAGGGAAGGAATTCGTCTTAAAATAGAGGAAAAAAGAAAACAAATCTTGAAAAATCTGTTATAAACTTCCGGATGGTGTTCAGTATAGGCCTACATATGTAATATAGGCCTATCTCTCTCGATCCGCCCCAGAAAAAAAAACGTATTCTGTCAATCTAAAGTTG
>NC_051409.1:35668019-35668197 GCF_015228065.2 Penaeus monodon | reverse complement strand
CACATTCTCGAGGTCGGGGAATGTTGACACACGTCGCCCACACAACAGAGACGGAAATTCTTTTAGGATATCGAATTTTCAAACTCGAAAATAGAATCTTTATATCCAAGATTTCTTTCCAGACTTTACATTTTTGCTCGAACTTACAGATGTATGGAATAAACAGGCACGTACATAC
>NC_051409.1:35667466-35667588 GCF_015228065.2 Penaeus monodon | reverse complement strand
TCCACGGAAACACACACCGTATTTCACTAACTCAGGCTCTTATAAAAAAAACCCTGTTTCGCGGAGAATTTCTGTTCCCGAGTCTAGATGATTGTGCATTCTTTACCTTATCTGTTTCTTAA
>NC_051409.1:35667353-35667434 GCF_015228065.2 Penaeus monodon | reverse complement strand
CCTTTTAATAATCATTTTTTGATTAATTATCATCTCATCTCATTATCATCTCCTGATTAACTGTCACCTACTCTGTCTCGC
>NC_051409.1:35667147-35667273 GCF_015228065.2 Penaeus monodon | reverse complement strand
ACCCTCTCCACGTACCGGTTTCCATTTCTCTGATTATTCCTTCTTCCTTCTAAAACTGTTTAAGAAGCTTTTACAAAGTTAAAATTCTTAATGTTATGATGGAAAGAACAGAATTAAATTGCTGAG
>NC_051409.1:35666336-35667096 GCF_015228065.2 Penaeus monodon | reverse complement strand
GCCTTTCTCCCCTTCCCTCTTCCTCTCTCAGTATCCCCTCCCTTTCTTCTCAGCTCTTTATTTCTCTCTCCTTCTCTCTGTTCTTCCCCGTCTTCGCTCTTTCTTTCCTTTCTCTCCTTCTCTGTTTTCTCCCTCTCTTTTCCTTTCTCCCACACTCTCTACCTTCCCACATTCTCCCTCTCTATTTCCTCTCCACTCTCCTTGTCTTCTTCCCTTTCCCCTTTTCTCTTTTCTCTTCCTCTCCCCATCTCCCCTCACTCTCCCCCCTCTCTCTCCTCTCCTTTCCCATTCTTCTTTCTTAATTTCCTCCTCTTCTCTCCGTTATCCTCTTATGTTCTCCCTCCCTTATTTCCTCCCTCTCTCCGTCTCTTCCCACCTAACCTCCTCTCTTTCCTCTCCCTCTCTCCTTTCTCATCTTATCTCTCTACTCTCCGTTATCCCTCATTCCCCTCCCTCCTTCCTTTAATTATCTCTCCCCTCCTCCACTTCTGAATGCAATCATCATGCAGTTTGTAATTAGTTCCTGAAGATGAATGATCTTTCGTGATCGTGCATGATTATTAATGATAAGGACAAGAAAACTTTATCAATTATTCATGCATGGAATTATAATCACTTGGGGCAATATTCCTCTTTAAGACTCTGTTAGTCTTTTATTTGTATACATTTTAGCCTATGTGCGTGTAAAAGAGCATGCGTACACGTACATCTAAGTGTGCATGTTATAAACGCGGAAGTAAACAGACACACACATACAGGT
>NC_051409.1:35665995-35666184 GCF_015228065.2 Penaeus monodon | reverse complement strand
GATACCCTTCTCATATAACAGACAATCTTTGGCATTACTTAACAAAATCAGGCTTTCGTTAAAACACACGATAATCCTCACCTAATTGAACCTAATCTATGCTAATCGCCATACCATTTCTGATTCATTAAAGCGCGGGAATATATTTTCAGGTTTTATTGATGGTTCGGTCATTCAAAGGGTAAATCA
>NC_051409.1:35665128-35665295 GCF_015228065.2 Penaeus monodon | reverse complement strand
GAAATCTCGCCATTTACCCCATCCGATCAGGTAGAAAACCACGAGGCTGTTCTGTTCGGCAAAGGCGGACGCGAGGGTTTTGGAAAAAATAACCCTCGCAAAAAATTTCCCCATGTGTGGGATCGTTATGGAAAGGGGGTTGAGGCCCAACACAGGCTGGATTTTTT
>NC_051409.1:35663887-35663954 GCF_015228065.2 Penaeus monodon | reverse complement strand
AGACGTTGAATTAGTCTGGTTTGCATTTCCAATAGAATGAGGCATAATAATGAAACATGAAATTACT
>NC_051409.1:35663742-35663845 GCF_015228065.2 Penaeus monodon | reverse complement strand
TTGAGATCTGTTTGTCCCTTAAAGGAACAATTTTTGGAGTTTAAACAATATAATATACAACACAGACAACAAAACATTTTTTATTAACATACTGAAAATAATA
>NC_051409.1:35662494-35662962 GCF_015228065.2 Penaeus monodon | reverse complement strand
AAACGTTCTCCATCTGCAAAGACACTCACTTATAGGACATGAAGATGCAGAGGGCAGGCAAGAGGGCGGCGACGGAGATGCTGTAAGCGGTGATGTGGACGTAGAGGCGAGATGAGATCTTGTCCGGATCTCCGCACGAGGAATAATTACTCCACTCGCGAAGCCGGCCGTCGCGTTCGGTTATGCTGAACCAGGTGCCGACGGAAGTGCATTGCTTGGTGGCCATTTCTGGAGGGTGGGGGAGGAGGGGAAGGGGAGGGTGGGGGAGGAGGAGGGATGGGGAGGGGGAGGTAGGAGGAGGAGGGTGGGGAGGGGGGAGAGGAGGTAGGAGGGGGAGGGTGGGGGAGGGGGTGGGATGGGGAGGGTGGGGGAGGGAGGAGGAGGGTAGGGGAGGGAGGAGGGTGGGCGAGGGAGGAAGGGATGAGAGAATGAGAGAGATAAAGAGAGGGAGGAAGGGATGACAGAATA
>NC_051409.1:35662150-35662370 GCF_015228065.2 Penaeus monodon | reverse complement strand
GACACAGAAACGCAATAAAGTTCATATAAACATGAAAAGGAAAGACAATCACAACGTTTCGAGTGTTGGAGAATCCTCTTCAGAAAAAAGTGAAGAGAAAAATATTGCGACTCGAAACGTTACGGTCTATTTTTTTTCCCCCTTTGATTTTTGTGGCTGTATTTCATGTGCAACAATCGACTAGTAAAAATTGCTAGAATATATATACAAGTAGATATAA
>NC_051409.1:35661662-35661726 GCF_015228065.2 Penaeus monodon | reverse complement strand
TAACGAAGTACAAGTTTACAATCAATGTTACCAACCCACTTTCCCCTCCTTTCAGCGTTGCCAA
>NC_051409.1:35660952-35661084 GCF_015228065.2 Penaeus monodon | reverse complement strand
AAGTTCCCGTCCTTATCCCAGTAATCGTATTAGGTTCAACTCGTTTTTTAAAATCTGCTATTTTGATAAACGCTCCCCTTCCCCTTTTCTTTTATCGCTATTGTAAATATACATTTTACTTTCCTCTGTTTG
>NC_051409.1:35660113-35660320 GCF_015228065.2 Penaeus monodon | reverse complement strand
ACACCCCGTGCTCCTAGCTCCCTCGTCCTCTCTCGCTCAGACAAGACGGAGCTGAACCCGATCCCTCGCCGCCTGACAGCACCAGAGCGCGTCGGTCCCTGTGCCCCGTTAATTAGTGTCAACCCTTTCCTGCCAGTGTGCTACATACAGTACGGGCGGGTGGCAAGGCGACCTATCACTCTCGGGGTCCCTCTGGCGATATCATTA
>NC_051409.1:35659881-35660096 GCF_015228065.2 Penaeus monodon | reverse complement strand
AAAAAATACTTGGCTCGTTGCGTAGGGGAGACTTATGTAAATGCTACGTTATCAGCTTGGGTGTGAAACTTTGGCAATTGCCTGCCCTGTCTGACCCCGGTTCTGAATTGTTCGTCATTTCGTTTCGTTGTTTTTTTTTCGCCCGAGTTTTTTTCTTTTCCTTTTTTTTCTTTCCAATTTTGTTCTCTGGGATTAGCGAAATATTTACACTCATT
>NC_051409.1:35659110-35659270 GCF_015228065.2 Penaeus monodon | reverse complement strand
GATGGCCTTTGAAATCTATGCTCTGGGCTTCACAGTGGGCCATTCTCTCTCCTCCTTTGTCGCTGAACTTTGCCAAATGTTCAGAGGATATTGAGAGAGAGAGAGAAAAAAAAAGTTATTTCCGACAGAAAGGGAACGTCGGATAAAACGCAACGGATGG
>NC_051409.1:35658464-35658542 GCF_015228065.2 Penaeus monodon | reverse complement strand
TATTATAATCTTCTCTCAGGATATTCATACATGGATCCTCATTAGATTAGACAGACAGATCCATATACAGAGAAAACA
>NC_051409.1:35657834-35658266 GCF_015228065.2 Penaeus monodon | reverse complement strand
AACCGAAAAAGAGAGAGGCCAAGAGAGCGACCAGTGCGGTCGGGAGGAAAGAATAAACATATTTTTTCCCGAACCCTCTCCTCGTCTGAATTACATCCTCTTCATCTTTGAAGAATGGAAAAATAAGATTCAATCCTTTTCCATCCGCGGTACGCCGTTTTTCAAAACTCTGGAATCCTTTAACAGAGTTCGGATTCCCTAATGGCACATCACTTCATCTATAGTAAATTGTGTTACGAGTGTTCCCATTGGCTGTTCCACCATAAGCACTTCTTAAGTGATTTTTGATTGGCTGAGGCATTGAAATACCGCGCCAGAACACCCGATCAGCGATTTGTTATGGGCAAGAGTGGCTGTTAAACAGTGTACTTTGGCGAAATTCCCTTATGTGTGTGGTTAAGGGTTTTGCAACAAAGGCTTCAGAGGAATGAG
>NC_051409.1:35657011-35657539 GCF_015228065.2 Penaeus monodon | reverse complement strand
TTACTGGGACACGACGAAGGCTTTCCGAAGTAGACGTAGGGCGGGCAGGGTCTCTTCGCCTCTACGCCCGGGGGGGTCGCCGGCCAGCACTGCCAGCCGTCCCACGTGCTCGGGCAGTACCCTGGGGGGGAAAGGGAACTGATCAGGGGGGGAAGTTGTGAGGGGGGGAGGAGGGAAGTTATGAGGGGGTGTGAGGGATGGGGGGGGAGGAAGTTATCAGGGGGGGAAGTTACGAGGGAGGGCGGAAGTGGGAATAAAGAGATGGCAAGAGGAATAAATGAGGAGGAAGTTACGAAGGGGAAAATTGTGAGGGAATGTTATGAAGTTATGAGGAAGTTACGAGGAGGAAATTATGAGTTGGAGGTTATGAGAGGGAAGTAACGAATGGCAAATGATGGTAATGAGGCAGGGTTGGAAAAGGGCGTTGAAAACCCTTAGTTTGTGAGGGATGCAGTTAATTAGGGAATGTTGGAAATGGCTGTGGTGGCAATAATAATAAAAAATGTGGCAAAATTGAATTGTGGTGGC
>NC_051409.1:35656692-35656991 GCF_015228065.2 Penaeus monodon | reverse complement strand
TGGAGAGTGTTGGAAACCAGAGGAATAGCTGTGGTGGCAGAAAGTAACGCGGGGAAGGTCAGATAATCAAGAATGGTGGTGTCAAAGCGGAGGATGGTGGTGTTGGTAGCCTCAGTTAGTGTTGGAAATTCGAAAGGGTAGCTGTGTTGGTAGTGAGGAGAGTGGTGGCAGTGGTGGTAATTGCTGGAACGACGGAAACTGGAAGAGACGATTATGGTGGCAGTAATTAGAGGAGATGTAGTAAATCGTTTGTGTTGGATCTGTGTTGTCACTTTTTGATGGCAACAGTAATACACGCG
>NC_051409.1:35656323-35656553 GCF_015228065.2 Penaeus monodon | reverse complement strand
AAAAAAAACGATGAATTTGTGTAATGTTAATAACAGCAAACGGAACTAATATGCACAGGTATCAATATTGCTTATTTAAATGTTAATGTTATCCATGAAAGCTGTAAGTCAGATTTCGCCGATAATTATGTATGTTATCATAATGGATTTGAAAGACGGACATCAGTAATATGAACAAGAATAACTGATTATCTCAGGTAATTCTGTTTGTGATACATTTTGTTGGTAAA
>NC_051409.1:35655904-35655978 GCF_015228065.2 Penaeus monodon | reverse complement strand
TCTATCCTAGTTCCTATTACTTCATCCTTTTCACACTTTTCCTTCTCCCTTTCATCCCGCCTTCCCATTTTCCA
>NC_051409.1:35655655-35655813 GCF_015228065.2 Penaeus monodon | reverse complement strand
ATCTACTAGTTTCCTTATGCTTAATAAATCTCTCTCAGAATCAGCTATTTAAAATTACTCTCAACAGTTTTTTTAAATTTATCTTAAAATCATATTTATAAAATAAATACTCTATGATAGTAACTACAATAATGTCTTCTAATAACTACTATAACTAC
>NC_051409.1:35655399-35655486 GCF_015228065.2 Penaeus monodon | reverse complement strand
ACTTTAGAATGATTATCACTCTCTTTACACTGTCTCAAATATAACGTTTGTTTAAGCATCACTACACATACATACAACCAGAAAAAT
>NC_051409.1:35654493-35655245 GCF_015228065.2 Penaeus monodon | reverse complement strand
TCTGTGTTTTTTTTTTATCTTTTTACTTGTATTAATTAAGTTCCATTTGATTGTATGTTTGCTATTACTTATTTTCTTTCATGTAATCTAAATTTAAGTAATAATAAATAGTTATCTGATCCATTTGCACTATTTGTTCCAAGTAAATATCAATCTTCCTCGTCTTTTTGTAAACATTTCATTTTTTGTATATGTAATTTTTTTAAATGTGTTTAGTAACAGCAAAAAATATTTTTTGTTTGTATGTTTTCTCTTTCCTAATTCTCCTCCTCATCTTCTCTTTCTCCTTTTCCTTGTTCTCTTCATTCTCCAATAATAATTTTCTCCTATTCTCGTGTCTCTCTTTATCTCGTTCTTCTTTTCTCCTTTCTCTCTCTCTCTATTCTTCTCTTCTCCTTTCTCTCTCTCTATTCTTCTCCTTTGTCTCTTTCCATTCTTCTCTTATTTTTTTTCCAATCCCCTTCTCCCCTCCATCTCCTCTTTTGCTCTTTCTCCTCTTTTATCATTTCTCTTTCCCTTATTAACCTCTCCTCCTTTTCTCCCCTCTTTCCTATTCCAATCTTCATCATCCTTCGTTTATTTCCACTCCCCTCATTCTTCTTTTTAAATTTTCTCTCCTTCCCTCCTTCTCTCTTCATTTCCACCGTCTTCATTCCTCCTCTCGCTCTCTCTTTTTCGTTATGTGTTTATCCCTTATACGTTAGAAGGAAGAATAGGGATAGAATATAAAGAGGAGTAGAAAAGAGAGAGAG
>NC_051409.1:35654105-35654242 GCF_015228065.2 Penaeus monodon | reverse complement strand
AATGATACGTTACATTCTCTCTCTCTCCCCTTTTTTTATATATTTTTTTACGAATTTTCAAAACTTTCCGCTCTGTTGCCTTTAAGATTTTTTTTTCTTATATTAGATTTTTTTTGAAGTTTAGGAAAATGACGACG
>NC_051409.1:35654017-35654081 GCF_015228065.2 Penaeus monodon | reverse complement strand
TACACTTATTTTTTAAAATATCGTTAAGATAACAGCTTTTTTTTATTTATCTGTTTATCAATCT
>NC_051409.1:35653809-35653950 GCF_015228065.2 Penaeus monodon | reverse complement strand
TTCTTAAAATTTCAATCACATTTTTTTTTTTACAGAAACGATTAGCTAACGGGAAGGAAAAAAAAAATGCTAATATTTTAGTGCATATTAATAGGCGATTTAAAAGATGAGGAGGGCAAAGCGAAGGAGAATAATAAGGAC
>NC_051409.1:35653148-35653520 GCF_015228065.2 Penaeus monodon | reverse complement strand
ATACCCCCCAAAAAAAAGAAAAAAAAAACACCCACACACCAAACAAACCAAAATACAAAGAAACAAACCCCACGAAACAAACAAACAAACAAAACAGAACCCAATAAACACACTAAACAAACAATCCAAACACGCCAAAAAAAAAGCACACACAAAAACAAAAAAACAAAACAATAAACACACTAAACAAACAAACCAAAAACACGTAAAAAAAAAACAAAACAAAAGAAACGAAACGAAACAAACAAAACGAAAATAAAAACGAAACCCAATAAACACAAAAAAAAAAAAAAACTGCAGGCTGCGGCCGCCATCATCTGCCGGCAACACAAAACCCCAATAAACACACTAAACAAACAAACCAAACACGCC
>NC_051409.1:35653022-35653098 GCF_015228065.2 Penaeus monodon | reverse complement strand
CACACCTGCAGGCTGCGGTCCGTCCATCATCTGCCGGCAACACAAAACCCCAATAAACAAACTAAACAAACACGCC
>NC_051409.1:35652799-35652972 GCF_015228065.2 Penaeus monodon | reverse complement strand
CACACCTGCAGGCTGCGGTCCGTCCATCATCTGCCGGCAACACAAAACCGCCGCTCGACAGCACGTCCGCCATTTTTCTCTCCCTTCCTCTAGGTTGAAGGATGAAAGTTGCGTCTCGGAGCTGACGTTGGCCTCGACCTGAAGATAGGGGGGAGGGGATAAATAAAAAGGGA
>NC_051409.1:35652686-35652782 GCF_015228065.2 Penaeus monodon | reverse complement strand
ATTAGGAGATTGGAATTACCCTGAAGATAGTAAGGGGGGGGGGGGTGGATAAAGGGGGAGGAGAGAGAGAGAGAATTAGAAGATTGGAATTACTTT
>NC_051409.1:35652426-35652582 GCF_015228065.2 Penaeus monodon | reverse complement strand
AAACTTTGTCGGGAAACGTGTGGGTTTTGGTTACGATGGATCGGGTGCGGGAAGGTTGGTAATCCTGATGGGGGTTCTGGAAAGGTTGGCAATACTGCTGCTTTAACCATAAGAAAAAAACAAAATGTGTTATGAACGTTTATAATAACATACCGT
>NC_051409.1:35652070-35652397 GCF_015228065.2 Penaeus monodon | reverse complement strand
CAGAATTTCTTATACCCCAAAGATCGCAGAGATACCACCATAAATACAAGACTATGCTCTGCCCGAAGAAAGCAATGTTGTTATACATAATGAAGAAATTTGATACTACCAATAACACTGTAGGGAAGGTTCTGGTAATACTAATAACCGAAGGGGAGGCGACAGGAAATAACGCACATTTTAGGTTGGCAATAATGATCCCTGTCGTGGAAGGAAAAGTTGGTACTCCTGCTTCTCGAAAGGGAGAAGGAGAGGAGGAAAATAAAAGTAAAGGGGTGATTGCTTGAAGGAAAGGAATAAGAAAAAAAATTAAAGGCGATAGTTGGG
>NC_051409.1:35651310-35651671 GCF_015228065.2 Penaeus monodon | reverse complement strand
TCGTCATACCTGGCCAACAAAGCCATCAGATTGTTAAAAATAAAACGACTTTAAACAAAGCTTAACTTGCCCTTAACCAATTACAGATTTTTCATACATCACCTGTCCGGAGCAACAAAACCTATCTATTATTCCCGATATGAGAGCAGCCACTGAATAATGGGATATCAAGCAATTCCCTAATGTATTCGAAAACGTACGGATTCAAAATGGCGGTTTGAATATTTGAATCAGTGACTCTCAACGGTTTTAGCGGCAGACGAGATTGTTATACTTTTACCGCGAAGGTCAGAAATTTTCGGTTATGAAATAAAAGAAGTACAAAATTAACATTAACAAACATCGACTGATGCTTATTGTA
>NC_051409.1:35649598-35649751 GCF_015228065.2 Penaeus monodon | reverse complement strand
GCGACTCCATCAACTCGATCATTATTCATCCCCAAAGGCAGCCGATCATACACAGTCGCTCATATAATCCGTCATATTCATGTTTGATCTTTCACTCAATCAGATTATCGGACGCCGGTTGCGGACAGGGACGAACAGCAGGCGTTTTCGGAT
>NC_051409.1:35649441-35649541 GCF_015228065.2 Penaeus monodon | reverse complement strand
ATGTTGAAATTATATATTTTTTTGGTTTTATTCCCATGCAGTTTCCGCACGCCTGTGATTGGCGACTTTTGTTCAGTGTTTTCTGAGAGAGATGAAGGGG
>NC_051409.1:35648110-35648344 GCF_015228065.2 Penaeus monodon | reverse complement strand
TCCATCCCTCGGCCTGAGCCACAGATCTGCATTCTAATCCGCGGCTGTCGGCGTCAACAACACACAGCGGCTGTTCTTGTATAGGCCTCTAATTGGAGGCTTTATTGAAGTACAAGGACGGAAGCCAAATTCTGAGAATTGGGATGTTTTGGAAGCGAATACACACTGGTGCCGAGAGATGCGTCTTTTAACGGAAATGTAATGCGGTTGAAGGTCAGAGGAAAATCCATAATA
>NC_051409.1:35647743-35647897 GCF_015228065.2 Penaeus monodon | reverse complement strand
CACACTATGACAGGTTTTCGGCGGGATCTGTATTCGTTTGAAAATGGATGAGGAAGATATTGGCAAGCTTGAAGTTTGGAGGAGGTGGTTCGCATCGGGCGCTTCAGACAAAAATAAAACGTTGCAGTTTCCTTTGCAAAAAATGGGAAAAAAT
>NC_051409.1:35647093-35647313 GCF_015228065.2 Penaeus monodon | reverse complement strand
CAACAAACTCACTGAAGGGAATCCGAGGAGCTTCCCTGTCGATCAAATTTCTCGCCGTAAAATCCTGGAACGTGAAATCACTTTTCAAAAACCTTATTAAACGGTTTTCTTAAAATCTATTTCACGCCCCAAAAACACGTTGGCGGAAGAGACTCGTGGTGTTTTCTTGAATGTTGCAATGTTGATGTTGCGGTGTTGGGGATGTGTCATGCCTGCTGAG
>NC_051409.1:35646827-35646913 GCF_015228065.2 Penaeus monodon | reverse complement strand
TTTTATGAATAATTGCATTTCTTATTCATATCCTTCTTTTCATTTCTTCCCTCTATCGTCTCTATCTGTCTGTCTTCCTACCTTCC
>NC_051409.1:35645299-35646769 GCF_015228065.2 Penaeus monodon | reverse complement strand
CTCTCTCTCCCTCTCCCTCTCCCTCTCCCTCTCCGTCTTCCCCTCCCTCTCCCTATCTCCCTATCTCCTCCTCCCTATCTCCCCCTCTCCCCCTCTTTCCCTCCCTCCCACCCACCCTCCCTCCCCGTCTCTCTCTCGTCCACCCCCTCCCCACCCCCTCCTCACCCCCAACCCCTCCCCCCCTCTCCCCCCATAGCTTCCATTAGACGCCCCTCCTCTCTCGACCAAGTTCCTTCCGCTAGAACTCACCAAGGAGCCCTCGGGAGTCTCCAAGACGTTGATGTTATAGACCCGCGTTGTATCTCCTTCCCAGCTGGTTCTCTCCACCTCGACGCTTCTCCACTTATTCACAAAAAGTTCGGTGTTCCTCATATAGTGGTAACAGAGGGCGCAGGTGTCCGCCTCGTATAAGTCCGGTGGGAGGAGCTTCGTCTGCAACAGGAAACGGAGGGTTGGATGAGGAGCCTGTAGAAAACGGAGGGTGGGATGAGGAGCCTATAGAAAACGGAGGGTTGGATGAGGAGCCTATAGAAAACGGAGGGTTGGATGGGGAGCCTATAGAAAACGGAGGGTTGGATGAGGAGCCTATAGAAAACGGAGGGTTGGATGGGAGCCTATAGAAGACGGAGGGTTGGAAGAGGATCCTATAGAAAACGGAGGGTTGAAAGAGGAGCCTATAGAAAACGGAGGGTTGAAAGAGGAGCCTATAGAAAACGGAGGGTTGGATGAGGAGAATATAGAAAACGGAGAGTTTGAAGAGGAGCCTACAGAAAACGAAGGGTTGGATGAGGAGAATATAGAAAATGGAGGAATGGATGAGGAGCCTATAGAAAACGGAGGGTTGGATGAGGAGCCTATAGAAAACGGAGGGTTGGATGAGAAGCCTATAGAAAACGGAGGGTTGGATGAGGAGCCTATAGAAAACGGAGGGTTGGATGAGGAGACTATAGAAAACGGAGGGTTGGTGGGGAGCCTATAGAAACGGGGGTTGGATGAGGAGTCTATAGAAAACGGAGGGTTGGGTGAGCTATGTGTAGAAAACGGAGGGCTGGGTTAGGAATATTTATAGAAAACGGAAGATTGGTTAAGGGAAAACTGAGGTATTTTTTTTGAATGGTGGAAGGAAACAGATAGAGATAGGACACTGTATTGATTTGGTTGACTGAGGTAAATCTTCTGGTAGATGTTAGTCGGTAGAGATATTTAGGTTATAATGGATTGTTTGAATTGTCATAAAGTTTGGAAAACAGCTGAATAATTAGGTCAGTTGAAGCAAACGAAGACAGATAAAGAGACAAAAGGGCAGGTCAGCTGACAAGGAAACAGACAAACAATGATTAATTAGACGCTGTAAAAGGACAAAGTAATGGAAGAGGTAATGAATAAACATATAAAAAGTTTTCCTGAGACAAATAGATGAGACTCTTTGGATGAATATGCAAGTAGCTTTACAAAATCTCGTAAATGTTC
>NC_051409.1:35644760-35645261 GCF_015228065.2 Penaeus monodon | reverse complement strand
TTACCAAATAAATTTCTGGAATTAAATCAAATTACCAAATAGATTACAAGAGAAACGTGAAAATTAAACAAAATGAAAAGGCAAGAGACAAAACAAATTAAATACACATCACTTCTTGCGAGATTTTAACCCTTTATTGACTAAGTCATGTCAGTTGGTGAAGCTAATATCTGTTCTTCCCGTATCTATTTATTTGCAAATGAGCTAGAATCGTGCAATGTATTTGTTAATTCATGTTTGTGTCGCATTTATTTTCACATGAGAAAAATGAAGATTATTTGCAATGATGATCGTGTGAAACTGCGAGTGTTTTTTTTTTCTTTCTCTCTTTTCTTTGAACCTTGACATTCAGGAATTTAATCTCAGGCTTGGAATTACTCACCCTCGACCTACACAGCTTCTGACCTTCGTCTTCAAGGTCAACCTCGCTGCGGGTGACCCTCAGATTCTCACTAAGGTCACGCTCGATCTCCTCCGCCACATCCTTATCAATTAATTCCA
>NC_051409.1:35644565-35644667 GCF_015228065.2 Penaeus monodon | reverse complement strand
TTGACCTCTGACCTCCGATATCCTCGAAGGAAGGCGAGCGGCTGACCCCTGCGCTGTGACCCCCGACGACCTGGTTCTCGAGGGGGAGGTCGTCCTCACTGT
>NC_051409.1:35644288-35644530 GCF_015228065.2 Penaeus monodon | reverse complement strand
AGAAAACCTCGGCATTTATCGTCGTCCTTCTCCTCGCCTTCCTTCTGATCCTCGAGGGGAAGGCGAGGACAAGGGTCATCCTCGATGGAGATCCTCGAAGACCCACGATCTGCCGAGGCGAAGTCGAGGTCGACCTTCAAGTCGTTGCTTCTGGACGGTGGGTACGACACTCGCCTCTCTCGAGCGTGACATGGTGGCGAGACGAGGAACGTCTGAGGAGAAAAGAAAAGGGGAATTATTAG
>NC_051409.1:35643913-35644217 GCF_015228065.2 Penaeus monodon | reverse complement strand
TGGATATAAAGACAAACAGAAGATTATAAAAAAAACAACATAAAGATAAAAATGAAGAAAATTGACAAAAAGGGGAACGTAAAATCATAAAAAATACACACAAACAAAAAAAGAGAATATAAAAAATACGAAATAAACATGAAATGTATAAAACAAATACCAAAAGAAAGACAGAGAGAAACAAAACAGAGAAAATGAAAACAAACCAACAAACGTATCAACAAAACGAAAAAAAAAAACATAAGGAAATAAAAAGAAGAAAAATGGAAATAAAAAGAAAAAAAAGGAGAAAAATACAAGAAAA
>NC_051409.1:35643806-35643874 GCF_015228065.2 Penaeus monodon | reverse complement strand
CACCCCCCAAAAAAGAAGAAAAAAAAAAACATATCAACCATACGAAAAAACACAGAAAAAATCCCCCT
>NC_051409.1:35642832-35643502 GCF_015228065.2 Penaeus monodon | reverse complement strand
CGAAGAAACATAAAACAAAAAAAGAAAAAAAAGCCAAGAAAACAACACCAACAAAAAGGAAAAAACAAAAAGAAAAAGAAAAGAAAGAGAGAAAAAAACGCCAAAAGCGAAACGAAAAAAAAAAAAAACAAACAACCACTGCCAGAAATCTCGAGATTCAAAAACCTCGACTTGGGATCCTGATTATGCCCTGAGTCGAAAAAAGAAAAAAAAAAAAAGAAGAGAAAAAAAAAACAAAAAAAGAAAAGAAAAGAAAAGAAAAAAGAACGCAAAAAACGAAAAAAAAACGAAAAAAACGAACACGAAATCGAAACGAAACACGTGCCAGAAAAAGGACGATTCAATTCGACTTGGGATCCTGATTATGCCCTGAGTCGAAAAGAGAAAAAAAAAGAAGAAAAAAAAAAAAAGAAAGAAGAAAGAAAAAAACCCAAAAAAAACGAAAAAAAAAAAAAAAACGAAACGAAACGTGCCAAAAAGTTCGAGTTTAAAAACCCCCTTGGGGCCCCGTTTTCCCAAAAAGAAAAAAAAAAGAAAGAAAAAAAAAAAAAAGAAAAAAAGGAAAAAAAAGAACGCAAAAAAAAGAAAAAAACAAAAAAACAAAGAAATCGAAACAAACCGTGCCAAAAAATTTTTTTCGGGAGAAACTCTCGACGTTTCAAAAAGATAG
>NC_051409.1:35642604-35642766 GCF_015228065.2 Penaeus monodon | reverse complement strand
CAAACCAAAATCGAAACGAACCGGTGCCAGAAAAAGCTTCGGGAAAAAAATTCTGACTTTTAAATTTTCGACTTGGGCCTGATTACCTGAGCGAAACACAAGGGGAAATTTAAAGGCCCTGGGGGCGGTAAGGAAAACAGGAGGCTTATTGCGAATGGCAGG
>NC_051409.1:35641791-35642061 GCF_015228065.2 Penaeus monodon | reverse complement strand
CTAGGACATAAGCAAATCCGTTTAAATGACAATTTTCGCTCAAACCGAATAATTTTTACGGAAATGGCACGCCGATTTCTTTCCCGGAGAAATTATTCTAAATCCATTTTTCTAATTTTATTTTTTTTTCTGATGCGGGATCGAGAAACGTCAAACGAAATTGCAGTAATATTCCCACTTAGTAAGTGAAGCGGGAGTGAAAGGGGAAGAGAAAATGTCAATAATTTAATCATCTATTTATATCAAAAGAGGATTAAAAGAGAACGAGAG
>NC_051409.1:35641339-35641760 GCF_015228065.2 Penaeus monodon | reverse complement strand
GTATACAGTAATAAAACCACTTTAACATCAGAAATAATGAACAGAAAAGAAAATCAATAAAAACGAAGAGAAAGATAGTAAGATCAGATTACCGGTCATAAATAGAATGAAAAAGAAAGAAAGAAAGAAAAAGTAAATACTCTGAAAGGGGGAACCCCCAAACTCCCCAAAACTAAAAAATCTCCCTTTCTCCCCGGGGTCCTTTTCCCCCCCAAATTACAAATTAATTATTATAATTTTTTAAAAAATTATTATTGCCTTACCACTTCCAGCCACTCTCTCTTTCCCCCCTTAAAAAAAAAATTTCCTTCCCCGGCCCTCCAAAAAACTCCTCCCTTCTCCTCCAAACTCCCTCTCTTTTTAAGTATCTCTTCCCCCCCTCAGACTGCCTCCTTTTAAAAAATTATATCCCAACAAACAC
>NC_051409.1:35641089-35641196 GCF_015228065.2 Penaeus monodon | reverse complement strand
AGTTTTATCTTTTTTTTATTATTTTTTCCCCCTTTTTTTTATTAATTTTATTTTTATATAAAAAAACCCAAAAACATAATAAAAAATTTTAAAAATAAGGGGGGGGG
>NC_051409.1:35640009-35640313 GCF_015228065.2 Penaeus monodon | reverse complement strand
AAAAAAAAGAGAGGAGAGAGAGGGGGAGAGAGAGAAGAAAGAGATAGGAGAGTGAGAGAGGGAGGAGAGAAAGAGAGAAAATAAAAGTAAAAATACTAGAGAATACATAGAAGATGCATAGAAAAACAGATGATAGAGATAGATAAAATTAGCAGACGATAGATAAACGACAGGAAAAAGATAGATAGACAAAAAATAGATAACAGACGGTACTAGCAGCTAGCTAGCGATAAAAATAGATAGGAGAGGAGAGAGAGAGAGCGAGAGAGAAATCGAGAGGGAGGGAATAGGGGGAGAGCTAGAA
>NC_051409.1:35637837-35638102 GCF_015228065.2 Penaeus monodon | reverse complement strand
GGCTTTCAGTTGCTTTCAGAAATACTAAATAGAATCATTGCTCTCTTGTATTTTTCACAGCAATTAAAAAAAATCGTAAATAAAGAATCCTAAATATTTAATTTGAGCCATTGTTTTAAAAGAAAAAGAAATAAAAAAAACGAATAAACTTTTATCTTTTTAAATTTTTAAGAGCAGAAGAAATGTAGTTACAACAATAGGAAGAGAGAAAACAAGAGACTTAGGAGACAAGAAAAGAATTATCTTTGTCTCTATTAATAACTCC
>NC_051409.1:35637525-35637807 GCF_015228065.2 Penaeus monodon | reverse complement strand
CAGGTTTCATGTACATGAGCAATGCCTTATAACCATTCCCTGCTTCACTATTTCTGTCCCTAAGCAGATTATCGTTCAATCTATATTCAGATTTCATCAGTGTGGACTCCCACGTTTAGAAGCAAATACCCGTAAGGAAGAACGGGGTAGTTGAATGTGTACGATAAACTCCCGTAGAGTTGAGCACGAACTTCGGTATTTCCGTTTTCTGTTGTGTCGGGCACGGAGGGGAAACTTTAATATAATCCATGAGATCAAACGCCTGGGTTGAACTTGTATATG
>NC_051409.1:35637035-35637234 GCF_015228065.2 Penaeus monodon | reverse complement strand
ATAATTACGAATATCAGCAACACCTAAATCAAAAACTAATAAAGGAAGTTTCGAAACACACGGAGTTAAAAAGTCTTGACAATTATGATTATATACGGTCGTTAACTCCGACCAAATGGTGTTATTGAATCTTCGTGATTTGCATATGACTCACCCTTGTTTGATAATAAAGTTGATTGGAGAAACCGAAGCCTGAGCT
>NC_051409.1:35636211-35636559 GCF_015228065.2 Penaeus monodon | reverse complement strand
AGAAGAGATATTTAAGGATTATTATTAAAGGATTATTATTACCAAAGGATTATTGGCAATGACATGACAAATAAATTCGTTCGTTGTCTGTGGAATAAGTTTTGTAAAAATATACAATAACAATCTGCAAACGATGGTCACAGTTTCATTGCCTCCCTTATTCATCAGTGTCCACTACTTTCACTTTTGCATAGGACTGTCTGCGCAATTGAAAAAAGCAATATGCAATTGACCATGAGTAAGTAATGGTTCAGGAAGGAACAGAACCACTTTATTAAATGTTCAATATTGACTCTTGTTGATAGTTGTAGTCTACGAAGCTATTTCGGAATTACTAGGGACTCACTT
>NC_051409.1:35635643-35635768 GCF_015228065.2 Penaeus monodon | reverse complement strand
GGAATTGTTTTGTTCACACAAACGCTATGTTGTTTTTGTTGAATGTTTTAATATAACAGCATAACATTCCAACAGGCGCTTTGTGAATTGGCTAGACTTAACTTTTAGTTGTTGTTGCGGAAAAT
>NC_051409.1:35635121-35635502 GCF_015228065.2 Penaeus monodon | reverse complement strand
TTCTTCTCAGTTCAGAGGAAAGGAGAAAAGGGGAGAAAGGGGACAAAAAGAAGAAGAAAGAAAGAAAGAAAGAAATATAAATAAATGAACAAACAAATAAAGTAAACAAACAAATAAATAAATAAATAAATAAAGAAAGAAACAACAACAAGAGCACAAAACGAGAACATTTATATAAAACGAAAAAGAGAAAAACAAGAAAAAGAAAAAGAAGACACACACAAAAAAAAAAAAAAAAAAAAATAGGAATAGATAAGAAAACACAAACAAACCAGAAAGTATAAAAAAGCGAAAGAGGAAGAGACACAAACAAAATGAAATAAACTTCAAGGCACTCGGGCCTTCTGAAGCAGATTTTGATGAAAAAGGAGAAAGAGAAAG
>NC_051409.1:35633623-35633831 GCF_015228065.2 Penaeus monodon | reverse complement strand
CCCTCGCCCCCCCCCCTCCCCCACACACAGAGTGATTAACTGATTCCATTTCCCCCATAGGGTTTACCGCTCACGCGCGCGCGCACACCCGACATCCGGCGCCCGAGCCAGTTTAAGAGAAAGGTCCAAGGGACGATCTGTCTCGTTATCCGAATATGTGTCTCTCGGCGGTTCGGATGCGCGCCGATGGATGGCAATGAAACCGGAT
>NC_051409.1:35633160-35633244 GCF_015228065.2 Penaeus monodon | reverse complement strand
ACGGAGGCTGGGTTGGAATCGGCGATTGGGAAATAACTTTTACTTTTATCTATTCTGAATATCCTGTGTTCACGGAAATGGAGC
>NC_051409.1:35632319-35632503 GCF_015228065.2 Penaeus monodon | reverse complement strand
CATAAACACATTTAACGACTCAGTGACTACACACGTTTTTTTTTCTACCATTCATTTTTTTTTTTACGAGAAATAGATGAAAGGTTTTTAAGATATTTCTTATGTGAAAAGGGGGAGAGATAATTCTTTAAATGTGAAGTAAGTCATTCGAAATCCTTTTTTTTTTGTTGATGTTTTCGTTTTT
>NC_051409.1:35631473-35631544 GCF_015228065.2 Penaeus monodon | reverse complement strand
TTTTTATTCAAGTGATAAAGTAACCTTTTTTTATAATTTCGAACGAGGCACTCCATTTCTTCCCTGTGATT
>NC_051409.1:35631337-35631423 GCF_015228065.2 Penaeus monodon | reverse complement strand
GGGAATAAAGTCGTTTATCAAACTAATTCATCGCATCTCTTGAGATTCGTTCAATGTGGGAATTTTTTATGTAAATAATTCGAAAT
>NC_051409.1:35630661-35630726 GCF_015228065.2 Penaeus monodon | reverse complement strand
ACCCACATTCCTTGAAAATAAATTCCTTTGCGATAATCTCCAATAAATGCTGGGCAGAGATTTAT
>NC_051409.1:35629166-35629340 GCF_015228065.2 Penaeus monodon | reverse complement strand
AAAAATGAATGAAGGAAGAAAGAAATCTAAGAGATTTTATCATTCTCTTTCTCACACAAAAGACGAGGAAATCCCAACTCGCGGCGGGAGGCGAGCGAATAATCGGACAAAGCGAGTTCCATATCTTCTGTATTCTCTTTGCACACGTTCGAATACTTTTTTTCGGCGCTGCTA
>NC_051409.1:35628006-35628132 GCF_015228065.2 Penaeus monodon | reverse complement strand
GCAAAGGTCAATCAAGAAGAGGGAAAAAGAAGATGGGCCCAATTGCAGCAGACGGGGGGGAAAAAAGCAGGTAATCAGAAACTGTAATCAACGCAAGTCCCTTCACTGTAATGTACTCTTAACACC
>NC_051409.1:35625278-35625467 GCF_015228065.2 Penaeus monodon | reverse complement strand
TACGCACATCTCCATCTACGATCACACAAAATATTAGTCTTTCATCTATTAACGATTAGGATAATCTTGGTCTCGAGCAATTTGTGACTAAGCCTAATAATCTTGTGTTATTTGTGTGATCAGTGTTAAGGCTTAGAATAATGCACTGTGTATATGCTTTTCTTATGCTGTTGCGTCCTGTATTTAAGC
>NC_051409.1:35624893-35625012 GCF_015228065.2 Penaeus monodon | reverse complement strand
ATCTACCTACTGTACTCTAAGTACAAAACCTCGTTAACCATCCTTTATACCCCCATTATCTATCGTTAAATCTACTGATAGATAAAGAAAATTGAATTTGAAAATAGGCCTTTTACTGG
>NC_051409.1:35624690-35624840 GCF_015228065.2 Penaeus monodon | reverse complement strand
AATTTAAAGTTACCATGACAACGCAGCTTCCACTAATTCAATTCTAGGTTGATGAAAGATATAGCGTTGGTATCTATACATATATAATACTTCAGTGTAAAGACCTAAATGTGCGTGTGTGTGCGCGCTGACTTATGTATCAATGCAGAA
>NC_051409.1:35623897-35624351 GCF_015228065.2 Penaeus monodon | reverse complement strand
CGAGCGTGTGTATATGTGTAATCCTCACCTCTACGACTGTTCACCGGTACAGTATATTTGCATATATACCATAACCATTAAAGTACATAGGATTTCTCTTCGCACGTGATAACAAGTACTTACACATCCCTTCTTTTCATCCCCAGATAACTTGAAGCGTAAACAGCACGATCAAATCCGTGAATAATAACAGAAAAAAAAATCAATATTTACCTGCATTTAAGAACTTTGACGAGAGGGAGATAATGCTGAAGTTTTTAATCACACGATTCTTTGGAAAAAAGTTTTGATAACCTACGTCATAGGCATTGCTAATTGCCTCTGCTGTTGTGTTTGCTTTTGAAGTTAAAAGATGGGGTGTATTTTCGTGTTGTTTTTTTTCGAAAATGTGTTTATTTTCTAGTCATTATTCATAGGTTTGTTTTCGTTATATTTTATTTTCATGTCTAGTTCG
>NC_051409.1:35623703-35623791 GCF_015228065.2 Penaeus monodon | reverse complement strand
CACACACACACTTCTTTTTTCAGTAGCATAACCTCAACCCTCCCTTTATCAATTCAATTTATAAATTAATTATACTAATCAGTGAAGC
>NC_051409.1:35623433-35623538 GCF_015228065.2 Penaeus monodon | reverse complement strand
CGCAATTGTTAACAAATTTCGTCTTTTTCCTGTTTCTCATTATTTTCTTTATTAATTCGTCTCTCTTTCTCCTTTTTCGTTCTTTATATCTCCCTCCCCCTCCCG
>NC_051409.1:35622566-35623369 GCF_015228065.2 Penaeus monodon | reverse complement strand
CGTAAGTCATTCCCCTTTCTTCTATTCTACTCCATTTATCGACTTATTTCATTTTTCTATTTTTTCCCCCTCATTCTCTTCACTCTCTCCTTTATCGAGTTTCTCCTTCGTTCATCCTTTATTCCTCTATTTGTTTCTTCTTTTTTTTTTAGTTACTTTTTCTCGTTTCTCTCTGTCTTCCCTTCTTGTTACTTTTCCTCTCCTCCATTCTTCCTCCTCTCCTCTTCTTCCTCCACCTTTCTATCTTCTTCTTTCTCCCTTCCTCTTATCCTATTTTCTCCTTTATTTTTCTTCTTCTCTTTACGTTTCTTCCTCTCTCCTCCTTCTCCTAATTCTCTCCTCCACCCTCTATCTCCACTTCCATCTCCTCCTCTTTCTCTTCCTCCTCATCAAACACCTTCCTCATTTCCTTCACTCTCTCCTCTTTGTTCATCATTCGTTCTATTTTTTTTCTCTTCTTCACCCTCCCTTCCTCCCCCTCTTTATTTAACTCACTTCCTTCCTTTCTCTCCCCTTCCTTCCTTCCTCATCCCCCCCCCCCCATCCCACCCTTCACCTTATACTAATATCATCCTCATCCTCCTCTCTCTTGTCTCCTTGTTCGTTATTCTGGCAGTGAAAGATGTTACGAGGAAAAAAAAGAGGGGGGGGGTAGTCATTTTGTTTTTTTCTTTTTCATTGAATAAAAATTCTTTCACGAAAATTCTTCTGTTCTCTTGTCGACGTGATATGACGCTGGTCTGGGATTCTGTTTTTGTTTTTGTTTATAATTCTGATTATAGCCTGTTCTCTCTCTGGAGATT
>NC_051409.1:35621975-35622238 GCF_015228065.2 Penaeus monodon | reverse complement strand
CCTCCCATCACTTCGATGCCTCACTATCGTGTATTTGCCATCTCGCTTCTGAAAAAAAGCAATTTTAAAACAGATATTCCCCAAATATCTTATCTATCAATATCGAAATTCGAACGGCCAACAGATCTACATAAAAGAATATTATGAACATTGATTCACGTCTCCCACGTAAATAACCTTGGATTTTCAACAAACAGGATACACTATATATATAGAGAAATATACATAATTTCAAAGCGCATGAAAATTTATGAATAAATTAT
>NC_051409.1:35621799-35621866 GCF_015228065.2 Penaeus monodon | reverse complement strand
CACAAACGGGGATCTTGTTTTTTTTTATCCAATAGCCTAGTGAAGCTAACAAGGGAAAGACATAGGC
>NC_051409.1:35620568-35620746 GCF_015228065.2 Penaeus monodon | reverse complement strand
CATCGACATACTTTTTTGTTAAAAAAACTACTTCATTTTACACTCTAAGCTTACGATGTGACATATAAAAATACTTTGAAAAGGGATATGTTTTCGGATGCTAGTATGATAGCGTTTTATGACTGGTGACGTTTCTTTTTTTGATGTTCGTGATTTGAATCTTATCAAGGGATTTCAG
>NC_051409.1:35618399-35618786 GCF_015228065.2 Penaeus monodon | reverse complement strand
CACCCCCACACACACACAGGCGTAAATATAGAGGCATGTACAGCTGCCCACACACTAGATTTGGTAGAGTTTCCGTTAATGTTTGCAGCAAAACTTGATATACGTAAACTATATCCAGACAATCTGCTCAAAACCACAATAGGCTGGCATTACATCAGCGCCAGGAACAAAAGCTGTATAAATAAACTCACATCAGGTATCTACGAGCGCTGCATTATTGCAAACCGGGCGCTGTTACTGATGAAGGCAATGTTGCAGATTTGGTTCCTGTTGAAATGGAAGGTAATTGCAATGCCTAACGTATATGACAGTTGTTTTTGTAATACATTATGCATCTGGTGTTTCTTCTTGCTGAATTTTAACAGTGTGTTTGTGTGAGACAGGAAC
>NC_051409.1:35618056-35618278 GCF_015228065.2 Penaeus monodon | reverse complement strand
CCCACCTAATATTAGGACCCCCACAGGGAAAAACAAATAAGAAAAAACAAAATTGGCTGAACGACATATCCATATTATGAGAGTCGCATCACACAAAACTGGATCCACTTTAACCTGAATTTTCAGTACAAGAAGCGACGTGATATGACGTAATATATGGCCCTTGACTGAACACAAGAAGTGACAGGGACCGAGTCTTGCTTTATATTTGTCTCTATGGTG
>NC_051409.1:35617672-35617861 GCF_015228065.2 Penaeus monodon | reverse complement strand
GTTGTTTTACATTCACCTGCAAAGATTTATTTACTTGGGGGAGATGGCAAAGAATTACCCATGTCAGCCGTATGTTTAAACTGAGAAGTGGAGAGATACTGCCATGTACACGTAAAGACATACACGTAAAGACAAAAAATACACGTAAAAACATACATGCATTTGTTCTTCACACATGCAGCATAGACC
>NC_051409.1:35617178-35617445 GCF_015228065.2 Penaeus monodon | reverse complement strand
TCAAAACAAACGAGAGAAACATAGAGACAAGTAGACAGGGCAAGAGGGAAAGAGAGAGAAACAGAGAGAAAACGGAGAGGAAGAGAAGCTAAAAAGAGATTAACAGAAGTTCCTGCCGCTGGATTGTTTGAACGAAACCCCTCGTGCAGCGATCGAATTCAAAAGCGTTTCAGACAACAGGGAGCGGCAGGAATACCCTTGACTTTGGGGGTTTATTTCGGAGTGGATAGATATATTATTATTTTTTTTTTGATAGGGATGGGTAGT
>NC_051409.1:35616854-35616970 GCF_015228065.2 Penaeus monodon | reverse complement strand
CATCGCTTATACATAATAATATTTATTGTTCACCGGTTATTTCTAATCACAGTTTAAAAAAACAACAACAACAATGATAGTGACTTATCAATAACATTAGAAAAATCTTTGTCTCA
>NC_051409.1:35615578-35615813 GCF_015228065.2 Penaeus monodon | reverse complement strand
CTCGCAAGCTTCTTTGCATGTATTATAATAATATTTAGAGATGTCAAAAACACGAGCGGAAAATCTAAATGAAAAATATGGATAAGATGATAAAATATGGTCACATAATATAGGCTATTTTCAAATTTGAAATAAACGATTTATTATGAAGGAAATGCAAAAGAAAAAAAATCCTCGGTTGTTGTTATAAAGTAGGATTAAATAGAACTGTTAGTTATGCAATTATTGCTTCTGC
>NC_051409.1:35614956-35615070 GCF_015228065.2 Penaeus monodon | reverse complement strand
GTCCTAAGCCAATCAGTGTAATGCTTCTGTTTCCACTTAATGTTATTTGGGATGCAACAAAACAAATGTTTTTTGGTATAACTTAGTAGGACTAGATTTTTTTTCCAAGCCGCG
>NC_051409.1:35614537-35614788 GCF_015228065.2 Penaeus monodon | reverse complement strand
TATAAAAATAAAATAATGAATAAATAATGGAAAAAAAAAATGGAAACAAGAAGATAAAAGGAAACGACATACTACATACTACAGAATCCCCGTCAACTAGAGCAGAGGCGAAATAACCTCGAGATCTTAGCGCGTCGGACAGAAGTCTCTGGGTGAAAGGAGTGAGCGTCGCGTTGCTTTTGTTTATGTGTCCCTTACGGATCATTGGAGGAACGGGGGTGCGAATTAGAGAGGGAAACGGGGGTGCGGAT
>NC_051409.1:35613985-35614055 GCF_015228065.2 Penaeus monodon | reverse complement strand
TCTCAAGACCCCAAGAGTTACGCCGACCATCCCCAAGTTTTCGCATCGACTCTTACCCAAGAGAGGCTTA
>NC_051409.1:35612700-35613532 GCF_015228065.2 Penaeus monodon | reverse complement strand
TGGAACATCTGCCTGCCTGCCTCTCTTGGCTGACCTAATCATAAACGATTTATTTTCCTCGAGGTGTACTTTCATGGTATGGTGGGGAGGGGGGGAGGGGGGATAAAGAAGAAGGGAAAGGAGGAAGGGAAAGGGAGGGAAAGAGAGGGTAGAGAAGGGAAGGAAGGAGGGGAAAGGGGAAAAGGGAGGTAAAAAAAAGAAGGGTAGAGAAAGGAAAGAAGAGAGAGAGGAGGAAGAGAGGAAAGGGAATTAAAGATAGGAGAGAGAAGGTAAGGAAGAGGGGAAGGGGAAGTAAAGAGGGAAAGAGAAAAACGGGATAAATATGGGGAGGGAAAGGAGAAAGGGGATAAAAAGGGGGGGTAGGGGAAAGGGAGAAACTGGACACAGAGGAGGACAGAAGGAAGAGGGGAAAATGGACAAATAGGAGAATAGCAGGAAGAGGAAAAAAGAAGAAAAAAAGAAGAGAGAAGGAAGAGGGGGAAATGAACAAATAAAAGAATAAGAGGAAGAGGGAAAAAAAGAAGAGAGGAGGAAGAGGGGAAAATTAACAAATAAGAAATTGGAGGAAGAGAGAAAAAAAGAAAAAAAAAGATAGAAGGAAAAAGGGGAAATGAACAAATAGGAGAATGGAGGAAGAGAAAAAAAAGAGAGAAAGAGAGAGAAGGAAGAGAGGAAAATGAACAAAAAAGAGAACATGAGAAAGAAGGAAAAATGGACACGGAGGAGGACGGAAGGAAGAGGAGGAAAATGGACAGAGAAGAGAGAAGAGAAGAGGGTCGCGTTGTATCGTTATTCCCAGGTGACAAAGAGGCGAGGGGAGAGGAGAGAGAGA
>NC_051409.1:35611851-35612620 GCF_015228065.2 Penaeus monodon | reverse complement strand
TGAAAGAAAGAGACGAGAAGAGAGATTGGGATGAAAAATGGGGAATGATGACAAAAGACGAAGAGAGAGAGAAATTGGGAATTGAGAAAATGGGGAATGATGGACAAAAGACGAGAGACGAAGAAACGAAGGAAAGAAAGAAAGATGGAATTGGGAAAATGGGGAATAATAGATAGAGATGAAGACAGGACGAAAGTGGGAAATGGGAAAATGCGGAATAATGGACAAGAAACGAAGAGAAATAATGGTTGTCAATATATTCATTAGATTAAATACCTGAATTGTGCAAATCGTGAGAAAGAAACAGAGAGAGAAAGAAAGAAATAGAGAAAGAAAGAAAGAAAAAAACGAGGAGAAAGAGAGAAAAAGAAAGAAAGAAAGAAAGAAAGAAAGAAAGAAAAGAAAGAGAGAAAGAAAGAGAGAAAGAAAGAAAGAAGAGAGGGAGAAAAAGAAAGAAAAAGAAAGAAAAACAGAAGAAAAGAAAAGAAAAGAAAAGAAAAAAAAAAGCAGTCTAAAATGATAAGTGACATTAGCATGGCCCAAAAATTCAATTGCAAGCAATTGCAACGATGAAAAATTATCTAAATTATGTATAATTCACGTGTTTTAGATGTGTATATATTTAACTCAGTAAATATGCCATTTCCCTATTGCACATTTGCATAATGATGCAATATATGAAACAGGCTTATGCAACTTGTACGTCATTGCAATAATAGCGAAGGTAGAGGATGAGAGGAAAAGAATAAGAGAAAATATTGATGAATCT
>NC_051409.1:35611221-35611461 GCF_015228065.2 Penaeus monodon | reverse complement strand
TATCTCACAATGTGATGATTTTCCTGCCTATAAAGTTTCATTAAAATCCGTCAGTAAATTTTTATCTATTTTCATCTATTTTTTTCTTCTCCTGTTTCTTGGTCATGGACAACCCACCTATAAAAAATCATTACGATCCGTCAGTAACTTTTATTATTTTAAAATTATTTTTCCCTGTTTCCTGGCCATGGACAACCCTACGTCAGTAACTTTTATTATTTTTTAAATATTTTTCCCCGC
>NC_051409.1:35610844-35610965 GCF_015228065.2 Penaeus monodon | reverse complement strand
TTAATTTTTACTACTTTCCCCCCGTTTCCATGGCAACCCGCCTGTAAAGATTCATTACGATCCGTCAGTAACTTTTATTTAATTTTTTTTCTCTCGAATAATCCTGTCAAACAAGGGAGTA
>NC_051409.1:35609755-35609902 GCF_015228065.2 Penaeus monodon | reverse complement strand
CCAAACACCGCCCCTCCTTATATATGAAGCAGGGTTCGGAAGTTATGAACCGTTTCGAAGCGGCTTAACGGGGGGGGTCTTCCCTTCACCATATTTGAGGGAGTTTCAAAAGCTTAACAAAAGACAGCGGTGAAAGTTATAAGACGA
>NC_051409.1:35609597-35609692 GCF_015228065.2 Penaeus monodon | reverse complement strand
AGGAGTGGAGTTATTTATTTAATGTACTTCATTTGATTTTCTGTTTTGTTTTTTAAGCTGTTGTGATTGTGGCTTACTGTTAACATCGGGAATAC
>NC_051409.1:35608448-35608562 GCF_015228065.2 Penaeus monodon | reverse complement strand
TTATCAGAATCCAACGCTTTGACAAACTCTATACGAATAAAGTGAAAAAAAAATGTTCACACTGACATCTGAATTCGCTCTGATTGCACTGAACATTGTTTTAATTAAGTTTCG
>NC_051409.1:35608283-35608426 GCF_015228065.2 Penaeus monodon | reverse complement strand
AATATAGACAGTTCAGGGTGCGTTTGGTATTCATGATGGATATGTGACGTGTCTGTTGTAAGGAATCCTGGTCTGATTTCTATTGTATGAGTAGGGTTTTCAGTGTAATTTGAAATACTGTGCTTGTAAAGGTAAGCGAACGT
>NC_051409.1:35605286-35606186 GCF_015228065.2 Penaeus monodon | reverse complement strand
GAAAAGAGAGAGAGGGGAGACGGGGGAAAAAGAGATGATTTGAAAAGAGGGGCAAGAAGAAAGAGAGGAGAGAGAGGGGAGGGGAGAAAAGATGGGGGGAGAGGAAAAGAGAGAGAGAAAGAGAGAAAGAGAGAGAGGGGAGAGACAAAGGGGAGGGGGGGAGAGAGAGACAAAAAGAGAGAGGAGAAAAAGAGAGAGAGAAAGAGAGGGGATGGGGGGGAAAAACTGGGAAAAGGGAAAGAGAGAGAAAAGGGGAAAAAGAGGGAGAGAGGGGGAGAAGGAGAAAGAGAGAGAGAAAAAGAGGGGAAAAGAGAGAAGGAAAAAAAGAGGAAGAAGGGGGGGGAGGGGGGAGAGAAAGGGGAGGGGGAAAAGGGGAAAAGAGAAGAGAGTGAGAGGGGAGAGGAAAAGAGAGAGAGGGGGAGAGCGAAAGAGAGAGAGGGGAATTAAGAAAAGAGATGAGAGAGGGGAGAGAGGGGAGGAGAGAGAGAGAGAGGAGAGAGAAAAAACGAGAGGAAAAAGAGAGAAGAGGGGAGAAAAAGAAAAGAGAGAGAGAAAAAAAGAGGGGAGGAAAAGTAAATCCGAGGGGAAGAGGAAAAAGAGAAAAAGAGGAAAAAGGGGAAAAGGAAAAAAGAAAAAAAGAGAGAGGACCGAGAGAGGAGAGAAGGAGGAGAGGAGAAGAAGAGAGAGAGAGACCCAGGGGAGAGGGGGATTTAAAAGAGAGGGGAGAGAAAAGAAAGGAAAAATGGAGAGAGAGGGGATTTAAAAAGAGAAAGGGAGAGAGAAAAAAAGAGGGGGAAGAGGAGAGAGAGGAGAGAAGGAGGAAGAGAGGAAAAGAGGGAGAACGGGGAGAGAGAGGGATAGGGGGAAAAGAGCGGAAGGGGGGAGGGGGGAAGGGGGAGA
>NC_051409.1:35604078-35604606 GCF_015228065.2 Penaeus monodon | reverse complement strand
ATTAAAAAATAGAGAAAGGGAGAGAGATTTTTTTGGTAGGAGGAGAAGGGGGGAGGAAAAGAGGGGGAGATCGAAAGGAGAGAGAGGGGGAGAAGGGGGAGGGGGAAAAGGGGGGGAGAGGAGGGGAAGAGAGGGAAAGAAGGAAAAGAATAAGGGAAAACCGGGAATTGGAGGAGAGAGGGAGTCGAATGAAAAAAGAGGAGAGAGGGGGAGGGGAGAGGGAGGAGAGAGAGAGGGAGAGGGGGGAAGAGAAGCGGAGATGGGGAGAAAAGGGGGAGAGAGGGGAGGAGAGAAAAAAAAGCGGGGGGGGGAGAAAGAAAGGGGAGAATGGGGGGAAAAAGGAAGGGCGAGAGGTAAAAAGGGGCGGGGGGGGGGGGAAAAGGGAGAAAAAGGGGGGGGGAGGGAGGGGAGGTAAAAAAGAGAGATAGATGGGGGAAAAGAAAACGCTCATTTCGTAAAATTTTTTTTTTTTGTTTGATGGGAAAAAAATGATTTTCTCAATTTTTTTCATTTTTTTTCTTTTCTTGG
>NC_051409.1:35603809-35603878 GCF_015228065.2 Penaeus monodon | reverse complement strand
TTTCTTCCCCCTTCGTCCCCCGGGCTCTATTTCCCCTCCCTTTTTTAAAATTATTTTTCTTTCGTTCAC
>NC_051409.1:35603479-35603662 GCF_015228065.2 Penaeus monodon | reverse complement strand
ATTTAAAAAAAAACCATTTTAACCTTTTTTATTTTTTTTTTTTTTTTATTTTTTTATTTTAAATTTTTTTTACCCCTTTTCGTCGTTGCTTATAATTTTAATATTTTTCGCGACGAAATTTTTTTTTCTCATGGCTATTTTCTGTTGTAATTATATTTTCATTCTCTCTCTCTTCTTCTTCGA
>NC_051409.1:35603127-35603232 GCF_015228065.2 Penaeus monodon | reverse complement strand
CAATTTTTTCCGGGGTTTTGCGTTTTTTTTTTTTTTTCTATTTTAACCCTTAATTTAATGCCCAATTTTCTCGCAAAAAAATTTTACCCTTTAAAACCTGGTCCT
>NC_051409.1:35602941-35603038 GCF_015228065.2 Penaeus monodon | reverse complement strand
TCGCATGAAATGAATCTGTAAGAATTTTTGCTTGAATTAAGGAAGAAGAACAAGAAAAAAACGAAAGATTTTGGACTGTTAGAATTTGGTTATAAAT
>NC_051409.1:35602254-35602609 GCF_015228065.2 Penaeus monodon | reverse complement strand
AGTGGTCCAGTCTCAATTTCATGTTAAATTTTTTTTTTCTCACACTCATGACTTCCAAAAGTACCTGCTGTTCGAAAGTTTGAATTGATTTTTTAAAGTTCGTTTTTCTTCTTTCTTCTTCTTTAATCAAAATTCAAGATTTCAACTCGGGTACTCTTGAAATGTATTCATAGCCCAAGACTCGAACCCGAAGCTTTCGCAAGAGCCTTTAAAATTATTATTATTATTTTTTTTTTGCGAGAGACTGCAGAAATACACGAGTATCCCCTTTTTATTTTCCGTTTTCTACTTTTTCGTCCTCGTCCCGTTTTCTTTCTCGTTTTCTTTCATTTTTTTAAAACTAAATAATTACATC
>NC_051409.1:35602015-35602168 GCF_015228065.2 Penaeus monodon | reverse complement strand
GACTATTATCACAGAATTTAAAAAGTTTGGTGAAGATAATCATATAATTAAAAAAAACAGGTGCTTATGGTCATTTGAATATTAAACGATTGGTGATAAAAATTTAATTATTAATCAGTAAATTAGGTATGATAATCACACAAAGATTAATAG
>NC_051409.1:35600525-35600657 GCF_015228065.2 Penaeus monodon | reverse complement strand
AGAATCCCCAGTGTCGACGACCATTCGCAGTGCCATCTCGGTGCCATCTCGGTGCCATCTCGGTGCCATCTCGGTGCCATATCGATGTCACGGGCGCTGACAAGAGGATCCAATTCCGACATCTTAGTGCCA
>NC_051409.1:35599530-35599742 GCF_015228065.2 Penaeus monodon | reverse complement strand
CACAAACACGCTCGTACGCATGCGATCACACATAATAAAACCGATAATTTGATTTAGTCACAAAATGAACCTTCTCTCGATCTTTATTCTGTCCACTCTCCTCTTCCTTTCCTCGTTTATGCGTGAATAATTTCTGCCTGTCCTTCAGGGCCTGTTTTATTTCGACTTGCAAAAGATTTCCCTGAGTATCGCCCACTGTTCTCGCTTCTGCA
>NC_051409.1:35598710-35598949 GCF_015228065.2 Penaeus monodon | reverse complement strand
CGTGCTAGCTCCTTTCACAGGCCGTAACTACATTTCTCGCCGCCTGTGTCTGTATCTCTCTACAGCTTAGAATTCCCTCGCTTCTTCCTCCCAGGGGTAGAAGCTCCTTGCCTGTCTGATATGATGTATTGTTCACGCTAAATAACCCTCTTATTGCCGTCTTGTTCTCTAGGGGTCCTCTATTCCCCTCCCTTACCCTGGCCCTTCTATCCCTTGACCGCTTTCCCTCTCGTGTTCTG
>NC_051409.1:35598154-35598674 GCF_015228065.2 Penaeus monodon | reverse complement strand
CTGTCTGCTTCCCCATCTAACACGCTAACCCTCCCTCAACCTGTTTTTTTTTTTGGTCTGTGGTTTCTCTGTCTCGTCTTTTATCGCTTCCTCTCATATTCCTTGACCCCTGCTCTCTAGCTCCCTCCATCCCTGTCTCTAACTCCCTTCCCCTGCTCTCTCCTCCTATGCCTCTTGCCCCCCTGCCTCTTCCTCTAACCTTCCCTCCTCTCCTCCCTGGTCTTCCCCCCTCCCGCTGCCTTTTTTTCCTCTAACCCTCCCTCTTATTCTCCTCCCTTTCCCTAACCCCTTCCTCCCTGCTTCCCTTACCCCCTGCCCTTCCCAGCCTCGCCAATATTGTCACGGCTAAACATGTAGGCCTGTAAAGCTAACATCTGTTTGTCCCGCCGGCCTCGAACTCCAGCTGCGTCTGCCGAGTGAGATCATTGGGCTCGGGGAAGCGGAGTGAACTTTCAGACTACTTAAATTATGCCAATATTCATTTTCCATTTTTTTTTAAAATCTCGAATGGGGTCTATAG
>NC_051409.1:35597837-35597916 GCF_015228065.2 Penaeus monodon | reverse complement strand
ACCTTCAAAAGTTAGTCTGTTTGTCTGGCCTCCTCGCGTTAGAGTTTCGTTAGCGTTTCGAAGCTCCGAAGCAATTTTC
>NC_051409.1:35597643-35597802 GCF_015228065.2 Penaeus monodon | reverse complement strand
CTCCTTATTTTTATCTATTGTTATTTTCTGGGCGATTTTTTCACGTCTCTACGGGAAGGATGTGATTTACGGAGACCATGAATGGAAAATAAAATAAGAAAAGGGAAGGAAGGCGAGGAAAACCAAATAAAAGGGAAGGGAAGAGAAGGGAAGGGAAGG
>NC_051409.1:35597175-35597284 GCF_015228065.2 Penaeus monodon | reverse complement strand
CTTACGATAGACAGATAAACAACAGAATCGGACGCGTAAAAAAACTTCCTTTATCTCATGCAACATTTTTAACACAAATTTGTTGCGCAGATCAGCGTGAAACGGCGTA
>NC_051409.1:35597058-35597149 GCF_015228065.2 Penaeus monodon | reverse complement strand
CGTCGTAGATGTAGTTAAGAAACCGTCTTGAACAAAACACCAAAGTTTTTAAATCTTAAAACTCGGTATAAAAATATTGTAAAACGATTTA
>NC_051409.1:35596472-35596682 GCF_015228065.2 Penaeus monodon | reverse complement strand
CCATTTGTCTTTGATTCTTCTTACATTTCAAAGGCTTACGCGGTCTGAACGAATGACCTCGAGTCGCCTTTTGGTTTTAAAAGCCAACTTCTTTCAGAAAACTTTCTCCACATATTGGGGGCTCAAGGGATCAGGGCAATTCGGTGAAAGGCCTTCAGAAAACTGTCCTTTGCTCTGTCGTTCGGTCGCTATGTCCGCAGTCGAAAACTC
>NC_051409.1:35595842-35596270 GCF_015228065.2 Penaeus monodon | reverse complement strand
GCACCAACACTGATCTCACTTGCATCCTCCCTCGAGTCAAAGTGAATTTTCTTCATTAGCCAAAACATTTCCAAGGTCTTTTGGTAAGATAACCCCATTAAGGCTTCATAACGCCGTCCACTTTTATTTTTCTTTACTTTCTCTTATGCACGGACGTCTTTTCAAGTTATTTTCCGTTCATTATTTCCCCCGAGAGACTGACATCTTTTCAGTTTCTTTTTCTGTTCGTTATTTCCCCGAGGATTCTATGGTTAGTCTCCGCTTCTTTCAGTTCGGGGAAATATATTCAGTGATTTTCATTCACAAACGGCTTCAGCAACTTCAAATTTATATTTAACGTGAGGGATAAACAGCGTCTTTTTAAAAATTTACATTGAGAAAAGTTAATGCTAATAACGGGCAGCACAATTTACCCCCATTCCGCAAAG
>NC_051409.1:35595568-35595646 GCF_015228065.2 Penaeus monodon | reverse complement strand
TCTTTCCAAACCAAAACTTCCTCCAAGAAAACCATATCATATCCCAGGTTAAGGGAGACTGATGACACTTTACGTTAA
>NC_051409.1:35594970-35595409 GCF_015228065.2 Penaeus monodon | reverse complement strand
ACGCATTTCAAACATATTCTCAGAATCTTCCTATCCCATGTACAAATCATCCCCGACCAATGTTCCGCTTTGTAAATGTCTAAGGCGGTTTGAAGGGACAAGTTCGTCTACACCAAGACAGAGGCGTCGCGATTTCAGATCTACTGTGCTTGTAGGATAAAGGTGATTTTGTCCAATTTTTTTTTTTTTGCATCGAATGAGCTGCCGTGGTTTCTTACGTATTTGGGAGACGTTTTCGTACGTCTGGCAGCGACTCTTGGCGATGTGGGGGTTGCCATCTCCTCGAGATTTTAAGTCCGTAGTAATGTGCTGTTTTTGTGCTGGTGCCCCGTGTTTTTACAATCAAAATGGGTAACAAAAAAGGGATGAACGAAAGCCCAAGACTATTACAAAACAGCTTTTCAAGTTTATTGCTGAGAAAGCTCTTCGAAGGCGACGT
>NC_051409.1:35594041-35594658 GCF_015228065.2 Penaeus monodon | reverse complement strand
ATAATAATAATTATTATTACAAATGAATACCATAAAGATATACGTGAGAAGTAACTTCAAACAAACAAACACACGAAGCCAGTTGTCCCCTCGATATATTACGAAAGTGGCGAGGACCTGCTACTTAAGAGAGAAAAGGTGCCCGCTGTTGGTGACACAAAATCTCCTTCTCATGATGAATCGCTTGGAGGATCCCTCAGTAGTGAAACTATTATGAAAAAAATGTCAAAATCAAAGGGCACAATTTTCGGATAATGATGAATGTTCGACTTTTGATGGGCAATCTTTTTAAAAATATAGTACTAGTAATTGAAATATATTTAACTGATTTTCTGAGTACGTTTTCTCTATAAGACGAAAATCATGTGTTCTGAGAAAGATTTAAGATGCATACCGCCATGTCGAATATTTAGAAGGAGTGTATCATATTCGTTGAAAATCGAAAATCATTATGGTTTACCTGTGACTTTCAGGGCATACTGATTTATACATAAATGAGGAACGAGTGAAAAGATGTTTTCGATTAAGTGAAGAGAGTTACGTGTAATAGTGTCAAAGTAATTGATGACATATGCAGAGGCAACGAATTGACAAAGTGACATCCGGCGACTTACGGG
>NC_051409.1:35593227-35593659 GCF_015228065.2 Penaeus monodon | reverse complement strand
AAATAAAATATATAGTTTTTTTTCTCAAGCACATAGGGCCCTGAAGATACCATTAGGTTACTCGCAGTCCCCCAAAATAAGAAAAAAATCGTTCATTATTGACAACCCCATCCGCCCTGACGCCATAACACCGTTCCTATCCACTTAAGAGGTTGGGAACATAAGTGCCTATCCATCTAAAACGCTTCAAAGTCTTCACACCAAATAGTCTCCAGATCCTCTTCAACAAACTATTTTTTTTTCCTTTTCCACTAAGCCTTGATATACACAAGCCTTGTCTCGCCTCCCATGGGTATGCATTCCCCCTCATTGTTGATTCCCAGTGCTAATTGGTAATTGGTTTCCTAATGACCATTTCTTGTCTAATCTTCCTCGATTTTCGGACTTTCCTGCGTAGATTATGCGTCTCTCTTATATAATCGGAAGTTATTA
>NC_051409.1:35592534-35592759 GCF_015228065.2 Penaeus monodon | reverse complement strand
CCAGAAATTTACCAGCTGTGCACCTCCCCCTTTCATTTCTGGGAACGTTGTGTTTTTAATCAAAGCCACGTTTGTGTTCATTTTCTTTTTCGTTTCTCCTGCAGCCAAATTCTACAATTATATGACCTTTTCATCCTTATAATCAGTTTGCAGCTACTCCTCAGTCAAATGCCTATTTATATGCATTATCTCAATTATGTGAGCTAAAAGTTATATCTATATCTA
>NC_051409.1:35591595-35591976 GCF_015228065.2 Penaeus monodon | reverse complement strand
AACTGCAAGTAAATACAATAAATAAAATCGCTTTAAGAATACACTATCTATGATGAAAATATACAGCACATATTCGTATATATGAAAATATAACTGTTACTCTCTTATGTAAGTTTATCTATTTGTCTATCTTTATTCATCTCTATCTCTTCTTTCTTCCTATTTCTCGTGATAAATATATAAACGTATTTTTCTTTTCTTTTTTCTTTTGTTATTTTCTTCTTTTTTTAAATTTTCTTTCTTTTCTTTTTTTCCTTTTCTTTTTTTCTTTTTTCTTTTCTTTTCTTTTTCTTTTTCTTTCTTTCTTCGCCCTTTCTTTTTTCCTCCCTTCCTTCCTTCTTTCCTTCCTTCCCTCCTTTCTTCCTTTCTTCCTTCCTTTCA
>NC_051409.1:35591360-35591474 GCF_015228065.2 Penaeus monodon | reverse complement strand
TCACCTGTTTCATTGACACTCTTATGACATACGGAGGCGGTTTCAAAAGCTGAAATTGAACCTGGAAATAAAGTTAATTTGTATGATGATTCTTTCCAAAAGTTTTCGGACACA
>NC_051409.1:35591263-35591338 GCF_015228065.2 Penaeus monodon | reverse complement strand
GACGCGTTGGTTCGTTCCTTCATTTCTTCACCTGGAATATATATTTTTCTTCCGTTTTTTTTTGCTCCGCGTATG
>NC_051409.1:35590994-35591069 GCF_015228065.2 Penaeus monodon | reverse complement strand
ACTCTCGCTCCCTCCCTTAATCCCGATTAACCCAAATCCGCTTCCAAAAAAAAACGACAAAAAGAGTGAATTTCA
>NC_051409.1:35590857-35590961 GCF_015228065.2 Penaeus monodon | reverse complement strand
GAAATGATTCATCCAAAGGAATTCAAATGAAAAAAAGGAACTTGATTGAAGTAATCCTTTCTAAGTGAATCATTGTGTTTTTACGATAACACCCCCCCCCCCTT
>NC_051409.1:35590411-35590610 GCF_015228065.2 Penaeus monodon | reverse complement strand
CAGCGAACGATCAAACAGAACGGATGGGGGGGGGATAGGTATCGCTAGCCCCTGATTGCAACGGTGGGATTGTGCACGTTTGCAACAGTCGAGAAACCGCAATAACAGTCACAGCACAGCATCAGCGTACCCGGGGAAATGCGTCGTTTTGTGGTCTTACGGGCGCGGATCTAAGAGCTGGTCGATTTAGGAGCTCTAT
>NC_051409.1:35589697-35589884 GCF_015228065.2 Penaeus monodon | reverse complement strand
TTTTGGCCCAAGAGTTATTGGGTGTAAGAGCAGGCGGGTTTAGAGTTACCAGCAGTGGTAAGTTGTAAGTGCATAAGCTGATGGCTGTAAGAGCGCATATAACAGCCCAGCTATTCAGCCATTCATCTTATTAAGGTAAAAGTTGTTGAGTGAGACGTTTGGCTCTAATAGTTGTTACGGTTAACAG
>NC_051409.1:35588675-35589176 GCF_015228065.2 Penaeus monodon | reverse complement strand
GCAGCTGTGCGGTGTAGCAGCTTATATGCCTGACTCAAAATTCAAGTGAAAAAGGTAGTAACAAATAATCTTTAAGAAATAAGCTGTAATAACCATACTCAACTTCTGGTAAAAATAACAGATTATATATTACAAGCTGTAGATGACAAACTCTCGCGTCCAAGCGTTACTCTTACTCAAAGCGGTATGGTAATAGATTATTCCACAAGGCTAGATAAATGTAAATAAATGTGACGTGTATAAATGTGACGTGTATAAATGTAAATAAATATAGATAAATGTAAATAATGTAAATGTAAATAATGTAAATAAATGTAAATAAATGTAGATAAATGTAAATAATGTGACGTGTATAAATGTGACGTGTATAAACTGTATAAATACATGATTCTGGGTTGCCATTCAAGAGTATTATTATTCATTATGCTTTGCGGGGCTATTCATTCTCGACTCGGATTTCTTCTTCAGTAGTTGCCTAGGTAATTGTCTTGAAGCTTGACC
>NC_051409.1:35587954-35588128 GCF_015228065.2 Penaeus monodon | reverse complement strand
TGCCTGTCATTTGCACAGGATGCCTGGTGTGTTGCTCTCCCGTTGCCCCGTTTAAAGTGGAATTGCAGTTCGTGTTGCAAGAAAATACACTCAAGTGGCACAAGAAGACATGCCATATTTTTTCGCAAAATGACGATGAAGAAGAATTGATGGGAAGAAAGAGGAGCAAGAGAG
>NC_051409.1:35587430-35587669 GCF_015228065.2 Penaeus monodon | reverse complement strand
AATCCCACCAAACCCATTTTCTATGTTGGACAGCACTAGTGCGGTAACAAATCTATTTATTTCATTATAAATCAGAACAAAAAAACAAATCATTTGCTTAATAAGTCATATACATTTTGCACTAGAATCTGTTAATTAGTATTATTTCATTTTTGCGTAATCCTGCTGACGAACAAACAAACACGGAGAAAGAAAAGAAAATAGAAAAACGACGTCGCTTGTATTAAATCTTGCGAGGT
>NC_051409.1:35587006-35587225 GCF_015228065.2 Penaeus monodon | reverse complement strand
ACTAAGTTTTCAGTTAAGGAGGAAAAGGCAATATTCGTTCACAGAGATTTAATTAGAAAGAAGTTCTAAACAATGCCTTTGCAATGCTCCTCTGTCGCGAGAGATACCATTTTTGTGTCTGTTTGTCTATTTGTCTGTTTGCCTTCGCGATTTTATTTTGCTTTAAGTGGCTTGTTTGGCTGTATGACTGTTTGTTTGCTGGTTTGGTTTTATTTTGTT
>NC_051409.1:35586453-35586647 GCF_015228065.2 Penaeus monodon | reverse complement strand
GCCCATACCTTTATACTTCCTCTTATATATTTGCCTCCCATTCCTCCCCCTTTCTCCCTCTCTCCCATTTCGTATTACAAATTGCGCCATTAACCTATATTTACCTCGAACCGGAAAATCGTTCGTTAGACAGAAGCAAGGACAGAGAGGGAAAAGGTGTTTGGAGAGGATAAAGGAGATGAGAGAGATAGGGA
>NC_051409.1:35585738-35585967 GCF_015228065.2 Penaeus monodon | reverse complement strand
AACAAAACAAGCAAATAAAAAAGTTTATACACAATTTAAAAAACGCCGTCAAATATTTTACCTTCCACCTAAAAAGGGAAAATAGCAAAAAATGATAGCACAGCCAAGCCCTTTGTCCATAAAACAAGGTAAAAGCTCCATTCAGTGGTTTGGTCCCTTTAAAAAATGGGAAAGCATTTTATTTTTTAAGACGTGATAAAATAAATTGGTAATTGATGTATACATAATG
>NC_051409.1:35585278-35585386 GCF_015228065.2 Penaeus monodon | reverse complement strand
CCCTGCTATATATCTACATCGATACGATGTATAAGAAAAAGGAAAAATGTAAGCAATAAACCCACTTAAAAAAAAATGCCTTTTTTTCCCCATCCCCTCCTTTTTTTT
>NC_051409.1:35584260-35584392 GCF_015228065.2 Penaeus monodon | reverse complement strand
GAATGAAAGACCTTTGAACGAACCATTTTTCACGTGTAATAAATTCACTCAACAAATCACATTGCAGTTCAATAGATAAATAAATTTGCACAATGTGCACGTTGTTTGTGCAGATATCTGAGGGCAGCCAAG
>NC_051409.1:35583763-35583828 GCF_015228065.2 Penaeus monodon | reverse complement strand
TTTTATGGCATCGGTCACCGGGGGAAAAAAACCCTTTTGGATATTGCTCTCCATTTTACCATTAT
>NC_051409.1:35582949-35583108 GCF_015228065.2 Penaeus monodon | reverse complement strand
GAATGAAAGACCTTTGAACAAACCATTTTTCACGTGTAATAAATTCACTCAACAAATCACATTGCAGTTCAATAGATAAATAAATTTGCAACAAATTGTGCACCTGTTGCTTTGTGCAGGATTATCTTGATGGGACAGCTGCAAGATATTTTAAAAGCA
>NC_051409.1:35581732-35582088 GCF_015228065.2 Penaeus monodon | reverse complement strand
ATTGTTAAGTTATATATTCGTCTTCTCATCGGCAAAAATGAAATTTATTAGTCATTTCCTCGCCATCACATTAATAATTTTGAGCCAATTCATTCGCTATCATTATACAATCAAATCTTCCATTTTCCTTGTTGATTGATACAGAAATAATTCGCTTTCGAATCGCGTTAATTTTCATCGACTCACGTCATTGGTAACTTTAATGGATAATTTCGGGTTTAAATATTCCTTTTCGTAAGGAATTTCGAACGTCATATGGAAATTCTTTGCATATTGCATTTTTTTTTTTCTTTAATAGGAGGAGGAAATACGTAACTCGACGAGATGGCAATAGCGCTAATGATGTTGAACGTCGA
>NC_051409.1:35581008-35581132 GCF_015228065.2 Penaeus monodon | reverse complement strand
TCAGATATTCTTTGAGAATTTAGGTAGTCTAAAGTATATATTCTTAATTAATGTGAAAATTATTTTTTCGTTTGAAGACGAGAGATATTCCCGTTTTCTGTTACTTGAATAACGTGAAGAAAAC
>NC_051409.1:35580024-35580115 GCF_015228065.2 Penaeus monodon | reverse complement strand
CAGATGATGCAGATTACGTTACCCTTCACAGGAGCGCCAATGGCATGGAAGCCGCGGCGGTCACTTAATACCGCCATTCAGCTTATGACAT
>NC_051409.1:35579064-35579205 GCF_015228065.2 Penaeus monodon | reverse complement strand
AAAGGGGAAAAAAGGCTTATTAACAGCACAAATTACAAACTTTTGGGCGACAGTTTATTGAAGGAAAAAAAAAAACAGTATAACGAATCCGCGAAAACTTTTATTGGTTTTGTAAAGTTCGAAAGTCTGATTCTTTATTGT
>NC_051409.1:35578194-35578335 GCF_015228065.2 Penaeus monodon | reverse complement strand
ATAGTAGATAGATAATGTATATTTACATATTATTTTTAATTTCTATTTTGATACCGAATTTTAATTGCTTTTTCAAGTAATATTTTTTGTCTAAAGAAGAAAATCGAAGGGTTAAACTTTTTTTCGGTAGTCACTGGCAAT
>NC_051409.1:35576685-35576838 GCF_015228065.2 Penaeus monodon | reverse complement strand
ATGTCATGATGTTGTGTGGTCTTGGGATCCCTAGAGAGAAGCTCTATTCTTCACGGCAAAGGAGAATGTGAAACAGGAAAGCAGAAAAACATTTTCACTTTGACTGCTGTGTATATAGATAGATAGTGCGGTAGACGGATATATGGAGAGGGA
>NC_051409.1:35576294-35576486 GCF_015228065.2 Penaeus monodon | reverse complement strand
CCTAAAATAAGAGGAAGGAGAAAGGGATAACACAAAGGCAAGAATAAACAACAGAGGTAAACAAAAGGTTCTAAAAATAGACACCTTTTCCCACGCATCTCTCTCGCGCAGCTTCTTCTTCTGTTGTTTATCTTGTAATTTTCGCCTGTTTGTGTGTGTGTAAACATCCGTTGATTTATGGGTATTGATTTG
>NC_051409.1:35575421-35575597 GCF_015228065.2 Penaeus monodon | reverse complement strand
CTTTCGCTAAACGCCTTCGCGGCCCCAGACGGCAGATTTGTTATCCCTTAGAATCAACGAACGAGAGAGTGTTTCAGTGTTGCCACAACCTCCTCGACCTGAGAATCTGCCAGCCGTGAGGGATATGCGAGAGAGTTTACGACCTGATGTTTTGGTAACATTTTAACAGCTCTCCG
>NC_051409.1:35574649-35575110 GCF_015228065.2 Penaeus monodon | reverse complement strand
GTAAATTTTCGGTGCAGACGGCAGATTTGTTCCCGTAGAATCAACGAACAGAAGAGGCGGTTAATGTTGCATGAAAGGGATCTCACCTGAGGAACTGCAACCGTGAGGGTTGGCGAAGTAGAGTTATAACGCGGGGAAGTTTGTAACATTTAAAGAGCTTCGTTTGCCGGTCAACTGTCTCTGTATTTTTTTATATCTTATCTCTGTATTATGTCTTTATCTATATTTATTCCATTTATCTCCCACGTTAGTTGCCGGGTTTAACTTCTATATTTTTGTTACTCGCTAACACGGTCTAAGCAATGGTCTTCCTCCCTCTTACTTGCATCTGCCTCTGTCGCCTGCCTCTCTCTTGCTCGCACTCCCACTGTTCCTCTCTCGTCTTCACGGGTCTACGTCATCTCCCCCTTTTTTGTCAAGAATTACCTCGATGTACAATTTTGGTGAAGCAAAAGCCTTTT
>NC_051409.1:35574467-35574566 GCF_015228065.2 Penaeus monodon | reverse complement strand
AATGCAAGTGATAAATGCGCTAAAATTTAGGTTCATGGACAGCGGCGCAACATTGATGGACGTTCAAGAAGAAGGATGCAATATGAAATGGGAGGATAA
>NC_051409.1:35573845-35574009 GCF_015228065.2 Penaeus monodon | reverse complement strand
GCAGCAGAAGGGGACAGAATCGGCGCCCGGCACACTCTCTGATGGAAGGGCGTGCGAGACTCAGGGCGTACGTGGAAGGGTTAAAACGACAGAAAAAAAAAAATATTCAATGAAAGAATTTTCTTGAAAGTGATCATCTTTCTTAATTAAAGGGACCAGCTGTC
>NC_051409.1:35573532-35573603 GCF_015228065.2 Penaeus monodon | reverse complement strand
TGCAATTGCCCTCCCCCCCCCTCCAAGAAAACAAGGTCTGCCTTGTTCCATCCCCCCCCCTCCAAGGGCCA
>NC_051409.1:35572810-35572940 GCF_015228065.2 Penaeus monodon | reverse complement strand
GAAGTGACAAACGAAGTCGATATTTAACTAAAAACAGAAGATATTCCCCGTAATATTTTTTGTTCCTTTCACCTTCTCGTATTTCAACTGCCAAAAGGGACAAATCGGCGAGAAAATCAGCTTCATAAGA
>NC_051409.1:35571955-35572277 GCF_015228065.2 Penaeus monodon | reverse complement strand
ACGAGTTCAATTTACTTCAAAAGAAACGACATGGCTTGCAAATCACTTGCCTATGTTGCCAATTACTCTTTTTTTCCGTCGCTCGCAATATCAGGTGTACGAACTCGACTCAATTTTCGTTTTTGTTTCATTTTTAATTCGATTATTTCTTCTCCTTCTCCGTTTTCTCCAATTTTAGTTTTATCTTCTATTTCTTCTTTCGATTCTTATTTTTTTCCTATCTATTTTTCTGCTTCATTAACCCCCTCCCCCCATCTTCATCTTCACAGCATCGTCTTTGTTATTATTACAATTACAACTAAAATTCAAACTCTCCTACACT
>NC_051409.1:35571597-35571911 GCF_015228065.2 Penaeus monodon | reverse complement strand
GAGACACTTTTCCGAGTGAGGAGATAATTGCATGCAATTGATTTTGGTCCTAAATTCATGTTTTCTTTTTTCTCCCTCGTGTCATGGCAACGGATTCTCATGAGCTGAAAAATCTTGAAAATCCTATCTTCTGCAAATGCAATTAGTGTTCCAGATGAAGATAAAATTCACCATCGCCGAAAATATAATTATTTTTAAAAAAAATTTCAAGAAGGAATGAAAAAAAATAATCTCAATTCCTTCTGTCTAAACATATATATGAATATTATGCTTTGGGGAGTTGAAATAATCTGTTTTAGGAAACCCGCACCTAA
>NC_051409.1:35570912-35571569 GCF_015228065.2 Penaeus monodon | reverse complement strand
ACACACACACACACAACTCTCCATATCTTTATAGTTTTCTCTCCATAGTCTCTATTACAAACAAACTGTCTCTAAATGCACAGAATTTAAATAACATTTCGTATACAATTAACGATCACAGGAATTAATCCATTTCGGCCAAAATATGGATAACACGGCGCCTATTGACTCAACAACCAACCCAAACACACGTATTCAGGCGCCGATCTATTACCAATGTGTATATACACTCGCTCTATGAATATATTTAAAGGATTTGGTTTGATCATCAGATTTAATGAAGGTTATTGACGTGTTTGGTCGGGAGAATAAACTATAATTGCAATTATTACTGTCGTTATTTATAAGCTGTCCTTTGCAAGCGATGTGCAAATTTGTTTAATAACATATTGAACACGTGGGATGTGCTGTGTCATGCTTACCTCAGGTCCATTATAAATGACGGATTCATCGTTAATGAAATGAATTTTATTACATTGACATAAGCGTTTCAGGTTTCCTAATTGGTAGAAATGACACGCTCATCAGAAAAAAACATTATTCTATATAGTGTTTTAAAATATGTTATATTCTAACTGGGTTTCCACATATCATTTTAATATGTCTGATAATTTGATATCTTAAAATGTTTTACACTTTAAAATATATGTTTTAACA
>NC_051409.1:35569998-35570852 GCF_015228065.2 Penaeus monodon | reverse complement strand
CTGAATACTTGCCAGGGTCTGTAAAATCGAATGAAATAAAAAATTGAGACATACTTTCTTGTTTACCAGAATAACGAAATTTCCGTCTCATTTTCTCGAAAGCGGATCTAGAATTGCTTTTCGTTATAGAACTGACTATCTTTAGCATCTATGCCAAAGGCGAACTTATATACTTGATGAATCCATAGCGTAGAAACTTCCATCTGTGGTCCGCTATTAATAGATTTTTTTCTTTTTTTATCAACTGTTGCTTTACTGAAACATTTGCTAATAACATTAATAACATCATTATAAATGAATATTGGTTTGAAAATGAAAATACAGCATTTTCAACATCAAAGGTCACGGAGTACACACGAAAATAGTTTCTTTGAGAAAAAACTACATTTGACCCTGGGGATTAAAGGATAGTTTGAACTGATCTTTTAAAAAGCAAGCGATGTAGAAGTGTGTATAGAATTATGGTAAATACAACGAATTAGCGACAGGAAGTAATGCTAACGCTAATGTAGATCTGAAAACTAAGATGATTCACGAAGCTTAATTAGCGGCTGGCAGTCAACATTAATAGTCTAAACTCATTAACATCCGTGTTATTAAAGTAACATATAAAAGTTATTAACATAGATAACATCAACATCTAATATTCAAGAATAATTAGACGTGTTAGTTCAGAGTACGTTAGTGGCCATGATAAAGTTTTAATTACAATAGGCTTTCCCTAACCCATCCCGGTCACTGTTTTACGAAACTTTAATCAAAATCTAATTTGGGACGAACCTCATAACCTAAGTCAATATTTTGACTTGATAATTTCCTTACGAAAGACAAAAAGGTCTACTGATTCTAGGCGA
>NC_051409.1:35569241-35569434 GCF_015228065.2 Penaeus monodon | reverse complement strand
TCGACAGTTTCACTTCACTTTAAAATGCGCGGAGGCATCTTCCCAAACCTGTTAATGGCCTTTCCTCTATCACTCCATTAAGGCCAGATGTTCAGCATTAGTTACGGCTGTGGCCTAAGCAAACAGGCGGTGATGGATCGCAGGTGGTTCGGGCGGGGAATTCAGAACTAGGCTGTGCGGGTCAGTGGTTTGG
>NC_051409.1:35568698-35568799 GCF_015228065.2 Penaeus monodon | reverse complement strand
ACCCCCTTTTTCGCCCCTGTCAACCAGCTCAATATATTATGGCAAAGTCTCTTTTCCGCACATTTTTCTTTGAAAGTGCTTAATGACAACCCCACCCCCCC
>NC_051409.1:35568358-35568541 GCF_015228065.2 Penaeus monodon | reverse complement strand
TGTCTCTCCCTCTCCCAGAAACGCCTGGAATAAACGCGTTGAGGCAACTTAGGGGGGAACTGCTTTCTTTTGTGGCTCAGACCGCGGGGATAAGTGTGTAGAGAGCCTAGGGATAAAAGTTTTCTCAATTTGATGTCTCGGGCTTTTTATGTTAGAGTGAAAAGTCCGCTGCTTTTTTATCAG
>NC_051409.1:35567817-35567924 GCF_015228065.2 Penaeus monodon | reverse complement strand
TCATCTGGATGGTAAATCAGTTTTTCAGCATCACCTGTGGCTTAAAAACAACGCTGGAAGGCTAAGGATGTTAAGGAATATAAATGTAAAATTAATAATGATCCTGT
>NC_051409.1:35567695-35567799 GCF_015228065.2 Penaeus monodon | reverse complement strand
GATGAAGACCATCTTACAATTTATTTTGACCTGAAACCGTCACACACCTTTTCACATTTACACTTGACCTACAAAAACCAAACAACGGAGAGAAAGATGAGATG
>NC_051409.1:35567444-35567655 GCF_015228065.2 Penaeus monodon | reverse complement strand
GGGGAATCCCCTAAAAATTCGAAAGAGGACAGCACGAAATTGTATATTTATGCGCCTGATCCTCGAACACAATTTCGCGGGTGTAGTAGGCTTATTTCGAGGAGAGAAAATCCGGGGTGTATTTCGATAAAGTGATCGTCTCCGGGGCTTTTTTTTCGTTTTTTCCGGTTTTTAAAATGGTTACGGGGTTTTATTTGTTTTGCCAATAGTG
>NC_051409.1:35567216-35567414 GCF_015228065.2 Penaeus monodon | reverse complement strand
AGTAGGCTTATTTCGAGGAGAGAAAATCCGGGGTGTATTTCGATAAAGTGATCGTCTCCGGGCTTTTTTCTTCGTTTTTTCCGCGTTTTTAAAATGGTTACGGAGTTTTATTTGTTTTGCCAATAGTGTTTTTTTTTGGGGGGGAGGTCTAATCTTTCTTTCATTTATGGTTAATGAATGGTGCAAGCCGTCTCAGAG
>NC_051409.1:35566865-35566949 GCF_015228065.2 Penaeus monodon | reverse complement strand
CTAGAAATTGGTAAGAGACAAATATAATATTCGTGGCGCTAAAATATACCTCAAATTTTAAAGGCTCCTCTGCATTTTTTAAAG
>NC_051409.1:35566676-35566802 GCF_015228065.2 Penaeus monodon | reverse complement strand
TTATGTATGTTTTTTTGTATTTTTTTAAAGTATATATATATATTTTTTTTTGGGGGGTATGTATGTTTTTTTAGTATATGCATTTTTTAAAAAAATTAAATGTGTGTTTGTTTTAGTATATGTGTG
>NC_051409.1:35566458-35566608 GCF_015228065.2 Penaeus monodon | reverse complement strand
ACCGTACTGGTGCCTAAGATTTCCCACCTGCATGTTATAGCCAATCGGGAAGGAGATTCCCCCAGGGTCCTCGACGTGACGGCCAATCACAGGCCAGGATTACGAGCCACTTAGGCATACTCTCAGAACATGTTACGTGATTCAATTACG
>NC_051409.1:35565828-35565991 GCF_015228065.2 Penaeus monodon | reverse complement strand
ACACCAGTGGCGGGCCCTGGGAACACGTAAACATAAGACGTTTGTAATAAGCGTACCAGCAAGAACACAATTAAATATTTACAGACAAACAGGAAGCTCTCGATAAATCAGGCAAATAAGATTATTATTATTTGATGAAAAGGTACACACGGACACACGTACG
>NC_051409.1:35565403-35565530 GCF_015228065.2 Penaeus monodon | reverse complement strand
AGAACTTCACTGGCTCTCAGATCCAAATGACAATAGATTTTTTTTTTTTTTACTAAATATGAAAAACGCCAAAAATAATGCTAAAATGACTTACAGCTAATGAAAGTTAAAATGAGTTTTATTTGCA
>NC_051409.1:35564928-35565007 GCF_015228065.2 Penaeus monodon | reverse complement strand
AAGAAAAAACACACAAATAATACTCATGATGATGATGGTGAGATATAGTGATATTAACAGTGATAATAATTGTAATGGC
>NC_051409.1:35564389-35564619 GCF_015228065.2 Penaeus monodon | reverse complement strand
AGCAAAATCACAACGGCCTTTGACAACCTGTAAATTCTCCCTTGCTATATCGTGTTCCCCTCTGACGTCAAAAAATGAGGGCAGAGCTTAAGGGGAAATGTGTGTTGCAGGCGAGGGGAAAATGAAAGGAAAATGAGGGGAAAAAAGTGGTGTGTGTGTGAAGAGTGTGTTAACAGAAAGAGAATATTCAAAGGAGTACTTTCTGAAGGCACTGATTTTCCCCCTCTAAA
>NC_051409.1:35563736-35563968 GCF_015228065.2 Penaeus monodon | reverse complement strand
GAATCCACATTTTTTTAATATCACATTTTCACCTTTTCTTGTTCCGAAAATATATGCTTCAGAGCCAGAAAATAAAGAGCAGCGGTTCAATAGAGGAGAGAAACCTTGGGAATGGGATCTAATTCTTCTGTAGGCGATCAGATCCTGCTTGGAAAGGAGGGGATCTTTTTATGAGACGTCGTTGCCATGTTCTCTTGTTACCTGTTGCTCTCTGGAATATATATTTCTGATA
>NC_051409.1:35562537-35562732 GCF_015228065.2 Penaeus monodon | reverse complement strand
ATTCGCGTAAACTCTCTGCGGCGAAAGTTTGTTCTTGGACCTAAATCAGTTTTTCAAATCGTTGATTTTTTTTTCTTTTCTAGTTGTTTATAAAAGACGAAGGGGGAGATAAAAGAAGATAAAGATAAAGGAAGGGGATAGGAGTAGATAAAGGATGGAAAAGGATTGAATACGAAGTTGGAAAAGGGGATGATA
>NC_051409.1:35561536-35562447 GCF_015228065.2 Penaeus monodon | reverse complement strand
ACACGTGATACCTGCGGGGATAACTATAGGCAGTGGATTAATTATGAGTCGATTAAATCAAAATAGGTGTTATGCAGTGGATTAATATAATTTATAGAGTGAATCTAATTATTAAATTGTTGGATTAAATGATAAATTTATGGAGTGGACTAATTATTAAGTGGATTCAATCCTATAATTTTCGGAAGTGGATTAATTTTGTGGTTAATATATAAGTATTGTTATTAAGGAATGGATTAAATAATTAAATCATAAATGTATGGAGTAGATTAATCATTAAGTGGATTAAATAATAAATTTAGAGAGTGGATTGATTACTAAGTGGATTAAATAATAGATTTATGGAGTGGATTATGAAAACGGTATTCGAAAGGACATTTATACATGTCATGTGTTAAAAGCTGTTTTGAGAAATAAGGAACAAGGAATTTATGATAATAAAGGTATAAACAGAGAGAGAGAAAAAAAAATGATATGTAAACTTCTCCAGAATTTTAATTATTGCAAAAAGGTTTTCGTAATTATAAATGGAGAGTCTAGACGAAGGTTTATTGTATATGTACGGAGAAGAACATTTAAAATAATTATATATATATTTTTTAATGATCTTAGGAGGCTGTATGATTATATATATATAAGCAAATTAAATTAACATTCTTTGCATGAGTCGAGTAATGATCAACGATGTGGATACATGTTTTGGTTAATTATATTAATTAAAAAAATGTAATAAGAGTTCAAGATTTAATAGTGGAAGAGAGATATGAATGATAAAGATATGAATATTTGATTTGGCATTAACTGCTAAATATGAATATATGAATGAAATACACCATAGTGATCCAATAAATAGATATGCTTTTGGAAAGTTTTGTCAAAATATTTTATGTAACCTTATGGATTGGTTTTTT
>NC_051409.1:35560931-35561074 GCF_015228065.2 Penaeus monodon | reverse complement strand
CAGAATTATTATCACCTTCCTTCTCTCTGTTCTTTGCATAGATATTTATCTCAAACTCCTTTCTTTCCTTTAAAAGTCAAGAGGGGAAAAATACGTTGTTTGTCTGGCTTAAGGAAGAGAAAAAAATTAAGCCATTTTCCATA
>NC_051409.1:35560839-35560906 GCF_015228065.2 Penaeus monodon | reverse complement strand
GAGTTTTATGACGGGGAAAGTTTTTTTTTTTTCGGCACCAGTAAGGGTCTTTCTCCGCCTTACTGAG
>NC_051409.1:35560600-35560673 GCF_015228065.2 Penaeus monodon | reverse complement strand
AAACATCTGTGATTATTTCGTGTCTATCTATCTCACATATACATACATTTTATTTTCTTTCTCTTAATCTTTA
>NC_051409.1:35560271-35560455 GCF_015228065.2 Penaeus monodon | reverse complement strand
TTGTTTTCCTCTGCTCCTTCTAAACAATAAGGAAGCGATGCATTGATTATTTTGTCAATATCATTAACATTTGTAAACAAACCTGAGTGTTCTTAGAAACGAAATCATTTTCTCCTGTTCCTTCTTCGTTGAACTTTGTCTCCATTTTCTCCTATGCACAATGATTCGTTTTTATTTGTTGTTT
>NC_051409.1:35559717-35559873 GCF_015228065.2 Penaeus monodon | reverse complement strand
TTGTTTGTTTGTTTGTCAGTGCATACTGCTATCAGCCCGAACACACACGTCTACCATCGAAATCTGTTTGTAAAGACGCTCATATGTATTAACATCCCACGTCAGCCTACCCACTCCAAATATCCATTTACTGTGTACACATAACCCGTATCTCCA
>NC_051409.1:35559372-35559522 GCF_015228065.2 Penaeus monodon | reverse complement strand
CGGACAATGTTTCTCTTTTTTTTCTTTTTTTGCTAATCCATTACAGGCGCGCGAAGTCTCGGGTTGAAAATTTGTTCCAAAAATAAACCGATAGGTTTTTTTTCGCTAGGTGAACCCGGCGGCTTTTAAAGACGCGTTTGTTCATGGTGT
>NC_051409.1:35558662-35558835 GCF_015228065.2 Penaeus monodon | reverse complement strand
GAATTTCTTCACGTTTTCTTCATTTTTCACTTCATCATTCACCATTCATACACAAGGCCTTGAAAAGCATATGAATGATATAAGCCTTTCATCGTTCATTCACCGTCCTCTTGAGATATTAAACTGCAAAGGAATTTATCGTGTTATGATATCTTTTCATTTTTTTTTTTGTA
>NC_051409.1:35558217-35558285 GCF_015228065.2 Penaeus monodon | reverse complement strand
GAGTGTTTTCTCCTGCGTCGTGGACCAGCGAGTCTCAGGTTTAAAAGGGTTTATGATGTTTGTTTGTA
>NC_051409.1:35557417-35557589 GCF_015228065.2 Penaeus monodon | reverse complement strand
GCCGTTGAATGCAAGTTAATCTATTTACCTTTTTCTTTGTTTCTTGAGATTAATCATTGTATGCATGAAATTGCAAGATCGCTGGCATACGCTACGCCTCGAGAAAAATAAACTAATGGATGAGAGAAATTCACTTTAATTAATATTTCTTTAAATCAGTATATATATTTTT
>NC_051409.1:35557131-35557213 GCF_015228065.2 Penaeus monodon | reverse complement strand
TTTTTTTTCTTCGCTTGCCAATAAGTAATCGATCTCTATCAGCTTGTCCTACATAAATTATTTTTTTGTTCTTTTCGTTGTT
>NC_051409.1:35556163-35556552 GCF_015228065.2 Penaeus monodon | reverse complement strand
CAAACAAACGAACAAAGACAAGTGAGTGCGCTCTGACATGTGTTTATACCCCGCCACCTTGCATTATAAACGACATGAATATTGCAAGGGAAGATATTCAGACACTGTTTATAGACTACAGAATCACACCTTTAAACGATTTTAATCTTAATGCATTTTTTTTCCCTTTTCTACTTTTGTGTATTATCTTTGCTAAACTTATCACCTAAACTTATCACCGTATGTTAACAGACTATGCATTGCAATAAAGGTATACGTTACCAGTAATAATTGCGTAAATGATTGTTGTATGTAAATAATTATCAAATACAAAGGAAAATTTCTGTTGATTGATATAATACACTACATACACTCGATGATGAAATTATTAATATAATATACAGGTTACT
>NC_051409.1:35556009-35556132 GCF_015228065.2 Penaeus monodon | reverse complement strand
CTAACATAAACCCATTCTATATTTCTCCCCAAACTTGCCAAAATAATCAGAGAGTGATACACAGCCAATTAAAATGCAATCTTTTCACCCATCTTACGGAGTGTTTTGAAGAAGAAGAAGAAG
>NC_051409.1:35555904-35555982 GCF_015228065.2 Penaeus monodon | reverse complement strand
TTCCATATACACTCGCTCCTAAAACTCAAATTTCAAAACAAGATTGTTTATGTGTTTGTGCATAAGAAGGGATATTTG
>NC_051409.1:35554794-35555073 GCF_015228065.2 Penaeus monodon | reverse complement strand
AAGAAAACGAAGTCATAATAATGCCAACGGAACACAAACCGAGCAATTACTTGAACCATTTTTGATGTTTTGATGAAAAAATTGAACGACAAACACGGGCAAATACTGATAAAATACGTAGTAAACGGCACTCATAAATGTTTCAAAATTAATTAATAGCGCAACTGGTCTATAATACATCACACAAAACACGGAAATGATAGCGTAGGTTAATTTTTTTTTTTCAATTTGCACGAGTTCGAACAAAGGGATAGGTGTGTGGGTGATATCCAAAAGTGA
>NC_051409.1:35553835-35553993 GCF_015228065.2 Penaeus monodon | reverse complement strand
CGTGAACTTGATTTGGCTTCCTGATGCTCATCTTGCAATAAGGGTCGCAATTGCACGCTCGAACAGGGCCTAAAGAACCTTATGCCTCGGCTGTAAGGAATCGCATTTGCATACTGTCGTCATTGTTTTCGCAGGAAATGTTTTCTGGACTACCTATT
>NC_051409.1:35552683-35553738 GCF_015228065.2 Penaeus monodon | reverse complement strand
ATCTCCTCCTGTCTACTGTCCTTCTGTTTATATTTCTCTGCTCTTTTCTCTTTTTTTTCTCCTCTCTCTATCCTCTTTCTCTCTCTCTTTTTCTCCTCTCTCTATCCTCTTTCTGTCTTTTATATTTCTCTCTTTTCCTCTCCTTTTCGTTTCCTCTTTCCGCTCTACGCTATTTTATCATCTCCTCCTCTCTATTCGCTTTCTGTTTATGTTTCTCTATTCTTTTGTTTTTCATCTCCTCTCTCTACCCTCTTTCTGTCTTATATTTCTCTCTCTTCCTCCCTTTTTCGTTCCATTTCTCCGCCTTACTTTTATTCGTATTTTTCTTCTCTTCTCTCTTTTATCATCTCCTCTTTCTACCCTCTTTCTGTTTATACTTCTCGTCTCTTCTCTTTCTCATCTTCTCTCTACTCTCCTTCTATCTTATCTTTCTCTTCGTTTCTCCCTTTCTCATCTCTCTTTGTTCTATTTTATATTTCTCTTTCCTCTCCTTTTCTTTATTCCCTCTTTCTACCCTTCCTTCTGTTTATATTTCTCTCCTCTTCTCCCTTTCTCCTCTCCTCTCCCTATTCTCCTTCTATTTCATCTATCTCTTCTCTTCTCCCTTTTTTTATCTTCTCCTCTCTCTCTCTCCTTCTCTCTTTTCTTTCTCTTCTCTTCTTCTTTTTTCATTCCCTCTCTCTACCCCAATTCTATCTATATTTCCCTCCTATTCTCCCATTTATCATCTCCCCTCTCTCCTCCCCTTTCCATCTTTTCTCTCTACCTTCCTTCATCCTCCCTCATTCATTTCTCTTTTCTCCCTTTTCATCATCCTTTTCTATTCCCTCCTTTACCCAAACTCCATCTTATCTTCGATTTTCCCTCAATCTACTCTCCTTCCATCTATCCCCCTCCTCTCTTTCTACTCTCCTCTCTCCCTCTTTCCTTCGCCCTTTCTTCCTCCCCCAACTTCCATGCCTTTGTCTTGTTGTTCCTTATTTACATGGAGACAAAGGAGGGAGATGGGAGAGAATGAGAGAACGGAATGTGAGGCGGCCACTCACACATACCTA
>NC_051409.1:35551908-35552121 GCF_015228065.2 Penaeus monodon | reverse complement strand
AATGAGCATAAATATTGCTAGCCATTGCTCCTATCAGCACCACCTGGCCTTCCGCAACTTAAGAAATGGTGTTGCAAGCAGCTTGCATCCGCGGCCTCGTCTCAACGGAAGAAGACGAAGGCTTTTCTTGCAACGTGAGCATCCATATTTCTTAATCTTTTATCCTTGCAGCCTGAGACTCCCCTCGCCATGTGTTCCCCTTGCAACAACGGG
>NC_051409.1:35550441-35551332 GCF_015228065.2 Penaeus monodon | reverse complement strand
TGGAAATGAACAGAGATCGCATCGAAGTGGATCTTCAAAATGCATCTCGGTCTAACTCGGAAATATCGCCAGTATATTCAACGAAGGGACAGCAAGCAAGGGACAACTCTGTTCAGAATCTTGCAACTGGTATTTTCTTTATCATTATTATAATTTAAGGCCGCTTTCTAAATTTTTTTTTATTCTGCGTCTGTTATCTTGCCATGGGCTGGTTTCTGATGCAGTGTAGGATGGTTGAGAAACGAGCGGTTTTGCATTTTTTTTTTTTTACTGTTGCGTTTGAATACGATTTTTTTTGGGAGAAAAATATTGGGGATAAGATTTGGTATATTTTTTTTCGTGTTCCTAATCAATTACCAATTAGGATTTACTATATTTATTATATTTATCTGTTTATTATTATATTTACTATATCTATTATATTTTTTATTATATTTATTTATTATATTTATTATATTTATTTATATTTATTACATTTCTATTTATTATATTTACTATATTTATTATATTTATTTACTATATTTATTATATTTATCTGTTCTTCAAATGAAAAGTCGAAAATCCATCTATTTCTTTCTCTGTCTCCTTATCTAACTACCTTTCTGCCTAAATATATGTGTGTAAATAAAATGTAGTAAAATGAATCAAGAGAGAATAAAAAAGGAAGTTTCGAACGATCTAAAGAAAAAGAAAAAGGAGAAAATATATATATATATTTCCTATATCATATCAAGTTGCCAACGAAACGTCTTTTTTAACCCTAACTATGATAAGAAAACCCTTTTCAGTTTTCATACCACGAGCAGGTTTTTTGGTCTACATTATTAATGACATTAAATTATCTATTTATTAAATTATCTCTCTTTCTTTGCACGTCTTCCACTTCCTTTA
>NC_051409.1:35550042-35550218 GCF_015228065.2 Penaeus monodon | reverse complement strand
CGCAAATTTATTTTAATAACGCCATGCTTTTACCCCGTTTAATTTATCATCATGTTTTAAGTGAGACTTTCATATAACATGAAGTTAATGCTGAGAAGGCTTTGTATTTTAAATCATAAGAGAAACATTTTCTTTTTATGGAAATATTTAACCTAATTTCGTAATAATACACACAC
>NC_051409.1:35549071-35549393 GCF_015228065.2 Penaeus monodon | reverse complement strand
GCATCTCACATTTCCCGCTATCTCACTATCATGTAACTTCTTGAGAAAAAATTTCTATAAATCTCATTCTTAAATCTGTATAACATTATTACGATTTTTTGCCTGAGGTTATGTTGTAGGTAAAGTTTTTGGAAAAATAAATTTCTGTTATTCTTGTTCGTCGTTAATATCTCTTAATTAGATTTTTGTTGATTGCTTGCATTGCCGGATATCATATTTTAGTGCATTTCGATGTTATGTATATAAATTAATCAGTTCCTTATAGGTATTCAATCCCACATCTACTTATAAACAAACACATTCATTCACTCATCGCACGCAA
>NC_051409.1:35548695-35548858 GCF_015228065.2 Penaeus monodon | reverse complement strand
TTTAGTCTTCATCTCCCTGAAGACCATAAGACGACCCGGTTCCTCCTCGAAACTCACGCACAAGGACGAGGACTAATGCCAAACGCAAAGACGGTTGTCCATAATTAGATCACGTCCTGTCGAAAGTACACGGCACTTGAGATGGCAAATTAATGAATTACTG
>NC_051409.1:35548020-35548215 GCF_015228065.2 Penaeus monodon | reverse complement strand
TTGATGTTTCAGTTTTCTTCTGATGTTTATTCATTTATTATTAGAGAATAATAGTAGGTACATAGATTTTCTATTTGTAAGAAAAATGTATTGGACATAAATCACGAAGGATCATATAACTTACAGTCTTATGTTAAATAATTCTGAGAATTTAAATTTAAATGGTTATACTTTTGAATTAATTTAGTCGCTCGT
>NC_051409.1:35547358-35547782 GCF_015228065.2 Penaeus monodon | reverse complement strand
ACGCGGAAAATATCAGAACGGAATTGAAAAAGCGCGGGCTGTTGCTAACGGCTGCCATAGTGACCTACATTTTACTTATTTACTTAAGGTCTGTATTCAATCTGTTTTCACTGTTTTACGATCACTCTACATGGATTTAAACTACAACAAATGACTGTAAGAAGAGAATCTGCAATTGTTATTTTTTTCAATACGCATGTAAGTGTTTATATGATAGAAAATATTCCTGAAAATAAGCCTTTGTGCTTAGAATAAATATCAGTAAATGTCAGGAGTTTGCTCAAGTCAATCTGTTTCATATTCAAATGGGAAACTTTCTATTTTATTTAACTCAGCTGTAAGGAACCACATGATTTATATCCATTATAGCTATTTTACCTATCTATCATTTTATCTATTTTATCTATTCATCATGTCTGCCCTA
>NC_051409.1:35545868-35547247 GCF_015228065.2 Penaeus monodon | reverse complement strand
CAGACATGTTACAAATTTTCTGCTTCATACTTTTCCTTAAGTCGTTGCACATATATTGCAATTTGAAGACCTTTAAAAGCCACATGCAACTTACTTAACCAATGGGCTATGCGGAGAATTTATTCATCGTATGAGTGACCAAATCGCCCAAGCAATGCAACCAAAGCACAGATCACATGTTAATTAGAATAAGCTTATCTGGTGCCTCGGGATACTCATATTCAAGACGAAAAAAGACGTAAAAGACTCTGGCGTCATATTAAAAAAAGACTCATGTTCAAGAAGAATAAGACTCTGGCGTCACATTCAAGACGAAAAAGACTCTGGTGTCATATTCAAGAAGAAAAAGACTCTGGCGTCATATTCAAGACGAAAAAGACTCTGGCGTCATATTCAAGACGAAAAAGACTCTGGCGTCATATTCAAGACGAAAAAGACTCTGGCGTCACATTCAAGAAGAAAAAGACTCTGGTGTCATATTCAAGACGAAAAAGACTCTGGCGTCATATTCAAGAAGAAAAAGACTCTGGCGTCATATTCAAGAAGAAAAAGACTCTGGTGTCATATTCAAGACGAAAAAGACTCTGGCGTCATATTCAAGACGAAAAAGACTCTGGCGTCATATTCAAGAAGAAAAAGACTCTGGTGTCATATTCAAGACGAAAAAGACTCTGGCGTCATATTCAAGACGAAAAAGACTCTGGCGTCATATTCAAGAAGAAAAAGACTCTGGCGTCATATTCAAGACGAAAAAGACTCTGGCGTCACATTCAAGACGAAAAAGACTCTGGCGTCATATTCAAGACGAAAAAGACTCTGGCGTCATATTCAAGAAGAAAAAGACTCTGGCGTCATATTCAAGACGAAAAAGACTCCGGCGCCATATCCAAAAGGGGGGTCGTAACGCGTACTGAAATGGTGCCTATAAATAGAATTCTATCACGACCAGCATTTTATCCCAGTATTCTTGGATGCCAGACTTGAACCCCGTATAAAAATCTACTAAACCGGATTCCGCAGAAAATCTACCGAGTTGTTATCACGTGTAAAATTTTCTCGTGGTGCAATGTTGCCAGATTGGGTATCATTCGGGTATTCGGACGTAATAAAAAAAGTAATAAAAAAAAAAATCTCGTAAAGTGACAGAAAGACCAGTAGTACCTGGGCGGTAATGAGGCAAAGGCAATAAAGTGATATACTAGTCAGTTCACATTACACGAGTCCTCCCAGCCAATCAGCTCGTAGCAATACTATCTTCCTAGCCAATCAGCACAGGCATACGATTTTTCTACCCAATCAGCTCACATTTCCGTATCATTCGCAGCCAATCAGTGATCAGACTCGACAACACTTCCTGAAAACCACTACCAGTTTTTGTT
>NC_051409.1:35545578-35545774 GCF_015228065.2 Penaeus monodon | reverse complement strand
CCCACAATTCGCTTTTCTTTCCTCCCCCTTACATCGACCAGGGGGGGATATTCCATAGCGATTCCTTCCCCCCAAAACACTCACCGTTTTCTATTCTCCTTAGAGGTATCGGATTGCTTGTCTCGCTTCGACTTGGGGGATTTGATTCCACGCTCGACGATTTCTCGATTTCAACAAGCGCCGACAAACGCACTGG
>NC_051409.1:35545154-35545383 GCF_015228065.2 Penaeus monodon | reverse complement strand
TATAATATGTATATTCAGGACGTAGCGTAGCGATAGACAAATAAGGACTTGTCAGATACAGTGTTAAGGGCTGATAACCAGCTTAAAAAAAAACAAACATCCGGTTGAAATGCCAAGATATATCAAGAGCATCAAGATCTTATCTTTCACATATTGTTTTCTTTATTATTTTATCTTTTTATTTATTATTTTCTTTACGAAAGTTACGAAAATTAAATATACGAGTAAC
>NC_051409.1:35544860-35545069 GCF_015228065.2 Penaeus monodon | reverse complement strand
TGTTGGATTCAATTTAGATTGTTATTATGCATAATCACTTTAAGGGATGCTGTATTTTTTGTCTTCTTTTATGAGAAAAAAGTTGATAAAAGTCATGGTTTTAGTGGACATTTTTCAACATTTATTTCAGCTGGCGATGAGAGTTTTAAATGAAATTCGGAAAATGGGCGTTGTTGTGTAATGTTCAGCACAATGTCGACCACTGCGCC
>NC_051409.1:35544380-35544638 GCF_015228065.2 Penaeus monodon | reverse complement strand
TCTTTTCAACACTCCCCATCAATGCACTGTCGACCCTGTAACATAATCCTGATGGTTATAAGCCACAGCGTTGAAACTGCTACACTTAAACCCATGGCGAAGAGAAGCAGATTTTAAGCAGATCCAAAGGAGATTTCTGGAAATAGGTTTATCAGATTTTTGGCTGAGAAAATCAGGTTCATTTATATTCAAAATCCATTCCGTAGGAGTTGGCGTTTTTTGCATACTGGTGAATATAATAAGTGCAACTTTGATGCA
>NC_051409.1:35543991-35544138 GCF_015228065.2 Penaeus monodon | reverse complement strand
TGTGACCTATTAACAAATTAAATCAAAGTCACAACTAAGGTAGTTTGAGCGATATATATTATCTATCATACGACCTAAAATAGCATTCAACATAATAAAAACGACCCCCCCCCAAAAAAAAAAGATCCATTTTCTTTGAACATTAAG
>NC_051409.1:35543719-35543859 GCF_015228065.2 Penaeus monodon | reverse complement strand
TTTTTTTTTTTTTTGCAAACCCTAGCAAATATTAGAGACATTTTGATAGGAACTGATTGCAGTACAATATCAACATTTATTCTTTTCATCTCGGCGTGGGAACGTTTTCATAGCACTGCTATAGAACCGGACCCATTTGG
>NC_051409.1:35543065-35543330 GCF_015228065.2 Penaeus monodon | reverse complement strand
TGGCCTTGAATGAAACAAGAGGAAAACGATTAATTCCCAACCGTTTTGGAAAATGAATACGCGCCATGTACAGATTGGGGCCGATTGGGAAATACCTTTGTATTGCGTTAAAATTAAAATCTAGTGCGTTTGCGTGTTATTATTGGTTAGTTAATGTTTGCATTCTATTTCATCTAGTTATCTGGCGTTTAACTCTAAAAAAATCGTTGTCAAATGATTTTCAAAAGTGCAGTTGCGAGGTTTAAAGAAATGTGATATCGGGTGT
>NC_051409.1:35542919-35543018 GCF_015228065.2 Penaeus monodon | reverse complement strand
GTGACCTCATTTTTATTCCATCTGTACACATATTTCTCATTTATAGATTTATACTAAGAATATACGAAAAACAAAAAACGTAAATCTACAATAACCATA
>NC_051409.1:35542280-35542492 GCF_015228065.2 Penaeus monodon | reverse complement strand
GAATATAAACACCCATCTTCACAATGAGAAGACAACGCATCAGGACCACACACTCGCCAGGGAACAAAAGGCGATCAAACCCCCATCGCCAAAACCCCTTTTTTCGCGCGCAACCGGGGGTCTTCGATCGCCTCTCGGCATTCAATGGAGGACCGAATATCAATAAAGCCTAAAGGGAGGGTCCGCTGGGGTTCTTGGTGCCTTGGGAAATG
>NC_051409.1:35541008-35541154 GCF_015228065.2 Penaeus monodon | reverse complement strand
CTAAGAGCAAATAAGATTAACGTGTGAAGGGAGAAAAGGAATAAGTAAAGTAAATGAGAGTAATGTGTGATGATTATTAACCTACTTATAAGGAGTGTTAAGTAGGCTTCAAGAGTCATGGTTTACGCAATGTGTCTTGATAAGTC
>NC_051409.1:35539603-35540617 GCF_015228065.2 Penaeus monodon | reverse complement strand
GAGGTGGGGGGGACTGGCAAATTTGATGTTACTGATATCATAATAATAGCATTTTTTTAACAACGGCAGTAATGAGTAACAGTAATGAAAATTAATTACCATTAGAGTCACAACTATCATTGAATTTCATTATCATCATCAGCGTTGTAATCTTCAGTACTATAATCATGATTTCCTGACGCATCCTTTATCCCTGTTTTCGCCATATATAATTTTTACTATGATTATTTCCTTAAATATCAATTGTACCATTTTTTATATATATCATTTGTTTCATCTTAACCAAAAAATAACTACGCTCGTTTTCTGAAAAGGGCGTATTATCTCAAGCTCCTTCTGTTCTATCACACGTTTCTCTCTCTTCATCTAATTAGTCCAAGGTCCTAGTTTCTCATCCTCAAGGAAGTCTTTGATGATTCTTTCTAATTAGAGTGGCTTTAGAGAGTAAGAGAAAAATAAATCTAAAGGAAAAAAATATATATACGTCTGTTTACCTCGAAATGTGCACGTACGGTTGCCACTTAATGAATTATTATTTCTTTCATTTCTTCTGTCATTACGCATAAAAAATACCTTTCATTTTCCTATCGCTTTGTAAGAAAGAGATGCATAAGAAATATATTACTTAGAATAAAACACATTTTTGAGAAAAAGATTAACAGTTTCTACTTACCAAGCAGGAAGCCGAAAGGAGAGTTGCCAGTAAATGCATTTTGGTCGCACGTTTTTTTCCTCTTTCTCTCACTGTCTGTTCATTGTGATCACTCGTTCGAATGCAAGCACTTGTCCTCGTCTTTGTCTTAGTTTCTTCGAACGTGCCCTGAGTTCGAATCTATTCTACTGTTTTTTTCCTTATATTTCTATGTATAGTCTACATCATTTGTAGACGTACTAGTTTTTGCCTCTACATTTTCAAAAGAGTTTATTATTGATGTTCACGAATATTCTGCAATAGAGTGGATTTATATTAAATATTCATTCGATCAAAAGATGAATGGCGTCGAATTCAATCAA
>NC_051409.1:35539203-35539337 GCF_015228065.2 Penaeus monodon | reverse complement strand
TTTTGCTACACACATTTCATAATCTAAATAAAATTGAATGCAGGGATATGTTTATTACAAATTCCAACCAGCGCTCATGTTGTATTCAAATATACTCGGTATATTTAAACAGTAAATGTAAACAGGAGTTCTGT
>NC_051409.1:35537259-35537524 GCF_015228065.2 Penaeus monodon | reverse complement strand
AGATGAAGAGAAGAGAAAGATGAAAAGAGAAGGAAAAAGAAAGAAAAAAAAGAATGGGGGGAAAGGAAAAAGGGTTTGAAAAGAAAAGGGGGGGGAAAAAAAGGGAAAGGGAAAAAGGGAAGGAAAGAAAAGAGGGGAAAAGGGGGAAAGAGGAAAAAAAAAGGAAAGTAAAAAGGAAGGCGAAAAAAAAAGGGTTTTTAGGGAAAAAAGGAACCGGGGGGGGGGAAAAAAGGGAAAGGGGGGGGGAAAAAAGAATTTTGGGAAA
>NC_051409.1:35536542-35536805 GCF_015228065.2 Penaeus monodon | reverse complement strand
AAGAGGGGACATTAAAGATAAACAGAATGTTTGAGGGATGGGGAAAAAAAACAGAAAATAAATAGTTAGACATACAAACGACAGCCGGCAGATTTTAATTTTGGGTTTTTCTAGTATCACTGTAAACACGTTTTTTTTGGCACTGTTGCAAAAAGGGACGGCACAAGTTTAGATTTTGAATGTTGGGGACTGTATATTTTATCGAGTCACTTCACGTTTTTTCACCATCAAGTATAATGTACAATGGCATTTTTTGGAAACCA
>NC_051409.1:35536348-35536508 GCF_015228065.2 Penaeus monodon | reverse complement strand
ATACTAATTTGGGGGGTCACTGTTTTTCTGAGGTTTTTAATGAGTTAATTAGTATAGTAAACCTTCCCCCACTCAGAACAAAACAAACAGAACCCCCATTTTGCACGCACACACAAAACCCCAAACGATAGGGAAAATTATAGTATTTCTGTAACACTCA
>NC_051409.1:35535789-35535961 GCF_015228065.2 Penaeus monodon | reverse complement strand
CATTAATAGAATACCCCCCGACTCTGATCCACCCAAAAAATGGCACCGGAAAAAAACCAACGTCACGTTTCAGTTTGCGGGTGGCCCGGCGGGGCGGGGGGCCAAAACCCCCCTCCCCCCACCCCTGGCCTCGTTGTTTGGGCCGGGGGCCCCGGGGGTTTTTTCCTCCCCC
>NC_051409.1:35535254-35535338 GCF_015228065.2 Penaeus monodon | reverse complement strand
CTTTTTTTTTTTTAAAATTTTTTCCCCCCCTTTTCCCCTTTTTTTCCTTTTTGCCTTTTTCTTTTGGGTAAAAAAAGTAATCTC
>NC_051409.1:35534797-35534962 GCF_015228065.2 Penaeus monodon | reverse complement strand
AAAAAAAAATTTTTTTTTAAAAAAAAAAAAATTTTTTTTTTTTTTTGGGGGGGAAAAAAAAAAAATTTTTTTTTCTTTTTTTTTAAAAAAAAAAAAAAATTTTTTTTTTTTTTGAAATAAAGAAATTTTAAAAATTTTTTTTTGTCCCTTTTTGTTTAAAAAAAA
>NC_051409.1:35533276-35533392 GCF_015228065.2 Penaeus monodon | reverse complement strand
TAAGCTCATCTTCAAATTTATTTAGAGTAGCGCGAGGATACACAAACTTAAATGCCAAAATAATCTTAGGTGTATATATGTTAGCTGGGCAAATATGCAAATTTGAGGACTACACG
>NC_051409.1:35532914-35533000 GCF_015228065.2 Penaeus monodon | reverse complement strand
GACAAGAATTCAGCAAACGTTATAAATCAGAATGAAAAATGACACACGCAAATCTGCTAACGAATCACGATTAAACTCCCATATAA
>NC_051409.1:35532666-35532759 GCF_015228065.2 Penaeus monodon | reverse complement strand
CACTCGAAAAAGTCTAATATTAACATCAAACATCGCGCTGACACCCAGCCCCATGGGACTTCCACGCGCCATAGTACTCAGCTGGACACCTGA
>NC_051409.1:35529911-35532266 GCF_015228065.2 Penaeus monodon | reverse complement strand
AACACAAATGCACACAAAAAAAAAAAATATATTTTTTAAATATAAACATATTTTATCACTCATGCGGACACATATAACCACACAAACACATACTGACACATTACCAAATAAAACACACATGGACACACAAAACCACACAAACACAAACGGACACATAAAACCGCACAAACACAAACGGACACATAAAACCGCACAAACACAAACGGACACAAAACCACACAAGCACAAACGGACACAAAACCACACAAACGGACACACAAAACCACAAAACAAACGGACACACAAAACCACACAACACAAACGGACACACAAAACCACACAAACACAAACGGACACACAAACCACACAAACACAAACGGACACAAAACCACACAAACGGACACAAAACCACACAAACACAAACGGACACATAAATCACAAAACACAAACGGACACAAAACCACACAAGCACAAACGGACACACAAAACCACACAAGCACAAACGGACACATAAACACAAACGGACTCAAAACCACACAAACACAAACGGACACAAAACCACACAGACACAAACGGACACAAAACCACACAGCACAAAACGGACACACAAAATCACACAAAACACACAAACCGGACACCAAAACCACACAAACACAAATCGGACACAAAACCACACAAGCACAAACGGACACAAAACCACACAAACACAAACGGACACATAAACCACACAAACACAAACGGACACAAAACCACACAAGCACAAACGGACACATAAATCACACAACCACAAACGGACACATAAACCACACAAACACAAACGGACACAAAACCACACAAGCACAAACGGACACACAAAACCACACAAACACAAACGGACACATAAAACCACACAAACGGACACACAAAACCACACAAGCACAAACGGACACAAAACCACACAAACGGACACAAAACCACACAAGCACAAACGGACACATAAATCACAAAACACAAACGGACACAAAACCACACAAACGGACACAAAACCACACAAGCACAAACGGACACATAAATCACAAAACACAAACGGACACAAAACCACACAGACACAAACGGACACATAAATCACACAAACACAAACGGACACATAAACCACACAAACACAAAGGGAACACAAACCACACAAGCACAAACGGACACATAAACCACACAAACACAAACGGACACAAAACCACACAAGCACAAACGGACACAAAACCACACAAACACAAACGGACACAAAACCACACAAGCACAAACGGACACACAAAACCACACAAACACAAACGGACACATAAACACAAACGGACACAAAACCAAACAAAACACACACGGACACACAAAAACCACACAAAACAAAACGGACACAAATAAAAACCACACAAACGGACACACAAAACCACACGAACACAAACGGACACAAAACCACACAAACACAAACGGACACACAAACCACACAAACACAAACGGACACAAAACCACACAAACGGACACAAAACCACACAAGCACAAACGGACACACAAAACCACACAAGCACAAACGGACACATAAATCACAAAACACAAACGGACACAAAACCACACAAACACAAAATACACAAAACCACACAAACACAAACGGACACAAAACCACACAAACACAAACGGACACAAAACCACACAAAAACAAAAAGGGCACAAAAACCACACAAACACAACGACACAAAACCACAAACACACAAAACACAAACAACGACACAAACCAACAAAAACAAACGGATACAAAACCACACAAACCAAAGGAACACAAACCACACAAACACAAACGGACACAAAACCACACAAACACAAACGGACACACAAAACCACACAAACACAAACGGACACAAAACACACAAACACAAACGGACACACAAAACCACATAAGCGGACACATAAATCACACAAACACAAACGGACACAAAACCACACAAACACAAACGGACACAAAACCACACAAACACAAACGGACACATAAAACCGCACAAACACAAACGGACACATAAAACCACACAAACGGGCACACAAAACCACACAAACACAAACGGACACACAAAACCACACAAACGGACACAAAACCGCACAAACGGACAAATAAAACCACACAAACGGACACAAAACCACACAAACGGACACATAAAACCACACAAACGGACACAAAACCACACAAACGGACACATAAAACCACACAAACGGACACATAAAACCACACAAACGGATACACAGAATCACACAAACGGACACATACAACCACACATATATCCATAAAGCAAAAGAATCTATTTCACAATATATCAATAACAGAGGTTCTGAACCCCAGACTGATTCGCCCTAAAAAGA
>NC_051409.1:35529651-35529787 GCF_015228065.2 Penaeus monodon | reverse complement strand
AAACCACACCACACACACACAAACAAAAACACACACAAAACACAAACACCACACCACACACAAAACACAAAAAACAAACACAACCACAACCCCACACCAAACCACAAAAAAACCCCCCCCAAAACACACCAACAAA
>NC_051409.1:35529463-35529589 GCF_015228065.2 Penaeus monodon | reverse complement strand
AACCAAAAACCCCAACAAACCAACACAACAAAACACACACACACACAGAAAGTAGATTTATTAAAACACACACACACACAAAAAAAAAATGAAACAAGGGATCTGGATCAAGTGAATCATCAGTTT
>NC_051409.1:35527858-35529204 GCF_015228065.2 Penaeus monodon | reverse complement strand
AACACAAATGTACACAAAAAAATATACAAACATATTTTATCACTCACATGCGGACACATATAACCACACAAACACATACTGACACATAACCAAACAAAACACACACGGACACACAAAACCACACAAGCACAAACGGACACATAAACACAAACGGACACAAAACCAAACAAAACACCACGGACACACAAAACCACACAAACGGACACACAAAACCACAAACGACACAAAAACCACACAAACGGACACAAAACCACACAAACACAAACGGACACACAAAACCACACAAAGGGACCAAAAAAACCACAAAAACAAAAACAGACCAAAACACACAAACACAAACAGACACAAAACCACAAAAACAAAAAACGGACACAAAACCAACAAAACACAAACAGACCAAAATCACAAAAAACACAAAGGGACCCCAAAAAAACCACCAAACACAAACGGACACAAAACCACACAAACACAAACGGACACATAGAACCACACAAACAAAGGGACCATAAACCCACAAACACAAAGGACAAAAAAAAAACCCAAAAAACCACAAAACGGACCACAAAACCACACACAAAAACGGGACACAAAAAACCACAAAACAAAAAACGGATAAAAAAAACCACACAGACACAAACGGAACTAAAACACAAAAACGGACACAAAAACAACGGACACACAAAACCAAAAAAACCCAAAAAACGGCACATAAAAACCACAAAAACAAAAAACAGAAAAAAAAAAAAAACACAAAGGGGACACTAAAACCACCAAACGGACACACAAAACCACAAAAACACAAACGGACACAAAAACCCCCACAAAAAACACAAACGGCCCCAAAAAACACACAAACAAACGGACACAAAAAAACCACAAAAAAAAACGGACACAAAACCACACAAACACAACGGACACATAAAACCACACAAACACAAACGGACACACAAAACCACACAAACGGACACACAAAACCAAACAAACACAAACGGACACATAAACACAAACGGACACAAAACCACACAAACACAAACGGACACAAACACAAACGGACACAAAACCACACAAACACAAACGGACACAAAACCACACAAACACAAACGGACACACAAAACCACACAAACGGACACATAAAACCACACAAACACAAACGGACACAAAACCACACAAGCACAAACGGACACTTAAAACCGCACAAACACAAACGGACACAAAACTACACAAACACAAACGGTCACATACAACCACACATATATCCATAAAGCAAAAGAATCTATTTCACAATATATCAAAAGCAGAGGTTCTGAACCCCGATGCTCCCCTCAACACACTTTTAAAAAGAGCAA
>NC_051409.1:35527647-35527799 GCF_015228065.2 Penaeus monodon | reverse complement strand
GAATAGAAATATGGGGGAAGATAACACGTAAGGAAAGGTGGGAAGAGAAGGAGACTTAGAGAAGGAGAGAAAGAGAATGGGAAAAAGCAAGGTGATGGAGGATTAGAGGTTCTGCCAAGTGTGATAATAATGGTAATGCTGAAAGCAACGTA
>NC_051409.1:35526481-35526801 GCF_015228065.2 Penaeus monodon | reverse complement strand
TCGTTCTCTCTCCGCCTTTCCTTACGTGTTATCTTCCCCCACATTTTTCTTTCTTCCACGTTTCCTTCTCACACATAACCAAGTGGATTTTTAAAAATGTTTACATAGCATATCATGTATCATAAACCCAATATTAAACTGCTATTTACAGCATTTGAAATATTCATATAAAATGTCACCAGTTACGTTTGATCTTTCTCCAGACTAATATATTTGCAATTTTAAACTCATTTTTCGCTCCATAAGCTTTTTTTTAAAAGGTTTCATAAAAATGAGTAATATAATATGTACAAGTAGTATGATGTATAATTTGATGTTCC
>NC_051409.1:35526327-35526457 GCF_015228065.2 Penaeus monodon | reverse complement strand
CATTCCACAAAAAAAAAAAGTACATATATACATTCTGTATTAAAATCTTTGTACATTTTCGCGTTAGTCCTTTCTGATATAAACTCTTCAGTCCTTTATTGCGTCTCAGTTATCACTTATTAAAAAAAAT
>NC_051409.1:35526109-35526229 GCF_015228065.2 Penaeus monodon | reverse complement strand
TTTACCGTCTCTTTGAAACCGCAAACAGTATTTATTTTATATATCAATGTTTCAGATATAGTTATGTAGTTGAAATAAAGAAACATAGTCTAAAGTTAGTTCTCATTAATTTTCAGAACC
>NC_051409.1:35522534-35522640 GCF_015228065.2 Penaeus monodon | reverse complement strand
GGAATAAATATTATTTGTTACAAGCATTTCATGTGTTTGTAATATCCATACATTTATAAAAAGTGTCTTACTATAACTTACTATTTTACAATTGGAATCTGTAGTA
>NC_051409.1:35522431-35522511 GCF_015228065.2 Penaeus monodon | reverse complement strand
AATAGATCATGCATTAAGATAAAATAATATGTATGTAAAATAAATCGTTAATAACTATTCATATCAGAGATAAGCTGGCG
>NC_051409.1:35522274-35522403 GCF_015228065.2 Penaeus monodon | reverse complement strand
CTAATAATCTTCCATTACACAAGCCATGAAATTGCTTATATTATATCATATATTTATACAATGTACAATTAACCGCACATTAACGCCATGGGGCAGTTTTGTTTAAAGGAATTTAATCGTCCCAATCAT
>NC_051409.1:35521853-35522069 GCF_015228065.2 Penaeus monodon | reverse complement strand
CGTATGTGTTTGCATGTATGTATATGAAGAATAAACGGTATTCGAGTTAATCTCTCTAAGAATTTTTTTTTCTTGCAGTGTAACCTTTTAGGAGATGCCAGAGACCACCAGATCTTGCATCTACAAAGGTCATGCAATATAGCAGACTGCCCTTTGAAATGCGAAATATATTTCCTTATAAATCGAAAACTTGGTGATATGTTCATGAAAGCTGTA
>NC_051409.1:35521647-35521792 GCF_015228065.2 Penaeus monodon | reverse complement strand
AAGAGACTTGGAAGTTACAGTTTAGGCGCTACATCTTTTAATTTTCATTTCATCCATTTAACAAAGAGATTAGCGCTAAGAGAATTAAAAGCTTAATCTCTCGGTTTTAACATGATTGCATTTGAGTGATTGCTACCTACAAACT
>NC_051409.1:35521409-35521620 GCF_015228065.2 Penaeus monodon | reverse complement strand
AGCTGAAGATATAGAGCTTCGGATAGATATTTAGAGCATACACCTTTCAAAAAGTGTTAAAACAAAACCGTTAGTAATTATGAAATATGCATTTCAAATCAGCTTATTACAGAATCGCTTTGAAATGATGTTATGCAATACTGGAACATTTAAACTGAAGGTATATTGGAGAATAATACTACACAGATATATAATTAATATGATTATTACA
>NC_051409.1:35520446-35520691 GCF_015228065.2 Penaeus monodon | reverse complement strand
CCCGAGTAGGAGAAATAGAGACAATGAAAGATTGGCTTGTTTTCAGATCCGGCGAAATTCACACTAAATTCACAGCTGTATCTCTCGCACTAAATTGCGTCTGGCCGTCACAGATTAAACCCTTGCGTCTGTTCTCTCATCCTCTCCTTTTACTTTCAAGAAGGCAAGACGTCTAGAATTCCAGACTTTTAACCGAAATCCGAGATTTAATTGTTCTTATCAAGTGATATTACTCTCCCTCCGTT
>NC_051409.1:35519911-35520035 GCF_015228065.2 Penaeus monodon | reverse complement strand
ATGCTAGATCGTTACATTTGTCCTTAATAATTTTCCTTACAGACACACCCTCCTGTAAACACTATAAATATGATATAATAAAAAATATTTTTTACACAGATATCCGGTATCAGCAATTTTTAGT
>NC_051409.1:35519382-35519675 GCF_015228065.2 Penaeus monodon | reverse complement strand
AAAAAACAACAACTATTTTCTTATTGAAGCAACTGGGAAGATATGCAAATGAAAAAGAAATATATCTTGCCAACTTACTTTAAAGTTGAACAAATGCAAATGTGCTGTAGCCGATGTGAATGTGTTTTAGTTTTTTTTTTTATTAAATATGTTGTAGAATAAATAGAAAACTTAACTGAATTCTTTACCTAATGTAATCACAAGTTTATTAGATTTTTGAAGATGTTAATACAAACAGTCTATAAAAGAGCCAGAATTCATTGATAAAACAAATAAACCTAAAACAGATGGAC
>NC_051409.1:35517979-35518694 GCF_015228065.2 Penaeus monodon | reverse complement strand
TGACAACACGCACTTCACATTAATAATATTAATAATACGATGCTAATGGCAGCGAAAAATAGCAAAAGGATAGGGAAAAAAAAATGAAAACACGCAGGATAGCCAGAACAGGAGAGGTCAAGAAGCCACTTTGAGAGTCGAATTCAAGCCAAGGTCATATCAGGTCACGAGGAACTGAAATGAATAAATTAGCATAAACATATAAAGAGTGATGGTAATGAGGCTGTTGATATAAAGAGTGATGGTAATGATAAGGATGTTTATAATGTTGATAATTATAAGTATAAATATACACATACGCAACATGAATCGTAGAAACTATGAGGAGATAATAAGTAAAAGACATATATTAATCCTCATAACAACGATAACTCGAACAACAGCAGTATTAACAAGAATGACAACAAGACTAGGATATGAACGAGTTAAAAATATGATTTTCAGATCTTCATTATGGTAAAATTCGCTATTAATTGCATTCACCAATACCTTTAAAGACTCACCATCACCAACGTGAGAGCAGAAGTTCGTCTATAATGGACTTCATTATTCAGGAACACTAGCTTATTTTTTTTTCTTTCTCCCTTTCTCTTCCTTTGAAAGCACTTGAAAGGAGGTCCGAACATTCCTGCCATGCCTCACAATTCTGCGGGAAACCGGCGTTGGAGGAGTTTGGAATGCGAGAATCTTGAGTTCATGAGTGAGCTTGAATTCT
>NC_051409.1:35517367-35517671 GCF_015228065.2 Penaeus monodon | reverse complement strand
CAGATATGTGGTGAAGATTCCCCTGGCACTCATACACTCGCTCGTTACCTGCATATTTGTAATCTGAAGCTAACAGACGCGGGGTTCATGTGCAGCTTCCAATATTTTGAATTTCTGATCAAATCATTCAGGAATCGCCTTTTCATGCTTTCATTTCGGCAGATATACAGCTTCATCTATTCGTTTGGTAAGAACAAATTAGGTTTATTGTAAAAAGAAAAGAAAAAAAAAATCGAGATCTTTCATTTCAACTTTAGAGCTTTAATTTGTCTGTTTTGTGTTCGGTGTTTCTACTAATGTACCT
>NC_051409.1:35516839-35517279 GCF_015228065.2 Penaeus monodon | reverse complement strand
CTAGTTTCCAGTTCTATAAAATAACTGTATTTTGGCTTACGAAACTTACTCGACTGTAGGTTATAAATTCAGTTGTTTGTAAGATTAACATGTCTACCGTAATGCAATATTGCTAACTGTTGCATAAGAAGCAAATACAAAAAAATGCTTTCCTTGGCATTATCCTTGTGGAACCACGATACCTACTGTTCGTCTGCGGAAAATGTGTTCACAGACACATAACACGGCAACAGAAAGGCTAAGCCAAGCTAAAAGATATGTTAAAGATTATATTCACACGCGAATATAACTTAGGGCGCCTTTGGTACCTCAAGAAAAGTACCGACGCGTTGGACTTTTTCCCCACAACGTTTGGTAAAGACGTTCAGACTTTGGGCTTTTTTTACGTCATCGATTAAACTCCGCCCCTTTTAGCCTGAAAACAAGCCTGATGCTCGTTA
>NC_051409.1:35516621-35516726 GCF_015228065.2 Penaeus monodon | reverse complement strand
TTCTGTATCCAGAGATCAAAGAAATAAACCATGAACACGGAGATTATTTTCGTTGTTGATGGAGTCGTTGGAAATACCTGGAAACTTCTCCTCTCAAACACACGG
>NC_051409.1:35516212-35516528 GCF_015228065.2 Penaeus monodon | reverse complement strand
TATAGAATTTAAGAGAAATCGTGGAAAGTGAATGAAATTAAATAAACATGCTCATATAAAGCTGATAAAATAACAAAAATTGTTTGGCGTTACTGTAATCGGACGACGTGTAAATGCTCTATACCCGGGGTAAGACCTCTCTCATCATAACGGGGATGAAACTGATGAAATTTTACGAAAAAAAAAAGTGCTGACCGATTTCTGTACTTCATGCTTCTTGTGTTTATCTGCATATATTTAAAAAGAAATGTCCTGCCTTTATTTCCATGGACCCAAATGAGAGACACTGGCAGAGAGGGGTGGGTGGATGTGTGAA
>NC_051409.1:35515574-35515914 GCF_015228065.2 Penaeus monodon | reverse complement strand
TCTCTGGAAGGTCGAGCGGCCATTGTTGATACTTGAGTTGTACGTGTGGAATGAGGGTTCGATAGTTTTCCTAACCTGTCATTGCCTGGCAGTGCACTCACCAGCCAATCAGAATGCATTCACCAGCCAATCACCATCTGTGGAGATCAATGACGTCATCAGCCAAAGCCCAACGAGTCGGAGTTTTTACTCTACCAAAGAAGGCCTTATTCAGGTAATTTACTGCTATTGTCGAACCTTATTTGCTTCTTGGCAACTGACGAGGACGATTGGGTGACCACTTGTCATTTTTTTCTTTTTAAAGTTGTGACATTAATAGGAACTTTCTGTTATGCGCGCG
>NC_051409.1:35514827-35515418 GCF_015228065.2 Penaeus monodon | reverse complement strand
TTCTCTCTCATTTACTCATTTATCTTTAACAATAAATGCCATAGAAGTGGCGAATCAAATTCATAAATAACTTTTATGAAATACAGATTTGCCGACAGGCGTACCAACACAGGACCCGGATTCACTAACGCACATACGATTGTGTTAAACCGCTGGTTAACATATTAAGATTATTGAGTGTGTATTTATGGACGCTTTGCCATTGGAGTTATGATCGTAAATATACCAGTATGTTTGCTGGTGAGTTTTATAACTGTTATGATTAGAGTGCCGGCCAGTGTGTATTAAATCATGGGCGTTGAGAATAAATGCAAAAATTCTCATGACATTAACGGGAATATAGACCACACAGACATTCTCGTATAAAAACATATACATTAACCTATATTAGAGGATGGAGAGTGTATAGAATGATAGGTCAGTGAACTCTTAAGGATTATTCTTCTCTGACGTAATTATTACAAGTCCAAAGGAAAAACAAACTTAGAAGATACATAACTGGCAATACCAACATGTCTGTCGGCACTGTGGCAAAGGACAAGAAACAAGAAACGAGTCTTTTATCAACTCACAAGATGGATATAATTATTT
>NC_051409.1:35514361-35514753 GCF_015228065.2 Penaeus monodon | reverse complement strand
TTTTTTTTTTTTAATCTTCCGCAGATGCTTAGCTGCAACACATAAAAAAGTTAGATAGCCTTTCTACCACAACCACAATTTTTATAGTGATAGTGATAGTATAAACACAAAGCCTAAACGATTTTTTTTTATCCGAATTCACGGATGGCAACATTGTTTGAAAATTGTTTGCAGACCATTGACACATTGTTTGGAAAGTTTAAATAAACAGATTCTGGCGTTTGTTAAGAAACTACACGAAGAAAGTTTCTAAATATATTTAAGAGACCATTTTCACATTTATTGATACATATGTAGGAATATAGGCTTTGGCTACATATATAAATAGGTAATATTTTTTTTTTTTTATGTTTAAAGTGCGGATTGAACATTATCACACGCGCACGCGCACG
>NC_051409.1:35513243-35514199 GCF_015228065.2 Penaeus monodon | reverse complement strand
GAAAGAGAAAGTTGTAGACGGGAAAAATAAAATCTCCCAAGGCTATAAATACTATCGCATAACACAGTGAAAAGACTGATAGAAAATTATGACGAAAGATGCCAATTAAACCCACGATTATAACGAACCTAACTGTCTCAGATAATGAGTGAATCGTAAATGTCATTCCGTTTAATGTGAGAGTTTAATTTAAGAGAATTCAGGGTCTAGATTGGATGTGAATGATGCAGCATCGAAAATGTTAATGTGAGAGTTTAATTTAAGAGAATTCAGGGTCTAGATTGGATGTGAATGATGCAGCATCGAAAATGTTAATGTGAGAGTTTAATTTCAGAGAATTCAGGGTCTAGATTGGATGTGAATGATGCAGCATCGAAAATGTTAATGTGAGAGTTTAATTTAAGAGAATTCAGGGTCTAGATTGGATGTGAATGATGCAGCATCGAAAATGTTAATGTGAGAGTTTAATTTAAGAGAATTCAGGGTCTAGATTGGATGTGAATGATGCAGCATCGAAAATGTTAATGTGAGAGTTTAATTTAAGAGAATTCAGGGTCTAGATTGGATGTGAATGATGCAGCATCGAAAATGTTAATGTGAGAGTTTAATTTAAGAGAATTCAGGGTCTAGATTGGATGTGAATGATGCAGCATCGAAAATGTTAATGTGAGAGTTTAATTTCAGAGAATTCAGGGTCTAGATTGGATGTGAATGATGCAGCATCGAAAATGTTAATGTGAGAGTTTAATTTAAGAGAATTCAGGGTCTAGATTGGATGTGAATGATGCAGCATCGAAAATGTTAATGTGAGAGTTTAATTTAAGAGAATTCAGGGTCTAGATTGGATGTGAATGATGCAGCATCGAAAATGTTAATGTGAGAGTTTAATTTAAGAGAATTCAGGGTCTAGATTGGATGTGAATGATGCAGCATCGAAAATGTTACTAGTAATTACT
>NC_051409.1:35512925-35513161 GCF_015228065.2 Penaeus monodon | reverse complement strand
TTTTCAAGGATCGAGGAAGCCTTTGTTTGTCACGATACGTACATGGCATTGAAACACACTGTGATAAGACTGCAGCCATTGCAGTGGTGCGGTGTCGTCGATTACAAGATATGTGATCGAGACACCAGCGGGAGAAAGAATATTTACCGTAATAATCTGAAGAAAATAAGTTTCTAATGACAAATTATTGAGACTACGAGTTTCCGACGCAGATGAATCAGTAAAATTCCAGAATT
>NC_051409.1:35511845-35511995 GCF_015228065.2 Penaeus monodon | reverse complement strand
TGCAAAAGATTTTATGCGGTGTGCAATTTTCCACTAAGCATGTATTATTCATAGATTCCTATTGGTATGCTAATTAAAATATATTGTTTGTTGGATGGCGAGAATGCACTGCTAGTGGTTATTATGATTATATGAAATACTAATAAAAAA
>NC_051409.1:35511588-35511702 GCF_015228065.2 Penaeus monodon | reverse complement strand
ATGGTTATTAATAACAATCTTAGAAAAAAATATTTGCATTTATAATTGTTGTAATAATAGTGCCTGTAATAAATCATATAATAATATAAAATGTACGACAAAAAGTGACAAAGG
>NC_051409.1:35511214-35511408 GCF_015228065.2 Penaeus monodon | reverse complement strand
CCGAAGGGCAATTAGGATTAATAATAGCAACCATGACTGTAAAAGTATAGTTACAGAGCAGAACATTTATGAATAAGGTGATATATCTGCCAATATATAACAGAGGATATTAAACACTTGGCACCAGTGCTAAGGAGATTGAAATTGAATGTCACTCATAACAACAATAAAAGCAAAATTCTAATGTTCATGAT
>NC_051409.1:35509206-35509627 GCF_015228065.2 Penaeus monodon | reverse complement strand
TTCGCTACGGTCTCATGCGCTTAGCAATGAATGAATACATTACCAAATTCCCAATGCCTTTAATAATCAGAATCACTTCACGAATCTAAAAAATTATATGCTTTACTCTTACCTTGCTTTATCATCCTCTGAAATCTACAAATCACAACTGCATCGATAGCTTTTCAACATTGCAACAAATTCCACAGACATTTAACATTGAAAAGGGTATCATATATCAATGTAGTCACTGAGAACCACTTGGCGCCCACATAATGCAATGTTGCGTGGAAAGCTTTGCAGTCTAGTTAATTCTAATTAATACTAAATAATTTTACATAATCAGCAAGTAATATTGTAACCTGTGGTTTCTTCGTAAGAGGTCAAAGGTGACGCGGAAGAACTTGAGAATAGGAATTATGGGGAATTGGTTTCGTATGAT
>NC_051409.1:35508143-35508409 GCF_015228065.2 Penaeus monodon | reverse complement strand
GATAATAAACAATGACCAGTTTCACGCGTCTTACCAGTGTCATGTTAGTGTCCAAAACACGTACTTTATTTTGTAAATTATATAATAGTCAAACAAAACTAAATGTAAAAGTGGACCTTCACTAGTCATTATCATCGCAAGTTATAACAATAATTATAATACTTCTATATCATACTTTGGTTTTAATTTAAATCATAAACTTGACAAATCATAACTAAATATATATTTTTTTAAACATTGATATTCACTTACACAAGCTTGTAATG
>NC_051409.1:35507590-35507775 GCF_015228065.2 Penaeus monodon | reverse complement strand
TTTATCTATTAACTCTTTTTAAAATTCGTTCTTGCTTACACAACCTCGTACCCTGCTCTGTCTGCTCGAAAATGATTTGCATAAACACTGGTAGACTGATGAATTTAATTACATCAAACTTCGAGGCGCAAGAGCGAGCTGGCTGTACTATATAAGGAAGTGCGGCGATCGAGGTTTGGATATCG
>NC_051409.1:35507470-35507534 GCF_015228065.2 Penaeus monodon | reverse complement strand
ATACTTTTATGGTTTTCCCCTAATGAGTATATATTTATCCTCCCCCCTCCCTTTCTTCCCATCT
>NC_051409.1:35506751-35506854 GCF_015228065.2 Penaeus monodon | reverse complement strand
GGAAGGGAAAAACTAATAAAAACGATGACAAAAGTTGCACGCGCCAATTATTTCAGATTCCCTGTGTCAAATAAAGTTCAAAATATACAACGTGGTACTATTA
>NC_051409.1:35506556-35506696 GCF_015228065.2 Penaeus monodon | reverse complement strand
CGGTTATTTTATCGGCTAGAGAAGGCTACTGCTAATGTAATGAATTTAAAAATAATACGCAAATAATATAGACTATTACAAACCGTAACGTATAGCAATTGCAAACAAAAAACTACAGCATCAATATGCATTTTTAAAAT
>NC_051409.1:35502618-35503053 GCF_015228065.2 Penaeus monodon | reverse complement strand
TTTTTAACAGTTGGATCCTCTTTACAACAAAATACAAAGGACAAATTTCTCCATACTTTCCGGCCAGACAAACATCAAATAGGAGCGGAAAGAGAAAACCACAATAACCCCCCCTCCCCCCCCCATACTGAAATTTGCATATTTATCTCAACAACATTTTATTTCAAAATTAATTACGAATACCTATCAAAATATTTTTTTTATTATTATACACATACCTACTGATGACCACAGCTCTACGATCTCTCACATTAAATAATACATTAAAACATGTTATTTATAAGAACACGATGTTATAGACCATTTAGTTGGCATAACACTAGATGTTGCTTCTTTAAAAGCTACCTTAACACTTTTAAAAATATTTAGATTCTGATTTGTATAAAAGTCTCTCCGAAATTCCAATTTGTATGTTTAATGTTTTCCTGTAATAAG
>NC_051409.1:35501021-35501292 GCF_015228065.2 Penaeus monodon | reverse complement strand
TCCATATTTTTCGTAGAAAATCAAAACCATGAAATAAATCAATAGCAAGTTCTGTAACTTTTTGTTAGAGGATGGAGAGTGTATAGATATAGGTCAGGAACTCTTAAGGATTATTCTTCTCTGACGTAATTATTACAAATTCAAAAGAAAAACAAACTTAGAAGATACATAACTGGCAATACCAACATGTCTGTCGGCACTGTGGCAAAGGACAAGAAACAAGAAACGAGTCTTTTATCATCTCACAAGATAGATATAATTATTCACACAA
>NC_051409.1:35500543-35500933 GCF_015228065.2 Penaeus monodon | reverse complement strand
ATTTTAAAAAAAATCATCTTCCGCATATGCTTAGCTGCAACACATAAAAAAGTTGGATAGCCTTTCTACCACAACCACAATTTTTATAGTGATAGTGATATGATGTATAAACACGAAGCCTAAACGATTTTTTTTATCCGAATTCACGGATGGCAACATTGTTTGAAAATTGTTTGCAGACCATTGACACATTGTTTGGAAAGTTTAAATAAACAGATTCTAGCGTTTGTTAAGAAACTACACGAAGAAAGTTTCTAAATATATTTAAGAGACCATTTTCACATTTATTGATGATATATATGTAGGAATATAGGCTTTGGCTACATATTTTAATAGGTGATAAGTTTTTTTATGTTTAAAGTGCGGATTGAACATTATCACACGCGCACG
>NC_051409.1:35500098-35500354 GCF_015228065.2 Penaeus monodon | reverse complement strand
GAAAGAGAAAGTTGTAGACGGGAAAAATAAAATCTCCCAAGGCTATAAATACTATCGCATAACACAGTGAAAAGACTGATAAGAAATTATGACGAAAGATGCCAATTAAACCCACGATTATAACGAACCTAACTGTCTCAGATAATGAGTGAATCGTAAATGTCATTCCGTTTAATGTGAGAGTTTAATTTAAGAGAATTCAGGGTCTAGATTGGATGTGAATGATGCAGCATCGAAAATGTTACTAGTCATTACT
>NC_051409.1:35499708-35499997 GCF_015228065.2 Penaeus monodon | reverse complement strand
TTTTTAAGGATCGAGGAAGCCTTTGTTTGTCACGATACGTAAATGGCATTGAAACACACTGTGATAAGAATGCAGCCATTGCAGTGGTGCGGTGTCGTCGATTGCAAGATATGTGATCGAGACACCAGCGGGAGAAAAAATATTTACCGTAATAATCTGAAGAAAATAAGTTTCTAATGACAAATTATTGAGACTACGAGTTTCCGACGCAGATGAATCAGTAATATTCCAGAGTTATATTTATTATGTATTATCTGTTATACAGTATCGAATATCATTTTGACAGAAT
>NC_051409.1:35499432-35499611 GCF_015228065.2 Penaeus monodon | reverse complement strand
CAATCTGATGAAATAGTCACTGATGAAATTGCAAAAGATTTTATGCAGTGTGCAATTTTCCACTAAGCATGTATTATTCATAGGTTCCTATTGGTATGCTAATTAAAATATATTGTTTGTTGGATGGCGAGAATGCACTGCTAGTGGTTATTATGATTATATGAAATATTAATAAAAAA
>NC_051409.1:35499182-35499311 GCF_015228065.2 Penaeus monodon | reverse complement strand
AGGGTTATTAACAACAGTCTTAGAAAAAAATATTTGCATTTATAATTATTGCAATAATAGTGCCTGTAATAAATCATATAATGATATAAAATGTACGACATGATGTTTAAAGAAACGGCAATTATAACC
>NC_051409.1:35499011-35499095 GCF_015228065.2 Penaeus monodon | reverse complement strand
TACCACGGGCTCATATCATAATAAATCAATCTCAGCTAATATTAATCACTATTATTAATTATTAACTAATTCTAATAGGTTATG
>NC_051409.1:35498786-35498971 GCF_015228065.2 Penaeus monodon | reverse complement strand
CCGAAGGGCAATTAGGATTAATAATAGCAACCATGACCGTAAAGTATATTTACAGAGCAGAACATTATGAAAGGGATATACTCCCAATATAACAGAGGATTTTAAAACCCTTTGGCACCAGTGAAAGGGAGTTTAAAATTGAATGTCATCATAAAACAAAAAAAGCAATATTCTAAGTCAGATTT
>NC_051409.1:35498380-35498567 GCF_015228065.2 Penaeus monodon | reverse complement strand
ATTATGTATATAAAGGAATTTTCCTAGTATATATAATTTTTTTATAGATGATTATAATTTTTAAAAAACATACAAAAAAGGATTTTCCCTACTAACGGTGTTCAAAAAAAATTGGGTAATGATAATAGTGTATAAAATAATATTGATCGCAAGGGGGTAATAGTACTGTAAGAGATGAGGTGATGAG
>NC_051409.1:35497338-35497739 GCF_015228065.2 Penaeus monodon | reverse complement strand
AATTTCGCTACGGTCTCATGCGCTTAGCAATGAATGAATACATTACCAAATTCCCGATGCCTCTAAACATTTTAACAATCAGAATCACTTCACGAGTCTAAGAAATTATATGCTTTACCCTTCCTTGCTTTATCATCCTCTGAAATTCAAATCACAACTGCACGAAGTTTTCAAATTGCAACAAATTCCCCGACATTTTAAAATTTAAAAGGGAATTATCAAAAGTGCACTGAGAACCCCTGGGGCCCACATAATGCAAGTTGCGGGGAAAGCTTTTTCAGTCTAGTTAAATTTTAATTAATACAAAAAAATTTACATAATCAGAAGTAATATTGAACGTGGTTTCTTGTAAAAGGTCAAAGGGGACGCGGGAGAACTTGAGAATAGGATTTTTGGGAATT
>NC_051409.1:35496137-35496400 GCF_015228065.2 Penaeus monodon | reverse complement strand
GATAATAACAATGACCAAGTTGCACGCGTCTTACCAGTGTCATGTTAGTGTCCAAAACACGTACTTTATTTTGTAAATTATATAATAGTCAAACAAAACTAAATGTAAAAGTGGACCTTCACTAGTCATTATCATCGCAAGTTATAACAATAATTATAATACTTCTATATCATACTTTGGTTTTAATTTAAATCATAAACTTGACAAATCATAACTAAATATATATTTTTTTAAACATTGATATTCACTTACACAAGCTTGTA
>NC_051409.1:35495714-35495900 GCF_015228065.2 Penaeus monodon | reverse complement strand
TTTATCTATTAACTCTTTTTAAAATTCGTTCTTGCTTACACAACCTCGTACCCTGCTCTGTCTGCTCGAAAATGATTTGCATAAACACTGGATAGACTGATGAATTTAATTACATCAAACTTCGAGGCGCAAGAGCGAGCTGGCTGTACTAAATAAAGAAATGCGGCGATCGAGGTCTGGATATCG
>NC_051409.1:35495422-35495507 GCF_015228065.2 Penaeus monodon | reverse complement strand
GAACTGGCTCTGTTTTCATTGAGAGAGAGGATGAGGATGAGAAGGATGAGGAGAAAGAAGAGGAGGAAGGAAAAGGAAGATGAAA
>NC_051409.1:35495012-35495286 GCF_015228065.2 Penaeus monodon | reverse complement strand
AGGAAAGAGGAGAAAGAATTTAAGAAGATAGGGAGGAGGAAGACAAGGTGAGAAAGAAGGGAAGAGGAAGAGAAGGGGAAAAAGAGGAAGAAAAAGGGAGGAAGAAGAGAAGAGGAAAAAAAGGAGGGAGAGGAGGAAAGAACTAAGACGAGGAGGGAGAGGGAAAAGGAAGAGAAGGGAAGGAAAACTAATAAAAACGATGACAAAGTTGCACGCGCCATTTATTTTCAGATTTCCTCTAGTCAAATAGAGATCAAAATATAAAAGTGGATCT
>NC_051409.1:35494276-35494687 GCF_015228065.2 Penaeus monodon | reverse complement strand
GTTGGATCCTCTTTACAACAAAATACAAAGGACAAATTTCTCCATCTTTCCGGCCAGACAAACATCAAATAGGAGAGGAAAGAGAAACCACAATAACCTACTAAAATTTACATATTTATCTCAACAACATTTTATTTCAAAATTAATTACGAATGCCTATCAAAATATATTTTTTTATTATTATACACATACCTACTGATGACCACAGCTCTACGATCTCTCACATTAAATAATACATTAAAACATGTTATTTATAAGAACACGATGTTATAGACATTAGTTGGTATTAGCACTAGATGTTGCTTCTTTAAAAGCTACCTTAACATCTTTTAAAATATTTAGATTTCGTGATTTGTATAAAATTCTCTCCGAAACTTCCAATTTGTATGTTTAATGTTTTCCTGTAATAAG
>NC_051409.1:35493788-35493999 GCF_015228065.2 Penaeus monodon | reverse complement strand
GAAGCCAATGTTTACAAACGTTTTCCTTTTTTTTTCTATTTATCCATTTATTTACCTTTAAAAAAATCGTATTCTCTTACGCAAGCTCTGCTAGCTCTGAAAATGACTTGCATAAACACTGGATAGACTGATAAAGTTGATTATATTAAGCTTCGCAGCGAAAGGGATAGCTAGCTGGCTGTGTTACATGAACACATGCAACAGGGTACAA
>NC_051409.1:35493497-35493569 GCF_015228065.2 Penaeus monodon | reverse complement strand
GCAAAACCACTATTATCATTCTTTAAACTATCATCACCTTACCCCATTACTACCCCCCCCCAAAAAAAAAAA
>NC_051409.1:35492929-35493151 GCF_015228065.2 Penaeus monodon | reverse complement strand
AACAGAATAAAAAATCTCGACCCATTACTGCTACTAATGTACAACACACCACGACTGCGACCTAGCCTATACTTCGCTCATATTATGTATACAGGATCTCGCCTTCCGGCACGCGAAACCCCACAGGCTTGTTTTTCACGTTTAATGTCATTGTTTTAGTGCAGCATCACAGAACGAAGACAATGAGGCATTACAGCACTTTGAGAGAGGGAGGGGTGGGGG
>NC_051409.1:35492259-35492394 GCF_015228065.2 Penaeus monodon | reverse complement strand
TCAGAATCTACTTCCATAACTATCAATCATAAGTAGAAAACCGATATATAAAAGCATGAATGTAAACATACTTATGTCCATAAACTTAATTTGCTTTTTTCGAATTTCGAATTTTGTTCACGAAGGAAACTTTCC
>NC_051409.1:35492090-35492240 GCF_015228065.2 Penaeus monodon | reverse complement strand
GAAAGTTCAAAATGGAAGTAAAAACTGCACAGAGGAACTACGGACAGCACCTGATTTTCTAAACTTTGGACTGATTTTGAAAATGTGAAGTCTTTTTGCGAAATTTTGTTATTCAACTCGGCGGTAAAGTTGTACTATTGCCAGTACTTG
>NC_051409.1:35491338-35491532 GCF_015228065.2 Penaeus monodon | reverse complement strand
ATATAAAAGAAAAAGAAAAAGAGCGAAACGACGCCTCATAAATCTGTAAGATCCATAAATCGTAAAAACACACGAAACCAATATCTGAGGTTTCTTAATTCAAACAAGGTCGTGTGTCTTGAATTGTTCGCGGATCTAGACTCGTTCCAGTGATAATCGTCGTTTGCTTCATAAAACAATTAATAATAATAAGA
>NC_051409.1:35490796-35491283 GCF_015228065.2 Penaeus monodon | reverse complement strand
AAAAACAAAGTTTATTATAAAACTACCGTGTTTATATAAAATCTAAAAGGTGATTTGTTAGGGGAAAAAATGTATTTCAAGCACTAGCTAGGAGCAATTCATGTCCAGACAATTAAATAAACGGAATAAAGTTTATTAGAAAAAAAAGACGTATATAGTTATTTTAAGCACCAGTGGAGAGCAACGTATATACACAAATTAAATAAACGGAATAAAAAAAATAAAAAAAATTATCCGCGGGTAATAAGGGCCAAAAACCTTCTTCAACTTCCCCTTTGATATCTTGTTAATCACGAAAGCGACATCCTGACGTCAATCATCAACGAGTAAGTTAGTTAAGTCTCCTCCAACAGTTCTGGGTCATATTGGGTCAGTGTGTCCAGGGCGTTCCTCTCTCCCTTTTGCAGCCCCCAACAGATTGCATCTATTGCACAAGCCTCAGTTCAAAAATCGACCTCTCCTTGCGGGGAATTATGATTTCAGTATA
>NC_051409.1:35490267-35490434 GCF_015228065.2 Penaeus monodon | reverse complement strand
AAAAAGAAGGTTTTCCTCCGTTTAATTAATTAGTTTTGCAGTACCTCCTGGTCTGGAAGTGTTATTTGAGCTAAAAGTTTAATGATAGTCGAGTGGAGATGACTTTCATTTTAAAAATATTTTCCTCTCTCTCTATTTACATACATACATACACAACACTTAAATTT
>NC_051409.1:35490069-35490133 GCF_015228065.2 Penaeus monodon | reverse complement strand
ACGTTAAAATTATAATTTTCTACATTATTTAACTATCAGCTTTCATTATCTATTTACTATCTTT
>NC_051409.1:35489969-35490034 GCF_015228065.2 Penaeus monodon | reverse complement strand
GTGGTATCTCTATTTATACGACCATGACACTTTTTTTACATTTACAAATATTTTGCATTTGTCAT
>NC_051409.1:35489654-35489905 GCF_015228065.2 Penaeus monodon | reverse complement strand
CACACATTACACGTGTGTAGCAAACAAACGGAAGAAGGAGGAATTGCAGTCATTGAAATAATTCTTAGACAGAGGCCGCCCTTCGTTACAACAAGGGAGATGCTGGTGGAGGCAAATAGAAGCTAACTTGTCCTGTATCTTATTCTGATACGATTTCGGGCAGTGACTCTTGGGAAATAATCGAAAGGACATGTTTTTATTTACCGAAACAGCCATCCAACAATGTGGAAATATTGTATTTATACAAAGAA
>NC_051409.1:35489025-35489254 GCF_015228065.2 Penaeus monodon | reverse complement strand
TCAGAGTCAGAAGTACAAACTTTCACCCTGATTCAGATTTCGCATTTTTCAAATGTTTAGGTAGTCAGGTACTGTAGGCAAAGTTTCCTGCGCAAATTCGACCTCCATTCTGAACTTAGAGTGAAGGAAAGTTCTGTTTCGTCAACGGAATACGAAAGCCGGTCCTTTCTCATCGCCTGAAAAGGGAACACAAGCTATGCTGATGCGACTAAAAGCTTTCCTTGCAGTA
>NC_051409.1:35488487-35488554 GCF_015228065.2 Penaeus monodon | reverse complement strand
ATATATATTACATCTGCCTTCCATTTTGTTTTGATATGAACAAAAGTGTTGCTACCAAATGTGAATG
>NC_051409.1:35488120-35488348 GCF_015228065.2 Penaeus monodon | reverse complement strand
CGAGACACAACTGCCTCCGCAGTCTCTGAGCTGAAAATGTTAATATTTCTAAATGGCAGAGACCGAGGAATTTTAATGTGAAGTCCGCTGTAAAGTCGGGTTTTGCAAAATGAAAATGGGCAGAGGAGTGGATGTAGATGTAGCTGCAGTTAACGAGGGAACAAGAACAATTGTTTAGTAGCATAAATAAAAGTAATTACTTCAGTACATGTTTAAAACAAAAGCGTA
>NC_051409.1:35486782-35487035 GCF_015228065.2 Penaeus monodon | reverse complement strand
GGAAAATCTACGATACTTCAATGTGTTGTAGATACACTGTAAAATATTCACCAACCTTAACACGAGGTACCACGAAAGAACAAGAACATTTCCCCCCAGAAATAACGTTACAACAATTAGCTGTTCCTGCTGTACAATTCTCTCGGTTAATTTTTATTTCCAGAGAATTGTGTATTTTTATAATGTGCGTTCCTCTCTAACAAGGGCCGCATTATAATGATCTTTTTTTAAAAATGTATTTGCCTCTGCTAGC
>NC_051409.1:35486583-35486674 GCF_015228065.2 Penaeus monodon | reverse complement strand
AGAAAGAAAGCAAAGACATAAAAAATATTTATACAAACAACAACTGTGCATAAGGACAGTACCTAGAAACAGACTTGTGGTGTTAATCAAT
>NC_051409.1:35486154-35486551 GCF_015228065.2 Penaeus monodon | reverse complement strand
TTGGGATGCGGGGAATTTGGGAACAATGTTTTAGGGTAATTGTGATTTTTAACGAATTAAGATCTGTTTCTTTTGTATTTTTTAAAGCTATCATAAAGGTCACTGCTCTGTTTGGCAAAATGTTAAAAAAAGGTGAAAAGAATATGATTGTAAGTATAACAATGTGTTTGAATATAACCTTCAAGATTGTAACATTTGTTGGGAGAAATTTTTCATTTTGGACATTTGTTTTTCAGATTTGTTTAATTACTTTCTTGTTAACAAACAACTTTGTGTTGCTTTATTTTATGGAAAGAAATTCCTCGAAAGTCTTAAATTTATTCATAAAGTTTTTTTTGAGGGTTCTATAATTCTCGTTTTGCCATTATCTTGGAACCCTTTCTGTTTAAGTTTAAAT
>NC_051409.1:35485879-35486026 GCF_015228065.2 Penaeus monodon | reverse complement strand
GTGGGGGGGGGGGGTGAATATGCTCTCTCTCCTATATTGTACATTGAACAGTTAACTTTATGGGGAAAAATAGTCGTAGAGAAAATCTTCAAAGATAAATTAACCAAAATAAGCAAAAATAGTTTTTCAAGATTAATGAGAGTATCG
>NC_051409.1:35485002-35485839 GCF_015228065.2 Penaeus monodon | reverse complement strand
AATATCGCTAATAGGAGAAAGATAAAACAAGCGACAAACAAATTATATAAGAACAGCATTGACATAGTAAATAAATAAAATCAAATTACACATGAAAATAGACAAGATGAAAAATGATTAAAAAAGAACAGCTTATTTTCAGTACACAAGGACCCAATTTCAGTCCACGAAGGCATTTAGATGTCATTCACGCAAGAACGTTTTACATATCATATATTCCTATTGCAAATTATGCATGGAGAAATGACACATAGTAACACCTAAACGTTTAATTGTTATAATATTTAATGATGGGATTCAATGCTTTAGATTACATATTGCTTCGGTTAAATTCATAAGGTAACGACTGAGGACGTAATGATAGGAATTGTCAAGCGTATCACTTAATGCAAATTAGCGCCATATAATGATCACGTAATTCTGACGATATAAGACCTATTTTCTTTTTTAATTATTTCCTTTTGTCTAATTATTACGTAGCAGTTTGTGCGTTAAATATCTAATCCTTCAAGGAAAGAGGTAAAAACACGTTTTTTTTAGTTACTCATGACATAGATATAGTACATTTAGTTACTCATGACATAGATATAGTACATAATAGTAGATATAGTACATTCCTCTAAGGTTACTCATACACTAAAATGTAATATAAAAAAAAAAAATAGTCTTATTTGATCTACTGTATCTAATGGTCTTCCTCGCCTTCTTTTTCCATGGTCGATTTATTTATACATTGCTGTCAAGTGATATATCTCCGCACTCGTTAAAAATTCACAGGAATAGACCTCGCTCGGGGGGATGCTCTTTTTTTAGGGGAGAGAGATAAAAGAGGTGTCA
>NC_051409.1:35484509-35484680 GCF_015228065.2 Penaeus monodon | reverse complement strand
ACACACTCAGGATATCTATATATATGTGAGCATCTTTACAAAGGGAAGTTCGACCTATGGATACAAAAGGGAAAATAGTGCCTCCAACTAACCCCTTCCCCTCTCCTCTACCAACACACACACAAGTTTCTATTCCTCCTTTGAATTCTACCAAAAGATAGTTCATGACGT
>NC_051409.1:35484348-35484467 GCF_015228065.2 Penaeus monodon | reverse complement strand
ATACGTGAGGCAAGAGATTGAATGATTCATAAGTCGATTCCTTTTCTGCATGATTTCGGTGCTGTAAGATTGAATGTGTTGCAAGATATATTACAAGAAACTGATTATTAAAATTATGT
>NC_051409.1:35484222-35484331 GCF_015228065.2 Penaeus monodon | reverse complement strand
GTGATAACAAAGATAATTTTAAAAATATGCTAATCTTCATATTTCGTGGAGTTTGAAGTTTTGTTTAAAATATATCGGTGACGTTTATATGTGAATTAGCAGGAACAGT
>NC_051409.1:35483840-35484164 GCF_015228065.2 Penaeus monodon | reverse complement strand
ATCTCTCATGGTATGATCACGGATTGTCTTTATAAATCTCAATGTCCTAATTCCTCACAGACATTTTCACTTAACGAAATATCCCCAATTATCGACGCTCTTGGTCAAACAGACGAAGACTGGAGGGGCGTGGTCTCAGACGTGACGTCATACCCGCCTACTCGTTGCCGGAGAGCCAATTAATCGGGAATTTAGTTGGTTGATAGAGAAATCATAATGTTTAAGAATGAGTAAAAAAAGCAATCAGGTTATTTGTTAGATAAATAGATCATAATAAGTTCCAAGATCGTATTTTTCAAAAGTTTAATGCCCCTAACCCTCCTC
>NC_051409.1:35483257-35483798 GCF_015228065.2 Penaeus monodon | reverse complement strand
TGCGTTAATCATCTAGCAACATTACGTATCAAACTAAAGGGCATTAATCACTCACATACGATAAGTATTTCTGTCTCGCTTAATTAGACGTTACTCAATACTCCAACGCACAGCATCATAGTAACGAGGAGGAATTCATTTTTTGAAAAAAATACCCCATCAATTCATCAACAGCAAACACCTTTTTATAAAGCTTCACTTCGATACCGTTGGCCGATAAATCACCAGCTCTGAAACGCTCTTGCAAACTGCCCTAACAAAGGAACACAGATCCACACAACACCAAACTCGCCCACAGCTTGAAACTCGCCTATTCTGGTCCTGCAGACAAGCCAATCACCAGTGCCTCGTTTGGGAAACACTCGCTAGGGCGTTTTAACACCTCATTTGCCTATTCATACTGCTGGTAATGGAGGGGGAATTGGCACCTGGGAACACCTGCTGCCAGAACTAATGAATGTCTGAGAAACACAAAGCCCCAGAGGACTATGCGCTTAGGTGTTGGTGGATTTTTCTTTTGTTTGTTGTTTATCTTTTCTAT
>NC_051409.1:35482477-35482951 GCF_015228065.2 Penaeus monodon | reverse complement strand
TACAGATCAAGTGCTCGTGCTGGGAAAAATGATTGTGCGATTCCAGTGATACAAGATTTATATTACTGCTTTATCTATCTGTTTACTGATTTATAACGTAGTCCCCTTGTGCCATTAGGGTTTTGCAGGATTTAGAAAAATGTAGTGCTTTTGTTTGATTAAAAAAAAAAAGGAAAAACTGAAGTGTAATCCTAACGACTTGACTGGATTTGTCAATAGTCGGTAAAGATTTATTTTTGGATATTTTAATTTCGATTCATTTGGATGCTTGAACACATTTTAATTGATATTTCCTTTGCGTTAATCAGTCTATTTGTTGTACCAGAAGGTGTGTAAATTAGTTTCAATATAACACTGTTTTAAAAGATGTATTGAGGAAATTAACCAACCTGGAATGGTTATTTATCTCTGATGTAATATTAAACCAAATAGGATTTAGTATAATCCATAAAGCACATATGTTTCATTGTAATT
>NC_051409.1:35481941-35482137 GCF_015228065.2 Penaeus monodon | reverse complement strand
ACACCCTCTTGCACTGAACAAATCCATTTCATAAAAGACGAAAAAAAAACCAGTAAAAAAAATAAATGCAAACGAGACGTATCAACTGCAATTCGTATTTTATAAAATTTTTATTTTAAGTAAGTTTTACTCACTTTGGCTCTCACAGTCCGCCGAAGAATTTTCTGCTGTGTCATGTAGACCACACTTTAAGAAG
>NC_051409.1:35481470-35481642 GCF_015228065.2 Penaeus monodon | reverse complement strand
TGCTCTAATTAATTTCACCCGTACATAAATTTTAACTGCCGTTAAACAAATGCACATATTTCTAAATAACAAATGTTTGTGCTCGTCCGCCTTTCGCTTAATAGCTGCAGAATTCACATAATAAAACGACTTTCCAAAATTTGGATGACATTCTGGTTTTGCCATATTTGGT
>NC_051409.1:35481049-35481316 GCF_015228065.2 Penaeus monodon | reverse complement strand
GTATATAAAAAAGGGTACTGAACACACTAACACAATTCTGATAATTGTGATTATCCCTCTGCATCACTAACAGTCAAGATAGCGCTTACCTTACACATAACATAAGGGTTGTAATCACAATTTAATTGTACTTGTGAATCACCACTACGCCATGATTTTCAAGGAATGTTAAAGCAAAGACAGTGCTATTACACGGTGCAGGGCTTCTGATAAGCATTAAGCCCTAACATTAAGCTAACATGCTGTTGGTTCCAAACGCCTTTTTCT
>NC_051409.1:35480918-35480986 GCF_015228065.2 Penaeus monodon | reverse complement strand
GCACGTACGAGTACCCTTTGATGAGGAGACTGCAAATAAACGTATTTCTTGTAGGCAAAGTAGAGGGG
>NC_051409.1:35479965-35480810 GCF_015228065.2 Penaeus monodon | reverse complement strand
CGATAGCATTTCGCTTAATTTGCACAAATATTACAAACTAATGAAAAAAAAGACGTTTAAGTATAGTCTCACATGAAACGATGAAAATGAAACGAGCGAAATTATCACTCCGCTCCGTTTCTTTTTATTATCACCTGATGAGGATTTCATTCTCTCTCGAAACGACACGATTTATCATTCTTTATATATGTGTTTACTGGGTTACAGCCTTGCTTTATTTCAGCTTTCTCAACAACTCACTCTCTGTATATCTGTCCAGATACCCTTAGGAAATCGACATATTCTACCCATCAGGCTTGCACAACATATCCTGTTATCAACTCATCTTTCAAAATGTTTTTTTCGATAATAATATGTGACTGATGACTGCGTATTGTCATTTACTATGGTTAGTCATCCTGCCATAAAAGGAATGTAAGGAGAGCCCCAGTAATAGGCCATCTGGAAATTCTATCTTTTTATCCATGAATCCTATTAATTCACTCTTGGTTTCGTGTCCTGTTGCGTGCACTCGTAACATCCGCAAAATGGAAATACCTTAATGCCAAGATTACATTCGGATCTGCATACTCACTTAGATCACATTTCAGTGCCCCAGAATAATGTTCAGACGTTTCATAGTTCATTACTCTTTGTCTGATATATTTTCATGTAAGTGCTACTGCTTGGTTTCCTCCAACCTTAATGATATATACGTTAATACACACTCACAAACGAAAATACATAGTAATTCAACCCTAACACTTACCTGATCTGCCACGCGATATATTTGTGCGGGGATGAGTATTATATTGTGTTAGGCGCGCTCGCGTAAGAGAAAAAAAGAATCGGTGAGTTTTATTATA
>NC_051409.1:35479281-35479856 GCF_015228065.2 Penaeus monodon | reverse complement strand
AATGACTGATGAAGAATCAGTGTTTATATTAGACCTATAAATCTACATACCTGAGGATTGATATCTTTTTTATTATCTCATTAGCCAATTACTATTAGCCAACCGCTATTTTCTGTCCATTCTTATATTCATTTAGTGTTTCTCCTCTGTCTCATAAACTATTTAAAAAGTTATTAATCTATTTATGTGATATTTATCTTTCCATTCACATATTTAACCTAATTATCTATCAGTCTATCCTACATTTACCTAAGTTATCAATCTATCCTACATACATTTTTATCAGTCTATCCAACATTTACCAAATTTATCAGTCTATCCTATATTTGCTAATAATTTATCAGTTTATCCTATATTTACCCAATCACTCATCAACATATCTACCTTAATTATTTATCAATCTATCCTTTATTTACCTCAATTATTAATTAATCTATCCTATCTCTACTTCGTTATGTAGTTTTCTTGCTTGTGTCAAAATAATGATTTGTTTTATCGCCACAGCGAAGCAAACTGGCCAATTTTTGTCCTCAGTCAACTACATTTAGCGTTAGTAACAGCAGTAGCAAGGTGTA
>NC_051409.1:35478816-35478950 GCF_015228065.2 Penaeus monodon | reverse complement strand
AACTATGCATTTTGGGAGTGATTTTGATAAATCTCAGGGTACTATAGTGCGATAGTACTATTGTCATCTTAATTCCGGGTTATTATGAATAGTGAAATATTATTTTCACGCATGTTTTAGTTTCCTATGCACGT
>NC_051409.1:35478470-35478788 GCF_015228065.2 Penaeus monodon | reverse complement strand
GAATTTTGAATATTTTAGATATATGGAAGGGTGTATAATACTACTTGGCAACTCATCTGCTAAATTGCCATAATCTTGTTTTTTTTCATATTTTTTTCATTTGTTATTTACTTATGCTTTCCAATTTGATACTAAAAGATTAACATTTGTGCAAATATATAATCATTGGAAATAGATATAGATTTATATCGGGAAATGTTTATCACGTAAATACCATACATATGTTCATTATAGAAGTATACATATTTATTATATCTTACGGGCATGCAATCATGCTTCCAACGTTTCATTATCAATAATTGCGGATTAATGTTTGTA
>NC_051409.1:35477010-35477500 GCF_015228065.2 Penaeus monodon | reverse complement strand
TTATCCTGAGTGAAAAGAAAACGGAATTATTCCCATTTTCTATATCTCTCTGTTGCGGGTCACCCCCCTTCACGCTGCCAAATTAGGCGCGAAATTTGAAATTGTCTTTCTAAACGCACGCTATTATGGGGGAAAAGAGAGATGTGTGCGTTTCGTGGAAATTGATAATGATATTAATCAACAAGAACCAGCGAGAAGCTTTTTTTTATGTTCTTTTTTTAATCTATTTTCCATTTGTGTGTATATATTTCTGTATTTTGTATATATATATATATATTTTTTATTCGTGAGGACTTCGTTTCTTTTTATATATATTTTTTATTCATTATTTGTTTGTATATTTCTGTATTTTTTTTTATGAGGACTTCGTTTTTGTTTGTTTGTTTGTTTTGTTTTTCTTTCTATATAATATGTTTCCAGCTTACACCTTTAGCTTATATTTTAGCTAATATATGTTTTCTTTACTTTATTTTCTTCCCACTTCAACAGC
>NC_051409.1:35476846-35476921 GCF_015228065.2 Penaeus monodon | reverse complement strand
CACCCTCTTCGTCACCCTTTATTCTCATGTTTCTCCCTTTCCCCACTCCCCTTGCGCTTCTCAAACTTCCATTTT
>NC_051409.1:35475908-35476003 GCF_015228065.2 Penaeus monodon | reverse complement strand
AGTGTTTCCCCTCGTAAAGATCGTAAAGGACACCCAGCCAATAAAAAGATATTTGGGAAACGTGTTTGCTAGACAGTATTTTATTTTATTTTAAT
>NC_051409.1:35473782-35473932 GCF_015228065.2 Penaeus monodon | reverse complement strand
GAAAACACCAGATAAGGTGAAAAATGTACCGTAATTTCCCTGAGAAAATGAAACTGCATGAAACAACACTTATTCTGCTTATTTATAAATGGCGATTTCAATCTAATTACAAGAACAATGTATAAATTTGAATTGCTGTTTTTTTACATG
>NC_051409.1:35473363-35473561 GCF_015228065.2 Penaeus monodon | reverse complement strand
TATAATCTACATACAGAACTTCATCACATCTTGACTTTGTTCTTATAATCTTTTCAAATTAATCGGCCTATTTGTTTCACAGTTATGGAAGTGTTATGAGCATTTAACGCCCAGCTTGATTTGTTTTAGATGTGGACTTGAACAGCATGGAATCGTGAGAGGTGAAGATAAAATATATAGAGATTTAGATTAGGTAGT
>NC_051409.1:35472313-35472657 GCF_015228065.2 Penaeus monodon | reverse complement strand
TTTCGAAAATTAATTGAAAGAATCAAGACAGATAAATGATCTCGTAAACTTTCAGAACCGTAAATCACTTAACTTTTCATTAGTGCGAGTAATTCCACTGTATCATAATTAATCGACTTTTACTTTGAAACTTTACACCGCACACCAAAAAGAGGAGGAAAAAAAAGTGAAAAAAAGGATAGGGAAAAAAAGTGATCCCTTAAAGTTAACTGATATCTATCATTTTCTTTAAAGGTAAAAGTTGAACCATATCTTCCTCCCTCAACTTTATTGAAGATAAATGCTGATTTATAGTTACGCTTTTCGTTCTTGAAGGCTATTTTCTTATTTCTTGTTAATTTCTT
>NC_051409.1:35471182-35472261 GCF_015228065.2 Penaeus monodon | reverse complement strand
TTCTTACAGACTAAAGGAACATGAAGTGTAACCATATACCTTTTTACATCTCAAAATGATGATCAAATACTATAGCCATAAAGGTGCATTACATTTTCATCTTCGTATAATATAACCATGGTATGATTATTCTACAACTCTTAAGTATTTATCGTCAGTGCTGTGAGGATTCTCCCAGTAGTGCCTTCACTTTATTAACTTCGTAGTCTCAAGTGGTTACACGTGTTCTATTAATATCTTGTGTAATGTGCGGAGGAAAAGTTTCACGTCTTGGAATTCCTTGCTTCTCTTTAATTATATTCTCCTGTGACTTACTGTTTCGCTGTCTCCTTGGAGGTAAGTCTCAACCTGTGCAGATTGTCCCATTTTTCTGGATATGTTAAAGGTGATACACGCAGCCCGTTTTATATTTGCAGTCACGGGGTTATTTTTTACATGCTCGATATCCTCTTCTTTATTTACTATTAAACACTTCTTCTTTGGTGTCTTATCTCGTCTAATCGAAGAGGTTTTGCCTGGGTGAAGTGCGGTACAGAGCAATCCTGTAACTTGACTACAGGAAAAAGCTGAGGAGTTCACCTGCTTGGTCGATCCTGCCATGCGAAAAACCATCCCCCTTCCCAACGAGACAGAGCAGAACCAAAACACTCAATACTCTCCAACATCCTCGTCTCTTTCTCCGGTGGCTTTGAGAGTTCCTTGGGGTCTGGAGGTCCAACATGCCCAAAAGGAAAACATTTTGTGGTGTGAGGAAGGAGATCTGTGATCACTGGATCCTGTGATTGTCTGTCTTGAGGTATTTGGAAAATGGATGAGGTCAAAATCGTATCCTGCTAAGTTAAAGGTGGCGTGAATACATTTAAATTATCTACATCCAAGATATACTGTTATAGGATTATCTAGATCAGGGGTTCTCGGATGAGACCATCCAAGGGGTCGACGAAAAGCCAAGGGGTCGAAAGGGGGTCGATGAATAACCAGGGGGTCAGTTTACTGGGGATCGATGAGGCCATTCATGCCTCCAATGTCAAATTCTCGATAATGATTAGTAAAATCTGAAGAACAGCAGACACCATTAG
>NC_051409.1:35470989-35471098 GCF_015228065.2 Penaeus monodon | reverse complement strand
TTTCGCCAAATCCCTGTCTGCGTCCCGTTCTGAGCGAGTGTATTAATTCGATCTCAGCTATCAGTGTTGTCCGTAAACTGATTATAGTGACTTAAAAAAGAAAGCAATG
>NC_051409.1:35470050-35470767 GCF_015228065.2 Penaeus monodon | reverse complement strand
TTTCGATAAAAATATTAAAACTCCAATGGGGGTCGACGAGTTAAAAAGTTCAAGAACTACTGATCTCGATTCCAGTTAAAAAAGTACAGCTTATAATAAAATCCCCTATGATGACGGGATTCAATAACCACAGAACAAAATGTTCCATGTGTTAGGTGCGAATTTTAGACGAATCATCTCAACTTCAATTTGGCAAAAAGAAGTCAGCAGTTTGGAGCTAAATACTCTTTTTACAGATAAAGACTAACACCCTCGTCTAGTGTACTCTGACTTTTCCTGGAATAACCACAGGTCACAGCATAGACGAAACTGACTGCAAAGACTGCACTAGTCTGTATTTTTACCTGCAAACCGAGGTGCAAATTCCCCAGTGATTGTGTGAAATCCTTTCTCTCTCACAGTCTTTCGCTCTGTCTCCTTTTCCCTTTTCTTTAAAGCAAAGATCCATTTAATTTTTCCTTCTTTTTCTCTCCGGATAAAACTATAGTCCTGCGGGAGAATTTGAGTGTAGCACAGTATTTAAAGGTGGCAGATTCAGCCCGTCTGCTTGGCGGGTTGAGGGCATAACATCTTCCGGCTTGTGTGAATATAACTTTTAAATACCCGTGTTTATTATATTTACAGTTATGCATGTTGTAATATGCTTGCTTATGTTATTACATGTTTGTGTATGGAAGTCATATGCATGTGTATTTCTTAATGTCTACTACATACTGG
>NC_051409.1:35469355-35469751 GCF_015228065.2 Penaeus monodon | reverse complement strand
ATCAACTGACATTATAATATCATCATAACACTAAATTGCATTATACATATATTAAAACACATCAATGTATAATTAACTATAACACACACACACGTGTGCGTGCGTGTGTTGTCGTGTGTAGTTTTACATGTGTACGCATATCCTCTCTCTCTCTGTCTCGTTCCTCCCAAATGGCCCTCCTCCCCCCCTCCCGTAATGGCCACATGCAGATGACCCCAAGCACGGTGTTCGTCATGCAATCTAGTGCGTGCTAATGGAACCGAGAATCACATTTTTTGTTTCATTTTCGTTTTTTGTTTGTGTGCGCTCTGTTCCCTTACTCTGATTACTTCTTCGTGTCTTGTTTTTCTTTGTTAGTTCACTGTAATAGAAATGAAATGTTGATGACGTTAGTAA
>NC_051409.1:35468391-35468567 GCF_015228065.2 Penaeus monodon | reverse complement strand
TCCATCACAGATGATTCTTAAAACAGCGACTTTATCGCACATGAAACCCTGAAGCTCAAACTTTTTCTTTATTAGGCAGCAGTTTATCAGAAAGTATTCCCTTTCGTGCTTTTATCTCGATCCCGAGATGCTGGGCCGATAAATCTCCTTCTTATCTCTCCTCCCCTCCCCCCTCG
>NC_051409.1:35467682-35467807 GCF_015228065.2 Penaeus monodon | reverse complement strand
AACCGCTTGCTGACTCTTGAGAAACTCGGCAGGTACTCTGTTTCACTAATCAATTAAGAACTTTTAACTTTGCCATGTACGACACTTATATCTTATAATTGGGGTCCGTTATGGCGTATTATTTC
>NC_051409.1:35466994-35467251 GCF_015228065.2 Penaeus monodon | reverse complement strand
CTACTTCCCCCCCATCCCCTTCAACATCCTTTAAAGTTTAACCATTGCAAAACGACCTCCCACGCCAGCTGCTCATAACTCCGGTGCAATTAACATCTGTTTTGCTAATGCTAATTTGCGTGGGTGCATTTAAAACCCATTTTTTATTCACGCTTGGGAGACCGTGTGTGTTGGATTCTTTGTAAGTGTCTTGGTGTTAAATTGTGCATGACTGGGGTTCATTAGCTAAATCTGCGCTTAATGTTAACGGTACGCAA
>NC_051409.1:35465448-35466361 GCF_015228065.2 Penaeus monodon | reverse complement strand
CACTAGAGACTGATTATTCATATGTAAATTTGATAATACAGGTAATCATGTGATCAAAGTGTGACGATTTTTCCGTCCAATTGCCCTGACATGGATCATGCATAAATGATATTGACAATTTACAGCTCGATGTTATTTGGACAACCTTCACGTAAAAACTTCGTCTATCTTCACCGACAAATTATGTTTCGTCACGAGGCTCTGTTCTAGATTCTAATCGTTATTTTTCCATCAATCATTAATGTCTTCTAATTTGTTAAGTATATGCTATGACTATGTTCACTGATTGTTATAACGGAGGGGGTGTGGCTAAGACAGTAAGCAAGGTGAGAAGCCGGATAAAGAGAGAGAGAAGACGTAAAAAGGTAAACGGATGTGGAGAGAGAGAAGGAGAGAGACAGTAATACTAAGGACACAATAAGCTGCTTGAGATCCTTGACATCGGTAAAACAGAAAAAATAAGTTAAATATGATGAAGAGATTACAGTTCTTAACATTTCTTTGATTCTAGACCTCTAATGGAGTACCCAGTATGGCCCCATACTCCCTTCATTTGACTGCTAAAATAACATGGAACATTCTACCTAAGTATGAATTAAAACATTCAATAAAAGCAATATACCACAACGTCTGGAGTGACATGAAAGTTGCATCGGCTTGTGAGAAAACGTATTTATATCAAGACAAACAAAGACAAAAACTTTCCAGTGATGGAGTTCTGTGGCTATTCAGTCTGAAGGAAGAAATGAGAGCGCTCAGGTGCTGACAGTATTAATGACGCAGGTACTGGACGTCAAAACATTCTATATGGTAGGATTAAGTATCGGAGGATGTTTACTTTCTTAGAGGGATTGATGCAAGCGTTAATGATGACCCGAACTCTCTTTCTGTCTTTCTCACACACACACACTTT
>NC_051409.1:35464551-35464951 GCF_015228065.2 Penaeus monodon | reverse complement strand
TGAACTCCTGCAACTGGAAATAACAAATCTCAAATCTCCCTATAAGCCCCCCTCCCCCCACCTCTTTACTCACAAGTAACTCCCGCCGACAATTTGATTAATCAGACACACGCAGAAGCTCCCTTTCCTTCAGATCCAATGGGAGCAATCAATCAAACATATGATGTAACTAGTTCTGAATGCCAAGTTTGTGATTAACTCGTGGAGAACTTAGAACTCACAGTTAGGAGGACCATCATCCCTGGCAAATGGATGAAGGTATATCATACCATATTTCAACAGCCACTTCTCACACGAGTGTTGACTTCTCGACGCTAACGCGTGCGATACTATGGAGCTATTTTTGTACTGTATATGTCTCTGTGTACACCTGTGAGTGGTTAGTGTGTATGTATATGTT
>NC_051409.1:35462689-35462866 GCF_015228065.2 Penaeus monodon | reverse complement strand
AGAATCAGTTATTGGAAAGTGTGTCACATATCCAGAAAAAAAGTCTGATGAAAAAAAACTATTACATGATCCAAATGATAAAAATGTAACGAAATACTTGCTAAGTCTTCGTATTTCGATGTTTGATTATGTCACTGATGGAAAGAAAAATGCATTGGACAGGGAGTTCACGATCTG
>NC_051409.1:35462151-35462399 GCF_015228065.2 Penaeus monodon | reverse complement strand
AGAAAGAGAGAGGCACGTTCTCATAACCAACAGACACAAAGACCCAAAACAGCCAGACCAAAAGCATGCATAATAGACACTAACTCCCTTTGACAAGGCTCGAAGCGGATTACTTATCAAACCACAGAGATTGCAGGATATAATTGCAAGAACTTTGAGAGGCTCCACAATCGAATATCTCTCTGTTTGGATATTACAAAGATAATAGTACCCTTTTATTCATTTATAATTACAGCTATATCGAGGTA
>NC_051409.1:35461359-35461510 GCF_015228065.2 Penaeus monodon | reverse complement strand
ACAGATAAAATTGATAGATGGATAGGAAAGTAATGTATAATTTCTACAGAAACATATAGAGCCAAATAAAAGACATAAACAATAAAAAAGAACCATCATTGATAGACATAGCGATAGACAGTTTAAAAGAGGTGTTTTTTTATGGGGTACA
>NC_051409.1:35460728-35461124 GCF_015228065.2 Penaeus monodon | reverse complement strand
TCTTTCTTTTCTTTTTTCTTCTATAGAATAACGAATGCGTCATTGTCACCCATGTAACGATTCGACGTGTTATACTGTTGTCATCAGTACTTTATAAATAAAAACAGTAAAATAACTCGACATAATTAATCACTATATCTGTCTCCACTTCATCACCACACCACCATCTCTACACACAATGTATATTCCCAAACAGATATATGTATGTATGCGCATACTAAGAGATGTGTGTTGCCATTAGGGAGGCCAAGATAATGTCACAGATCTAGAACAGGTACCATTTCTGTCTTGGGACCGAATATATTTACATACGGAGGTCCTGGAAGCTTTGTCTAATGCGAGATATGTGTGGAGGTGTAATAATCTTTGGAATATGTGGGTTTGTGGGGAAGGTAA
>NC_051409.1:35460368-35460612 GCF_015228065.2 Penaeus monodon | reverse complement strand
AGGGGGGTGGGTATGAATGCATGTGCGTGGGATGTGTGTGTGTCTGGTAGCAAGAAAACGAGTCAAATGTACACATGTAACCTAACCGAGTTTCCGTAAGACCAATAAAATACAGCACTTTTTTCAGGGTTACCGAGAACTACATATATATCCAAACAAGCTAATAGCAAGTTACCCACAACGTGACTTTAAAGAAAAGTAATGTTGTCAGCCAGATATTCTTAGATGGTTGCTCTATATAAAA
>NC_051409.1:35459935-35460217 GCF_015228065.2 Penaeus monodon | reverse complement strand
TTACATGGAAGTATGTGTTATACATAAACAAAAGCACCATGTAATGTAGCAGTTTACAAAGACGATTATTTGTACTTCACCCGAACTGACCTCGCAAAAAGGAGAAAGAGAGAGAAAAAACAAGTTTTCGTTCTAAAATTACGCTTGTTTATCCTTTTCCGGATTCAGGAATACGGGGAACCTGAAAGCGGAGCCTTACGCGGACATGAACTTTTTTAACGAGCTGCAGAATCTGCAACAAAAGTGCGTCCGGTTTTGCGATGGAGTCGAGGGTCTTGATGT
>NC_051409.1:35458373-35458527 GCF_015228065.2 Penaeus monodon | reverse complement strand
ATGCATTATAGCCATTGCTAAGAAATCCAAGAAATTATGTGGAAAGCGGCAAAGGTGTTGTCTAGGCTTTTAGTGAAGGAGAGGAATCTGCGAGGTGCTCAAGATGGTGGAACGGTGGGGGGGGGGGAGGAGACGCTAAGGTTTGTATTGATTT
>NC_051409.1:35458247-35458320 GCF_015228065.2 Penaeus monodon | reverse complement strand
GTATGTATGTACAAATAGAAACATGTAACTCTCTGTCTTTCTTTCTCCCTCTCTCTCTCACATACACACTTTC
>NC_051409.1:35457455-35457578 GCF_015228065.2 Penaeus monodon | reverse complement strand
GTCCGTCATTTGTTTTACCGAGTGTGTGTAGGAAGGGGGGGGGGGGGATAATGGCGACACTTCGATCAGCAAGAAAAATAAAAATGAAAAAAAGTGAAAAAAAGACTCACTAATAAGCACCCT
>NC_051409.1:35457079-35457323 GCF_015228065.2 Penaeus monodon | reverse complement strand
CTAATATCCTAGAAGATATGTCAGATCTTAAAAATGTCACGAATGACTCGACACCACAAAACTATCAAGTGTTAAAGTACCATTATAAGGAATTGTCAACTTCGGTTTTGTTCATTCATCGATATTCACCTTCATCTTTTACTATAATTACCATTGGTGGCGTTTGGTAATTCCATTCATCTGAAGTTAGTTATGTGTCGAGAGAGAGACAAACGTAGTCACTAAAATGAATTTCTTAAAATCG
>NC_051409.1:35456599-35456839 GCF_015228065.2 Penaeus monodon | reverse complement strand
TAATATGATCTCTGACCCTACATGACCTGGGACTTCCATGGCCAGGGTGAGGCGGTGCCCTTAAGGGAACTGTGTGGCTACGACGCCCTTCCCTTCATCAGTCAGGGCCCAGGTCAGCCTCTGCGCTTGTATCAATAAAAGTGTCAAATCAAATCTGCACGGGGTGGGGGAGGGAGGGAGCATACAGCCACTGAGACGGTGGGTGTGTGCAGACGCGCTGTATATTTGTGTGTGTATGTA
>NC_051409.1:35456095-35456159 GCF_015228065.2 Penaeus monodon | reverse complement strand
TTCTATTATAGAATCAACAAAATTATGTTCATTGTTAATCGTTACTGATTACGTTATTATTATT
>NC_051409.1:35455781-35455971 GCF_015228065.2 Penaeus monodon | reverse complement strand
AGCTACCTTTGCAGTGCATTAATAGATTGGAATGCATTATTGCCATCCCTAAGAAAGAATTGAATTACGAGCCAAGAAAATATATGGAAAGCGGCAAAGGTGTTGTCTAGGCTTTTAGTGAAGGAGAGGAATGTGCGAGGTGCTCAAGATGGTGGAATGGTGGAGGGGGGGGGGTGTTAGACGCTAAGGC
>NC_051409.1:35455041-35455285 GCF_015228065.2 Penaeus monodon | reverse complement strand
CGTCTCAGTGGCTGTATGCTCCCCCGCCCCCCTTCCTCCCCCTCCCCGTGCAGATTTGATTTGACATTTTTATTGATACAAGCGCAGAGGCTGACCTGGGCCCTGACTGATGAAGGGAAGGGCGTCGTAGCCACACAGTTCCCTTAAGGGCACCGCCTCACCCTGGCCATGGAAGTCCCAGGTCATGTAGGGTCAGAGATCATATTATTTCTACATCTTCATGTCTCTAGGTTGAGATACTTAC
>NC_051409.1:35454910-35454982 GCF_015228065.2 Penaeus monodon | reverse complement strand
CATACACACACGTATCTTTTTTTCGTCAATTTTAAAAATTCATTTTAGTAGACTGTGTTTGTCTCTCTCTCG
>NC_051409.1:35454257-35454390 GCF_015228065.2 Penaeus monodon | reverse complement strand
CAGACATATATAGCTCTGGTTGGATCACACGCTGCTCTTCCGTGGCAGTCTACACAAATCATCGTATTGAAATAAGTAATTGTGTAAATCGTTGGCAAAAGTGACCCAGACTTTTTTTTTTCTTTTTCACCGT
>NC_051409.1:35453870-35453979 GCF_015228065.2 Penaeus monodon | reverse complement strand
TATTTATTCATTTTTTGAATTATATGATATCCAATAGTTCTTTTCATCACAAATTCTATGGATATCCGACGCGCTTTCCAATAACTGATTCTGTTCTGGGAATTTCACA
>NC_051409.1:35452704-35452831 GCF_015228065.2 Penaeus monodon | reverse complement strand
GCGACAAATATCGAAATGCACAAATATGAATATCCACAAACATCCGTACAAACCAATATTTTCTGAACGCTTAAAATTCTTAGCCATCACTAAACACACGACCAAAATTAAATCACACACACACACA
>NC_051409.1:35451886-35452303 GCF_015228065.2 Penaeus monodon | reverse complement strand
ACAGTACACGCAACAACTCCTCTGTTTACTCTTAGTCCTTTATCTTCCTTCATTTATCCTCCCGTTTCTCTTCACACCTTCTTCAATAACTCCGAAATTAAAGGATCTAGAGCGGCATCCGGGTACTTGCGCGTTCCGTATGTCAATCGGGATGAAACTCCAGAAGAAGGCAAATTATTATTATTAATTGTATAATTGTTGCTCGAATTAAGAAAAGAGCGGAAGGTCGAGTGTAATCAGTGGCTCCACAAATTTCGTTGTTTGCGTAAACTTGAGGAAGATTTAGCGAGCGAAAGTTTGGGTTAATTTGTCGGGTTATTAAATACGGGGTTGGCGACCGCGCGAAACAGTCTTGTTCCGCGGACACGAACGCACATCGCTGTGCACGAAGAGAGAGATTAAAAGTAACAGTAATAT
>NC_051409.1:35451256-35451332 GCF_015228065.2 Penaeus monodon | reverse complement strand
CCGCGAATGTTTGGCGAGTTCAAATTCGATTTTTTTTTGTGGTTGTAAGTTTTGCTGAAGACAATATGAAGCAAAA
>NC_051409.1:35451038-35451113 GCF_015228065.2 Penaeus monodon | reverse complement strand
CCGCTAAGTCGAAGCTCATTAAGCGGAAAAGCCAAGTTTAGCCGCATTACTTAAGGAAACTTATGGTTCCTTGTT
>NC_051409.1:35450582-35450720 GCF_015228065.2 Penaeus monodon | reverse complement strand
ATATTAAGAGAAAAATCAAGAACAAGGAACCATAAGTTTCCTTAAGTAATGCGGCTAAACTTGGCTTTTCCACTTAATGAGCTTCGACTTAGCGGACACCCTGAGGATTTAGATTCTTGATGGTATACCTTCGTACGT
>NC_051409.1:35449677-35449821 GCF_015228065.2 Penaeus monodon | reverse complement strand
ATTTTTAAAACCCCCATCTCACAATCCCACCGAGATGATTTAACCCTCCCGACCCGAATCGCCGCACGTTATAAAGAAGAAAAAAGAAAATTTGGGAGGGGGAGAGAGGAAGTTGAAAGGGGGTTTTTTAAAATTTTGTGGGGG
>NC_051409.1:35448974-35449197 GCF_015228065.2 Penaeus monodon | reverse complement strand
TAAATTTAACAAGCGATGATAAAAATAAAAAAAAGGGGCAGGCAAAGTAGGAGAAAGGAGAGAAAAAGATAAAAAGGTACATAAACAGAGAAACGGAAAAAAAGGGGCATCTAAACTAAACCCAAACCAGCCTAATTACGAACTTCAAGGGGCCGATTTTTGGTGTTTCCAAATTTGACTAATTAGCCACTGAAACCTTTTAAAACCCAAAGGGTTTTATGCG
>NC_051409.1:35448742-35448872 GCF_015228065.2 Penaeus monodon | reverse complement strand
CGATAATTATTTTTCTAATGTTTTAATTAAAATTCTAAAAAAAAACACTGAAATACTTATCATAAAAAATCGCACAAAAGCGGGGTAAAAAAAAAAGAGAAGAAAAAAGGGGGGGGCATGACGTATCACA
>NC_051409.1:35448462-35448530 GCF_015228065.2 Penaeus monodon | reverse complement strand
CTAAGGGTTTATATACTTTACACGTTGCTTTAAAAGTGTATCCCTGCAAACACATCCTGTACCTTTTT
>NC_051409.1:35448227-35448326 GCF_015228065.2 Penaeus monodon | reverse complement strand
TTTAAAACCTAATTCACACTCACATGCCACTTTGCATACCACACACACACCACAAATCCACATGCACATGTGCGCACACAACACACCGACCGCACACAC
>NC_051409.1:35447180-35447419 GCF_015228065.2 Penaeus monodon | reverse complement strand
TTCAATTAAGTTGATGAAAGTTGAGAAGTTGAAAAATTAATTTATTAAGCATATAGAAAATTAAGGACATTGAATTAATTAGTACAGTTCCAAGGAAAACAATATATAATTAAAGGCAATTAACTATTAATTAAAGGCAATTATTAATTAAAGGCAATTAATTATTAAAGGCAATTAATTAATTATAGTCATGTTTCATTTAAATGGAAAATCATTATTTATATTATGTGATATTTGAA
>NC_051409.1:35446133-35446410 GCF_015228065.2 Penaeus monodon | reverse complement strand
CGTGCATGTGTGTGTGAATGCCAGAAGAGAAAAATCTAAAAAGAAAATCGACGAGGATGAATCGATACGGGAAGAAGAGAAAAAAAAAACCCATTCAGTTAAGTCGATGTTTCGTTTGTTCATTAGGGAATGGAATTCATATAGGGAATTGAGGATATTAAGTTGGCTTAGTTCCAAGGCAACCAATACGTAATTAAAGGAAATATATCAGATTAATCCCCTTTCAGTTAATAAGATTAATATTTATGCACACATACACTCATACATTAATTTTTTT
>NC_051409.1:35445704-35445841 GCF_015228065.2 Penaeus monodon | reverse complement strand
AAAAAAAAAATACTCTAATGGAAATTTGGAGATTTGAATTAATCAGCTGTTTATCCTTCTGACAGCTGAAAGCTTCAAGAGAGGGCAAGCACCGATGGCTTCGTAATAATGTTCGGATTTGTTGGTAATTGGGTGTT
>NC_051409.1:35445212-35445440 GCF_015228065.2 Penaeus monodon | reverse complement strand
TCATTCTGCAAGACCATTTTCAATAGACCTCGAACAGAACAAAAATCAAGCCTAGACAATAAGTATAGGCCTACCTACTAAAAAAAAAAAATTCTAGAAATCCCTTGATCTTCAAAAGCGTTCAAACAGTTTTCTTCTTTTCTCTCTCTTTTTTTATCTACACTTAGCACAATAAGCTATAGGCCTACCTACTAAAAAGCTGAAATCCCTCTCTTCAAAAGCCAAGAA
>NC_051409.1:35444886-35444985 GCF_015228065.2 Penaeus monodon | reverse complement strand
AAAACTGATTAGACATTCACACATGAACGAATTCCCAAAGCCTGCAGTCATTTCCAGGCGCAGGTCTCTCCCTCCTGGATTTTTTTTTTTTCGTGCGAG
>NC_051409.1:35443928-35444225 GCF_015228065.2 Penaeus monodon | reverse complement strand
GACGGGTAATAACAAGAATAAACACATCCCATGGCTAATTTACAGAACATTAAATAAAACCAAAGTATGTCAATCTCCTGTCTTTTATAAACTCACAGATGAAAAGAAAATGCCATTGTTTTTTTTACGTCTAATGAATCAATTATGACAGATGAGAGACTGTAGTGTCATCCATTTATTTCGATAATGACGTTCATTAATTAGACTAAGCCAGGAATGTATAAAACACAGAATGACTATACCTTTGTGTTCGTCAAGGTAACATAATCAACAATAGTATTCCAGGAAATAATTATA
>NC_051409.1:35443679-35443899 GCF_015228065.2 Penaeus monodon | reverse complement strand
CAGCGAAGATAAATACAGCAACGGTAATAATAACCATAAACAAATATCTACAACCGTAACTCAATCAACAATAATAACAAGAGCAGTCGGCATAACAAATGCAGCTCACAGAGGGACAATAATATTATTTGAAACGACAACAATAGTAGTAATCAAAGCGATCCTAGCGTCGCAAAGGCATGTGTTTACATCTGTGATCAATCTGAGTATAGTTTCCTCT
>NC_051409.1:35441584-35441686 GCF_015228065.2 Penaeus monodon | reverse complement strand
AAGAAGTAGAAGGAGACGAAAGAGAAGAAAGAGGAGAAAGAGGGGATGAAAAAAAAAGATGAGGGTGAGAATGAGCAGGAGGAGATGACTGAGGGGAGGGAG
>NC_051409.1:35441292-35441476 GCF_015228065.2 Penaeus monodon | reverse complement strand
ATGGGAAAAAATGAAAACAGCCACTTTGACCTTCCCAAGGCATGAAGATAATTAAGTTAATAAGATACGAAATGCATCCATTTGATTCCAACTTTTGATATTAATTTTCTAGCATGTGTTCAGGGAAAACCCCTTTTAGAAATTGGACGATAATTATGAGCGGGGTACTATGACTGAAAAATAT
>NC_051409.1:35440974-35441043 GCF_015228065.2 Penaeus monodon | reverse complement strand
GGTAATATCTGGTGACACGTGTGGGTATAATAACATTATGGCGTGAAGGGAGAGAGGGAAAGAAGTGGT
>NC_051409.1:35440505-35440641 GCF_015228065.2 Penaeus monodon | reverse complement strand
GTTCACTTCCTTTTGCTTAATATATTTTTTGGAAAATTTCATTATATCACGCTGACCAAATTGAACTAGGCAACCATATTGTTAGGGCCATGATCTATACTGATTAAAAAATAACTTATAAATCGTTATTCTCTAA
>NC_051409.1:35440100-35440243 GCF_015228065.2 Penaeus monodon | reverse complement strand
CATTCTGTGACGTATCTTGAAAAGGCAAAGATAATGATAAACAGATACATATAAAATAAATCTTTGTAAACAAATTATGGTCTCAGAATTCCGGCTGATAAGATTTCACTCTTACGTAAACAGAAAACGGTGATTTTAGACAG
>NC_051409.1:35439884-35440062 GCF_015228065.2 Penaeus monodon | reverse complement strand
ATACACTCTATTAAAAACATGTATGTACGCCCCTAAACCCCACCCCATATTCTTGACCTCGATAGCAGGGGAGTAGCACGAAAGGGACCAGGGAAACTGCGGGGTAAAACATGAATAATATACACACAATCAGACACTATGCTGACTAATGCAGGGGGCTGTCCACTTGCGCCCCCCG
>NC_051409.1:35439245-35439372 GCF_015228065.2 Penaeus monodon | reverse complement strand
TGTTCACTTCCTCTTGCTTTGTATAATTTTTTGAAATTTTCATTAAATCACGCTGACCAAACTGAACTAGGCAACCACATTGTTAATGCCATGATTTATGATAAATAATAACTTATAAATCGTGAGC
>NC_051409.1:35438864-35439050 GCF_015228065.2 Penaeus monodon | reverse complement strand
CTGGCACCAGTCTCTCTTAAATAACCACAGGATGAAATGGAATCGAATCCTTTTAAATTTTCTTAATTTCTAAGTATTTATTAGTTTATAAATTCAATCTTTAAATCTCCACCATTTTTATTCATTTTAATTCAAAGCTTTGATAATTTATTACTTTTTTACTCTTGTTCATGGTATTTTATTGGT
>NC_051409.1:35438505-35438666 GCF_015228065.2 Penaeus monodon | reverse complement strand
ACAAGAGAACTCAGGGATTAGTCTTTGGAGTGGTTGTGGCGATAGAAATAGATATTTGAAGTGAGAGACATTTGTTGAAGATATTTTGTTTTCGGAGAGTGACAAGTGATTTAGTGCACTTTTTTTTTTTTTGCATATTTATTATTTTAAGGTTTAGTATG
>NC_051409.1:35436172-35436251 GCF_015228065.2 Penaeus monodon | reverse complement strand
TTCTTTTAGGGTGGTGGTGAGAAAATATAAAACATGTAAATAACTCAGATGTGGTCGTAAATATAGTCTCATCCTATGA
>NC_051409.1:35435521-35435641 GCF_015228065.2 Penaeus monodon | reverse complement strand
GGAATGTCTCATGTAGACGCATAGTCGTAATAGATAAAGCACCTTTATTTTGTATATTATGCAAAGAATATTTTGATTAAAAAATACTTACTGATAACTTGGTTTAATAAGAGATTTTTT
>NC_051409.1:35433699-35434125 GCF_015228065.2 Penaeus monodon | reverse complement strand
ACGAGCAAGAAGGGCGAGTTCTTCATGGCTGCATCTTCGCGGTGTAGCAGTGACACAACTCACGCCATCGGTGATGAGGACAAAAAGCGAAGTTGCTTCATTCGCGGGCTCACTAGTGAACTTCGGAAAGAGGCAGTGAAGCATCGCCACGCCCTGTACAAACACATATCTAAGTTGCAGTGTGAAACGTACCTCTCTTTCTAACCAATCAGAGCAAGCTTATCAAGGCTGATGATGCAGTTCAAGACCAATAGCATGAGTCCCGAGAAGAACTAATTCGTACGATCACTAATTTTCGCAAGCTTAGTAGTCTGTGCAGGCGGTAGTTCATCGCTTCTGAAATGTCATCCCGGGCTGCGCGGGTAACTATCGCGCGCAGGTAACAAGGTGGGCAGGCAGGGTAGCACCGTGTGAGATAGTGGTTTC
>NC_051409.1:35433446-35433628 GCF_015228065.2 Penaeus monodon | reverse complement strand
CCGGAATACCTCCCCCCCACACACACACCTCGCAGTCATCGAGATCGTCTGACCTCAACTCGGCAATCGTCGTTGACCTTACGAGCGACGAGGAAGGCCTCAGGAGTGATGGAGATGTAAGGTCGAGTGTTCACGTTCTCTCTCCCCTGTGAGAATAGGCTATCGCAGGAGATAGATAGCTA
>NC_051409.1:35433215-35433346 GCF_015228065.2 Penaeus monodon | reverse complement strand
AATCTCTTTACCTCGTCCGTCCAAATCAACATCCTAGTTCCACAATTATTTTATTTTATTTTTTTTACCCTCTGCCGGTATCCCCACTTAGGTTATTGATTTTAACCTCTCTTTATTTCACCCAATTTTGT
>NC_051409.1:35432409-35432488 GCF_015228065.2 Penaeus monodon | reverse complement strand
ATCTTGAAGACAAAATCAAGAAAACTTTTACATCAGGCTAGAATTTTTCACATTTATTTCAGGACATGAAACACCAAAC
>NC_051409.1:35431457-35431651 GCF_015228065.2 Penaeus monodon | reverse complement strand
TACTTTTCTTTTTTTTATTCCTTAAAAAAAAATCCTAACCTATGACAAGCTAGAACAACTTTCCGAAATGCAAGAGTGTGCGAAGGCCATGACTAGGCTTTTATTCAGTCACAAGAGTCACTAGTTGTCTCGCTGACACGAAAAGACGTACGCTTTTGTTAAGCAGAGAAAAGGAGAAAAAATACGGAATGTTT
>NC_051409.1:35431059-35431137 GCF_015228065.2 Penaeus monodon | reverse complement strand
GGGAAAAAAAAATCCTCAGGGTGACGATCCCCCTATGCGGTAATTCAATTAAGGAAGAGTGCCAAGAGATGCCGTGGG
>NC_051409.1:35430881-35430999 GCF_015228065.2 Penaeus monodon | reverse complement strand
TCAAATTGGATTACACTGCAACGTCTCTGCTCACTAAAGGCAGAGTGAACTGTATTGCATGAATGGCGCGACACCTGGCCAATTAGGCAGTGGACGATATTGATTTGGCCATGGCCTC
>NC_051409.1:35429094-35429190 GCF_015228065.2 Penaeus monodon | reverse complement strand
TCCCGAATCGATGCATTTTGGCATATTGTGTAATTTATATTCATATATGTTTATGTTTGAATTGCGCCTCGGTTCCTGGGGAAAAAAAAAATGTTA
>NC_051409.1:35427643-35427944 GCF_015228065.2 Penaeus monodon | reverse complement strand
GATTCTTCCGTTTCCTCATCCCTCCCTTCACAGCCCAATCACCACTCTTTCAATGCGTAATTGGCCACTCTCTCTTGGCCTATTCACTCCACGCATCCATCTCTTAAGGTGAGCCGAGACGAGGCCAGGTAATCCAATTGGAAAATCCTTTTTTTTTTCGTCTTTTTCATCTATATTCGATTGGATTTTCGCCTCCCCCCCCCCCTGTTATCTTGTCATGCAGCGCCCATGGACTCCCTCGGTTGATGACCTGAGTGATTTAACTAATGCTGGAAGAGGTTGAAGGTTGGGGAGAAATATT
>NC_051409.1:35426731-35427141 GCF_015228065.2 Penaeus monodon | reverse complement strand
AATAAAGGCAAAGGGTTGGGGATTTAGGTAAGCCTTTTAAGGGAAAGGTAAGCGTCAGGAGACTTAACTGGGGAGACCTTCGGGTGTAAAGAATCGAGTTAATATTCTTAAATTAAGTTGACTTTAGAAACTAAGATCAGAAAGAACAGATAAGAATGAGGGTAGAATTTATTGAGACGTCGAGACCCACTGAACAAAGCAGGTGTTCTTTGCTAACCAGGGGGGTGTTCAGGGGCTTCTAATATGACGCAGATGTGGGACCTTGTGGTTGTCTGTACAGGAGCTCCTCACCCACTGCCACTGAAAGTCCTCTAAGTTGTCGACCCTTAAGTCTGAAGCTTGATTGAGGGTCACATTTGGAATTAAACTACTGAGCTAAATTGACTGCAAAAAAGTTCATCTCCTCTGGC
>NC_051409.1:35426325-35426501 GCF_015228065.2 Penaeus monodon | reverse complement strand
CTAAGATAAGAGTCCGAAATATTTTTTCCTTTTCTTTCCCCGCCTTTTCTTTGCATATATAAAAGCGCATGTTTTCTCGCAACGCCTCAGCCAGTATTGCTTCTCGCGATTACTCTGGCTAGTGAAAGGTATGTTTTGAAAGAGAAGAAAGAACTGAAAAAAGAAGAAAATAAAAA
>NC_051409.1:35425563-35425864 GCF_015228065.2 Penaeus monodon | reverse complement strand
CCATTAACTTTGTCATTTCTTCGGCCAAGAAAAGGCACGAGTCCTTTTAATTAACTTTCCGGTTGTCACATTTAATAAGAATTCATTAACCTTTACCGGGATGAGACGGAGGCATTCAGTCAATGTAACTTTTCCTCAAAAGGTCTAATATTCGTGAAAAAAGGCCTATAATGTGAAGTCAGACGGAAAATTGGCAGGTGGTCAACAAGCTAATTACATAGGCAGGTAGGAAACAGGCTTATTATATCTATTCATTACAGAGTGTGCGTACGTACGTCTTCATGTACGAAGTTGTACAGGA
>NC_051409.1:35425175-35425455 GCF_015228065.2 Penaeus monodon | reverse complement strand
ACAGGGGTAGTTTGGTAGAATGGTAAACACTCGTCCGATTCTAAGAGCTTCCCTGTAACTGCCGGCTCGATATCCGTCAATTCCCCACCCGGTTCTGACAAGTGTGCGTGGCTATGCGAGTCCCGCCGGATTTTCACAGAATGAAAGGAGTCCATCCTTGTGTAGTTATGGTTGTTAATAACATAATAATATGAAATAATAAGAAATGATCGCGTAGGAACGTGACATCTATTGTCCGCCCTTCTCAACCATTTAGCTTGGTTGTCGCACTAATATTAAT
>NC_051409.1:35424850-35424974 GCF_015228065.2 Penaeus monodon | reverse complement strand
TCCTGCAAAAATCGAACTATTGATATATTATGAGCTCATCCATTGCTTTGCAAAACGACATCGAGCGGTTTTGGTTAATTCTACTAATACGCGTTTTTCGCTCGTCTTGCCGTAATTCTGGGAC
>NC_051409.1:35424521-35424588 GCF_015228065.2 Penaeus monodon | reverse complement strand
TCCGTCAATTCCCCAGCGCGGTTTCTGACAGTGTGCGTGCAGCATAATGCGAAGTCCCGCCGGGATT
>NC_051409.1:35424357-35424465 GCF_015228065.2 Penaeus monodon | reverse complement strand
TAACAATAATAATAATGGAAATAAATAAGAAAATGACTCGCGGTAAGGGGACGTGACAAGTAACTATTGGTCGCGCCCCCCTTCTCAAACCCAGTTAGCTGTAAGGGG
>NC_051409.1:35423666-35423935 GCF_015228065.2 Penaeus monodon | reverse complement strand
AGCGAGTGTACATAGTGGAGCGAATATGTATGCATACGTGTAATTATAGACATGTAAAAATGTACGCAGGATTGTGTATAATTTTGAACACAGGTATCCGCGTTGAGGTTGCGTGCGTGGTTATGAGAGTCTGCCTGCTCGGTTATGACTGATGGTAACATTGCATGTATGTCTGTGTATTATGAAAGACACACTGCGATTGGTTTGCTGAATCTGAGGCGATTTTCCTCGCACTTACACCCTGCACTTACGGAATGCCCTCCGAAAGT
>NC_051409.1:35422372-35423174 GCF_015228065.2 Penaeus monodon | reverse complement strand
GAGTCGACGTCCCCATGTAGAAAAAAACTTTTAATTGAAATGTCAAAGGAGGTGAAGGACAAACGTTTCTGGTCATTGTCTTTTATCTTAATTAAAAATGGTCTTCCTGGCTACGAGAAATATCTTTATTATAAGAAAATAGCGAAAAAAAATTAAGTAAATAACAATCGTAAGGGAGGAGGACTATAAAGGTAAAACTTTTGTAAAAAAAAAGGATTGGAAAGTCAGGTCAAGTACTACTGGTTGTGATGATAGAATTGTGGTTAAGAATATATAGAAAATGACGATATGATATTTAGAAGGAAAAATTAAGAATAGCTCTATTTTAGATTTTCATGATACGGAGCTGAGAGTATGTGGATAAAATGTGTAGAAAAAAGAAAAAAAAAAATATTATCGTTATTCAGGTAGATAAAAATCGCAAAACCAATTTAATTAAATAGCTAAGTGAATGTAGTGACGAAAAGTTTAGCGTTTTATATGAATTGGTGAATATTTAACTTTGGCGGATATAGGGGTTAAATAAGACGAACTAAAATTCGCGGAGAGAAAATACTGCAGCGTGAAAATCTTTTGATAGAAAGAGAAATTGAGAGAAAGACGATAAACAGTTAAATAACAATCTTAACTATTTAGATAACGATCGATATTACCTATTTAGTCAACAATTAATACCATTTTGATACCAATTCATATTCATTATTTAGATATTAGGGTATATGACTTACTAGAGCAGGCGGTAATTTCCAAAAAGAACTTAGGGAGGTAAAATACCGAACAAGATTAAAGATGGCCGGTGATA
>NC_051409.1:35421304-35421812 GCF_015228065.2 Penaeus monodon | reverse complement strand
ACGGTATTGTAAAAAAACGAATAGTCTTTCCTCTCCTCCTTTTTCCTATAACAAGTCCAGTCTAGAACCAACGAACGAACGCGCTTCATAATGAACACTGAACCATACAATTTACCCCACTGAGAAAGAATTTAGAAATCGAATCATTTTCGAATTTAACTAAAACATCTTTCCCTCTCTTCTTCAATATCTATTTCCTGTTTCCTGAGAAGTCTCGTTCTTGTTAAAAGTTATAAACACACGAAGGTAGAAGTTTAATGCCTGTGTGACCGCCATAATCTTGGCCCCCGAGACCAATTATGTAGTAATATCCCCTCGCACGTTTTACCGACCTGCCCGTACTCTACGAAATACACAGTGTCGGTCATACAGGTTAATGTAGTGCACGCAGGAATGCCATGATCTGAGGACTTTAAGGCCGGCATACTAACAAAAAATTAAGATAAAAAAAACTATTTTCTATGATAAATTCCCCCCCCCCCGGTATACTAAAGGAGAAGGAGAAGAA
>NC_051409.1:35420752-35421188 GCF_015228065.2 Penaeus monodon | reverse complement strand
TAAAAAAGTAGAAAAGATAAAAATAAAAACACAAAAAGAAAAAAAAATCCCTAAACTGAAAAAAATCAACACTCTCGCATCCCAGCATCTTAAATGATAATAATAATAACAAATGAAGCGTATTCCTCAAGCCTTTTCATCTTATCCTTTCCTCTTTAAGTCTCTTGAAATTTTGCTCGAACCGACCGACGAAAAAAAAAGGCCAACTGAGTGCCAACCACCGCTCTATATTTATATACGCATGTGATAACCCGCAGTGTCCATTAATCACTAGTAATATTCACCCCTGTCTTACCGTCTTGCACAACAAAATATACTTAGGGGCGCTGATTCGGCCGTAATTTGGAAAGTTTGTTTATAGGACGATTAATGCTACAGAAGGTCTTTCCTGAGTGTCTCCTGCACAAAGGGAGATTTCAGGTCGTATTCATGCGGC
>NC_051409.1:35418993-35419681 GCF_015228065.2 Penaeus monodon | reverse complement strand
CACAGCTTAGAGCTATAGCTGACGTAATTTCACAAGGTTGGAAAAAAGTAATATGGTGAGGAAAATCTCAGGACATGGGCAGGTGACGGCCGCTCTCTCCAAAAAACAATAATTAAACAGAAGAAGTTTAACTAAGGGCTCAGCTGAGAGTCAAACTAGGATTAAGCCTATAACTATATGTTAAGGACCTCCTATAAAGGTATATCATAGGCCCATAATAGACCTCCCATGACTATATAATCGACCTCCTTAGGTAGGTACATATAAATGACAGGGTATTGTATACAGTCATTTATATTTTCCGTGCATCCTTCTCTCTATGGAATTAAGTTAATGTGTATATTATATTATATTGTTAAAATGCTATGTCCTTAGGAATACATAATCGGGACACCATTTCGTGGTTACGACTTGGCCAGAAATTCATAAATATTACCTCGAAGAGATTCAGAAAGACAGAAAGAAAAACAACTGTTTGGAAAGCATTTATTGTGAAAGCGGAAGACCCTTTTTTTGTGTTGACTCTTTTTGAAATGAAGAAATATTTGTGTTGTGTTCTGTGTGTTTTCCTTATGTACTTATGTCTTACTTTACGAAGTAAATTGGAAAATATGATTTTACTTTTTATGTACTCACTACTGCAATGTCTTAACCGCGCCGGTCCTTAGACAAAGCACATATATTGACA
>NC_051409.1:35418535-35418706 GCF_015228065.2 Penaeus monodon | reverse complement strand
ATAAAACAAATCAGCACAACATAATTACTCCTTTATGCAAGGAAATAAAAAAGTACGTTTTCCAACGGACGCAATATCCTAATGTAAAATGAAGCTTTAGCATGAATTCGCATTGAACTTATCCGTAATATGCAAATTAAAAATGTATCTGGAAATAAATGAATAACGTGA
>NC_051409.1:35418374-35418452 GCF_015228065.2 Penaeus monodon | reverse complement strand
TAAATCATTTACATGGCTGTCTGTTAATTATCTTATCTGCATCACTATCCACGTACTAATCAATTCTGTGGATCGAAA
>NC_051409.1:35417723-35418021 GCF_015228065.2 Penaeus monodon | reverse complement strand
CCGTTACGTATTTCATCTTGAACCGTATGCAGTGTGGTGTCATTTTTTTTAACACTCACAGCCATACATTAATCCTATCACAAGTTCTCACCAACTAAACCACTGGTTCTTAATCTGGGAGGCTTTCGTATTTTCCAACGAAACTCTCTCCTCAGAGCTTAATATATCTATATTTTTAATCGAATTTAACGACCAAAATACCTTTATCTAAAATATTTGTTACATGGCCCCGAGGAAGCTCAAAGTCAAAGGGAAGCCGGATTATTTGATGCAAACTCTGGTGTTACTTGTTTCCTCT
>NC_051409.1:35417285-35417408 GCF_015228065.2 Penaeus monodon | reverse complement strand
GCCAGCATGGTCCTCGCCTTCATCCTTATCTCTTTTCCACATGCAAATTTATGCAGAATGTTGCTCTGTGCAAAGTTGCAAACGTATAGTCAAATATACGTGCAAAGGCTACCAGACACCCAG
>NC_051409.1:35416620-35416817 GCF_015228065.2 Penaeus monodon | reverse complement strand
AAAATTCTTTTTTTACGAACACTGAGCATGATTCACATTTCGAAGAATTCTTGCCTGGGGTTGTTTGCGCTTCTCGTTCTTCACGTCTCGGTGAAAAACAAAGCCCATTATGAACGCTAAAAAAGGTGTAAAGATGAAAGGATGGAGAAAGATAGCGAAAGAATTAAAGAAAAAAGAGAGGAAGTGACAAGGGAGAA
>NC_051409.1:35415930-35416040 GCF_015228065.2 Penaeus monodon | reverse complement strand
GCGCCTTTTATCCTTGTAAAATTAAGCCATTTCTGCAGGGAAACACACGTGTTGTTTTCTGTGGGGCTCCTGGTTGGTGGTTATTACCTTTGTGTGTGTTTTTCCGGGGT
>NC_051409.1:35414367-35414541 GCF_015228065.2 Penaeus monodon | reverse complement strand
TTGAGGTCAAGCAGGCTGCAAAAACCCCAGACCAAAAAATAAATGGCTTTCCCAAAAAAATTTTAAACTCAAAGGGTTAATATCGGTTCAATTGGGCTTGAAAGGGGGGTTGGGGGGTTTTGTGGGTGTTTTGTGTGGTGTGTTTTGTGTGGTGTGGTGGTTTTTTGGTGTTTG
>NC_051409.1:35413322-35413458 GCF_015228065.2 Penaeus monodon | reverse complement strand
TATTATGCATAAAAAAAGCTTTAAATTGAAAAAGGGAGCATACAAAAAAAAGACATGAAATTATTATCCCGTATAGGAGCCCTTTTTGGCCCCTTGAAAAACACGCAGTTTTTCTGGTTTGGGCCTAGGCTTTGAC
>NC_051409.1:35412720-35412848 GCF_015228065.2 Penaeus monodon | reverse complement strand
CTGCCGGCCAAGAATGCACCTGACCTATTCGCATTTATAGTGAACGTTGCTGACAGTTCATGCAAAAATCAAATGACTGACAAGATGTAGAGAGAGAAAAAAAAATATACTATATAATAATAATAAAT
>NC_051409.1:35412378-35412567 GCF_015228065.2 Penaeus monodon | reverse complement strand
TTCGACTTGCGATCTGTTTGTACATTTTGTTTATTGATGCTGATTCTGCATTATGCGCGCATCAACCGAAAGACAAAAAATATTAACTACTTGGAGAAACAACAAGTTCTCCCCTCTCGGGGATTAATTAATGACGAAGCAGAATTCCCTCAATTTGGGAGGCATATTGCACCAAAGCAGACGGGGCCT
>NC_051409.1:35411786-35412254 GCF_015228065.2 Penaeus monodon | reverse complement strand
TCGATGTTTGCGCCTACTTAAACACCGGTAGTTCCAGCCTCAGCACCTGTTCCAGAACTTGCATCATCTCACACCTCAACACATGTCCCGGTACCGAACCTAATAACAGCTCCCCTACCCCACGTTAAAGTGAGCCCCTGCTGCAAAGGCTGCTACAGAAGATAGAGTAGGTGACTGGTGTACATGAGGCATCAACTATAAATCCATTTCACAGTCAGTCGTCTTTGTTCAACAATATTTTGACTCACTGTAGTCTGGAATAGAACGTGAAAATGATCGCTGACAGGTGATAGGCCAGTGAGTTTAGGTCATCACAGTCACGTTAAATGTATATAAAGACCGACTCCTCATTTTTTTGCAGTATTTATAAATAAAGTGTATTTTTCATTTACTAAATTTAATGAACAAGGTGAGCAACTACGGAGCATCCCTCCAAACATGTATACTTAATGGTTGCCATGGTTTTCT
>NC_051409.1:35411536-35411677 GCF_015228065.2 Penaeus monodon | reverse complement strand
CTTTGCCATTTGCCCCTTATGATGACGTCAGCGAGTCAAATGGAGTCCCTTGATATCGAGTCATATCAGATCATTGCCGGATTATTGCACGGGAATTGCGTTTCGATGGCTAATATCCCTCTTGAGTGATTGATTGAAATG
>NC_051409.1:35410110-35411269 GCF_015228065.2 Penaeus monodon | reverse complement strand
ACGAAATCAGTCTTTGACCCCAGATGTCGACTCCATGAGCCAGAAGTGGTAATCGCAAACTCCATCTCACTGGCCTGATATTCCAGATGACTGCCTTGCTTCTCAAGATGGGGAAAGGGAGGGGAAGGAGGATAGAGGGGAAGGAGGATAGAAGGGGAAGGAGGATAGAAGGGGAAGGAGGATAGAAGGGGAAGGAGGAGACAGGAAGGGGGAGAGAGGAAGAGAAGGTACAGGAGGGGTGGAGAGGATGGTGGAGGAGACGGAAGGAGGGGAAGAAAAGGCAGAGGAAAAGAGGAAAAGGGGAGGGGATGGAAGGGAAGGAAGAGGCGAGGGAGATGGAGGGGAAAGGAGGTAATTGGGAGGGAAAAAGGGGAGGGGATGGCGTAAGGAGGGGTGAAGAAAAGGGGATAGAGGAGAAGGGAAGATAGGGGGAAGGGTGCTGAGGTGAAGTTAGGGGGGAGGGGATAAGGGAAATGCAGGGGGGGGGCGGACTGAGGTGAAGGTGGGGAATGAGGGAAATGTAGAAGGGGGGGGGGGGCTGAGGTGAAGGTGGGGAATGAGGGAAATGTAGAAGGGGGGGGCTGAGGTGAAGGTGGGGAATGAGGGAAATGTAGAAAGGGGGGGGGGCTGAGGTGAAGGTGGGGAATGAGGGAAATGCAGAGGTAAAAGAGAAGTGCAGCGGATGGAGGAAAGATGACGGAGAGGGTTTGAGAATAGGGGAAAGGAAGACTATTAAGGTGTGTAGGATGATGAGGAGTTAAGAGAAAAGAGGGAAGAAGAGGAGGCTTAGGGAGATGAAGAAAAGAGGGGAGGCAAAAAAAAACGAAAGACGGGAGAAATCGGGAGATACAACACTGTCAAGTTACAAACCACAAGCCATTTTTCATCATGTGTTACGTATCCTTGCGTTATAGAGCTTGTGTCATCGGCTCGATCTTTGTTACGGTATCTGGATAACCCAAACGCATTACCTTGCTTGAGTGACTGGGCGGTTCTTGTGTCACAAAGCCTGAATGACGACGCATCAGGTTATATTACTTTGCTTGTTGTGTTAACCTCTCGCCCACGGGTAGTTCGATATTGCATGGATTCTTGCCTGGAGAGTGAAATGCTTGGGAATGTCCTCGATGTTGAGAATGTGGGAAGTGAGAATGGATAT
>NC_051409.1:35409865-35410028 GCF_015228065.2 Penaeus monodon | reverse complement strand
AGACCAACAATCAAGAGAAAGCAAAAAGCGGATAATAGCACTAATCTCGATAAAGACTCAATGAGATTCAATAAGAGCTTGTTAGAACTTGTTAGTCGTGTGCAACTTGCGTTCGTCTATTTTAGGGTCGTGTATCCGCGTTCTGAATCCAGGTTATGCGAAC
>NC_051409.1:35408715-35408891 GCF_015228065.2 Penaeus monodon | reverse complement strand
ATTATTAAACCCATCATCACAATCACCACCGAGACTGATTAACATAATCCTCGTCGACCCGAATCGCCGTCAGCGTATATAAAAAGAAGAAAAAATGAAAACATTCCTGATGGTCTTCTTTCTCCGAGACTGACGCGACAGTTAAGTCAAAATGGGCGTGGCTTTATTTTTCGTGT
>NC_051409.1:35408122-35408224 GCF_015228065.2 Penaeus monodon | reverse complement strand
TGCATCTAATCGTAACCAATCCCAGCCTAATTACGAACTCTCAAGGGCCAGATTTTAGTGTGATTCCAACATTAGACTAATTAGCCACGGAAGCCTTTAACA
>NC_051409.1:35407881-35408045 GCF_015228065.2 Penaeus monodon | reverse complement strand
CCGTCTCATCAGTTTTATTCACTACAGATTTTATTTCTTATTTTCTTTTCGATAATTATTTTACTAATGTTTTTAATTAATAATTTTAAAAGAAAATTCACTTAAATACTTCTCATAAAATATCGCACAAATTGTCGGGGTAAAAAAGAAAAAAAGGGGTGTGT
>NC_051409.1:35405102-35405280 GCF_015228065.2 Penaeus monodon | reverse complement strand
GAGGGTTCGAGTTCGAGGGTTCGAGTTCGAGGGTTCGAGTTCGAGGGTTCGAGTTCGAGGGTTCGAGTTCGAGGGTTCGAGTTCGAGGGTTCGAGTTCGAGGGTTCGAGTCGAGGGTTCGAGTTCGAGGGTTCGAGTTCGAGTGTTCGAGTTTGAGGGTTCGAGCTCGGGGTTCAGTT
>NC_051409.1:35404697-35405000 GCF_015228065.2 Penaeus monodon | reverse complement strand
TAGTGTGCATGCGTGCATGTGTGTGTGATGCCAGAGAGAAAAATCTAAAAAGAAAATCGCCGAGGATAACGATACGGGAAGAAGAGAAAAAAAAAACCCATTCAGTTAAGTCGAGTTTCGTTTGTTCATTAGGGATTGAATTCATATAGGGAATTGAGGATTTAAGTTGGCTTAGTTCAAGGCAACAATACGTATTAAAGAAATTATCGATTAAGCCCCTTTCAGTTAATTATATTAAATATTTATGCCACATACACTCATACATTTTATTTTTTTGTCATAACATAGGGAATGAATTACAGC
>NC_051409.1:35404373-35404493 GCF_015228065.2 Penaeus monodon | reverse complement strand
CTCTAATGAATTTGGAGATTGATTAATATCTGTTTATCCTTCTGACAGCTGAAAGCTTCAAGAGAGGGCAAGCACCGATGGCTTCGTAATAATGTTCGGATTTGTTGGTAATTGGGTGTT
>NC_051409.1:35403845-35404081 GCF_015228065.2 Penaeus monodon | reverse complement strand
TCATTCTGCAAGACCATTTTCAATAGACCTCGAACAGAACAATGATTAAGCCTAGACAATAAGTATAGGCCTACCTACTAAAAAAAAAAAAATGTCTAGAAATTCCTTGATCTTTAAAAGCGTTCAAACATTTTTCTTCTTTTCTCTCTCTTTTCTTATCTACACTTATCACAATAAGCATAGGCCTACCTACAAAAAAAGGTAGAAATCCCTGGCTCTTCAAAAGCACAAAGACA
>NC_051409.1:35403497-35403597 GCF_015228065.2 Penaeus monodon | reverse complement strand
AAAATTCTGATTGACATTCACACAACGAATTCCAAAGCCTCGTCATTTCCAGGCGCAGGTCTCCCCTCCTGATTTTTTTTTTTTTTCGTGCGAGGAAATA
>NC_051409.1:35403298-35403385 GCF_015228065.2 Penaeus monodon | reverse complement strand
CACTTTCGGAGGAGGGGAAGAAGGGGAATGCGTTTCATTTCTTTTGTCTCTCTCTTGTCTCTGTCTTCTGTTGGCCTATAGACTGCA
>NC_051409.1:35402239-35402741 GCF_015228065.2 Penaeus monodon | reverse complement strand
ATAGAGAGAGGCGGGAATAACAAGAATAACCATCCCATGGCTATTTACAGAACATTAAATAAAAACCACACGTATGTTCAATCTTCCCCTGTTCTTTTATACTCACAGAATGAAGGAAAATGTCCTAATGACTCAATTATGACAGATGAGAGACTGTGTGTCATCCATTATTTCGATAATGACGTTCATAATTAGCTAAGCCAGAATGATAAAACCGAATGATATACCTTTTGTGTTCGTCAAGGAACATATATCAACAATCGTAGTCCAGGAATAATTATATGTTTGTTGCGAAAAAAAAAAAAAAATCCGCAACGTAATAAGACCATAAACAAATATCTACAACGCGAAGCTCATCAACATAATAACAAGAGCAGTCGGCATAACAAATGCAGCTCACAGGAGGGACAATAATATTATTTGAAACGACAACAATAGTATATAATCAAAGCGCTCCCAGCTTCGCAAGGCATGTGTTTACTCGTGATCAATCTGGTATAGT
>NC_051409.1:35393310-35393533 GCF_015228065.2 Penaeus monodon | reverse complement strand
TGCCATAGTACACTAATATTTTTTTCTATTCATTCCCATGTCCGCCTGTGCAGTGCCAAATTTCCCGAGGGCAGGGAAGGATGACAAAGTGCCAAGCGAAGAAAGAGAGAAAATACAGATGGCTTGAAAGAAGGGAAAGGATAAGAATAATCGAGTAGTCCGTGTAAGAGGTTTAAGGAATGAGAGCAGCATAGTTTGAATTTTGAGGGAGAGATAAGGTTTA
>NC_051409.1:35392992-35393124 GCF_015228065.2 Penaeus monodon | reverse complement strand
TGTCCGTGTGTCACCGTCAGCCATGTAGATCAGTAAGGTTTTCTCCTTTTCCATTTTTTTTTCTTTGCTCAGTAACAAGAACTAACTAAACCTATTCAACAAACATTCTCCTGATTATATATATACTTATAT
>NC_051409.1:35392724-35392905 GCF_015228065.2 Penaeus monodon | reverse complement strand
GTAAAATCATTATCTCTGTATGACCCTCCTCTGTGCACCCAAAAGGATTCTCATCTCCACACGCAAGCACAGCAAAGGCAGTTCCAGGCACAAGGAGATGTCCGCCTCGAGATTTGAGGGCCAGGCGTTCTTAGAGGCGAAATTGGGTCGACTTTCCATTGGAGAAGAAATGGTTTCCTGG
>NC_051409.1:35392144-35392413 GCF_015228065.2 Penaeus monodon | reverse complement strand
CGTCGACATCATTCCGCAGATTCGTCACGGCCAACGAGAGACCCAAACGCCCATAACAGAGAAGAGATCGAGAGCCGCCATGTTAAAAGCACTTCCTGCCAAATCTGTTGCTCCTTAACAAGCAGTTCGCATTCAGTCCCGCGGCGCAATTGCCTCGAGAAAGGCTAGGAGGGTGGGGGGGTGGGGGCTAGGCCACGGGGTCTTCTTGGAATATCACTTTCACTAATCGACCGACTGTGGCTATAATGCCTGAACGGGATGGTGATGCA
>NC_051409.1:35389986-35390335 GCF_015228065.2 Penaeus monodon | reverse complement strand
ATTGCACCCTTTGTAACCAAAACAACAATGATATATGATATATCCTATTACTGAAGCAACATCAACAGGAAGCCAATCAGGCACAGTAACAAACATAACCGAAACCTATTCATTAAATAACCCATGAAAATATAAATATATGGTAGCAATCAACACTACGGAGACACGAGTGAATAGGTATGCTTTAATCAACAGTGGAAAGCTACAGTGAGCGCGTAGAGAGAGATATCCGCACACAATCGTTTAAATATGGACCTGATCTCCACACACCCCTTTGTCATGCAGAGTGTCAGGCAGTTTCAGTTTGCATGAGACGGGTTTGGTTCCCTCGTATGAGACTGTGGTTGTG
>NC_051409.1:35389898-35389964 GCF_015228065.2 Penaeus monodon | reverse complement strand
GTACTCTGCTATTGGTACACGGTATGTTCTGCGTGTTGTAATAATAAAAAAAAAAAGTTTTTTGAA
>NC_051409.1:35388987-35389474 GCF_015228065.2 Penaeus monodon | reverse complement strand
CACTCAGTTCGGTTCTAAAGCGACTTTTCCCCTTTGCCGAATTCTCTCTTTGACATGCTTTTCCTCTTTGAAAAAAATTTCCCCTCGCGGAGTCCCTCGATCTCTGGCGAACTTGCTTTTCCTTCCTTTTTCCTTTTTTTTTCCCATTTTCCTTCTTTTTTATCTGTAATTCTCCGTTTAATTCCTTTCTTCCGGTTATTAAAATCCTTTTTTTTTCTCCTTTTTTTTTTTTTTTTTTTGTCTTACTCCGATTTTATTTCTTGATTTTTTTTTGGTTCTTTCTGCCCTTACCTAATTCCATGTCTTATCTGATTCTAGTTTTAGCTCCTATCTTCCCTAAGTCCCATCTTATCTAAGTCCTATCTTTTCTAATCCCACCTTATCTAAGTCCTATCTTATCTAACTTCTAACTTATCTGAGTCCCATCTTATCTATTTCCTATTTTACATAAGTCCTATCTTAGCTAAGTCCTATCTTAGCTAAGTCC
>NC_051409.1:35388637-35388857 GCF_015228065.2 Penaeus monodon | reverse complement strand
CAGTCCTTATCTTGTCCAAATTCCTGCCTCGCTGGCCATCAGTTTCATGGCCCTCATTTCAGCCTCACTTCATCCATCTCCCGAAAGCTTCCTCTTGGCCAAATATCATTCAATATCTTCCTCTTCATTGGATTTTCCTCAAATTCTTCTCAGCTATCCTCTCTCCCCTTTTTCCTTTATTGTATTCTTTGGATTTCTATCTACTGAAGTCAGTATTGCG
>NC_051409.1:35388235-35388405 GCF_015228065.2 Penaeus monodon | reverse complement strand
CTTGCATCCATCTGTAGGTTGACTGAATCCGTATGTATGAACAGTATGTTGGAGTTACTGTGTTTCTAGCACAAAAGTTAGATATTTTTATCTCTTTCGTTCATCTGGTGTTTTAGAAAGTACATGTAACTAATTCAATTTCTTTCTCTCTTTTTTTTAATTCGTGTACA
>NC_051409.1:35387840-35388204 GCF_015228065.2 Penaeus monodon | reverse complement strand
TTTGTAGTAGTTTTTAAAGTTGCATATACCGTATGTTAAAAATTGCACTTCTCCTCTAACATCACTGTTGTTTCACGAACCTTTTTCTCAATATCAGATTTATATCCTGAATTTATGAACACCACGAAATCCTCTTCCATTTTCTTTTTAATTTCCTTTATAAATCTATCCATGCCTCAATTCTCTTCCCAACGTTTTTTTTATTCATTATTCCCTGCTTCTCAAAGTACTTAAACTTTCCTCTTCGTCAGTATTTATTCTCTGTCATGAGAGGCGGACTCTCTTATTGTTACGTATTTTACCATGAGTGATAAAAAAGTAATATAAGCATTAGTGCTATTGCTTTGTCGTGGTTGCCTGTTAA
>NC_051409.1:35387045-35387510 GCF_015228065.2 Penaeus monodon | reverse complement strand
AACGACCAGGCATCTTTCCCTTGACCTGAAACAAAAGCCAAGAAAAACAACGCGAGAATTTCAGGAAAGTGCAATAAGCAGACGAAGCGAATCTAAAAATCATATCACTTATTCGACTTCTTGTTACTCTCACCATTATGAAAAGAACATCAAGTTAAACCGTCTTACTAACGCTGAATCCAACTTTCCCATCAAATTTCCAAGGTATTTTCTCGTGTATCAACTTACCAAACTTAAAACAACACTGGGTAAAAAAAAAGATTGCTTTTCCGTCTCCTTTCTGTCAAGGTATCTTTAGTGTGTAAAAAGCTGCAAACAAAAAAAGACACGTAGCAGATTAAATTTTGTTTGGGGTGTTTTACAGGAAAGCAAATTAATCGCAGAAGTTGCACACATCTTTTTTGAGGGGGGGGGGGTCCTCCTCTAAGTCCCCCTTGTCGTGAGGAATTGATCTGGGGGAATTCT
>NC_051409.1:35385776-35386157 GCF_015228065.2 Penaeus monodon | reverse complement strand
GCAACAAATATAGATAAAGATTGAGATGTAGAGTGAAAACGAACCAGACCACATTTTTAACATTAAAAAGTTTTCACTCTACAGAACTTAGTAGAACTTAAGCTTCTTATGTGAGAACCAATACAGTGCCATTATGTCTTTTTGTCGGACGCAATCTCACTCATAAATAAAGCTGTGCGAGAGCTTTGAAAACATTTTGGATTTTCGCTGCATTTACATAAGCAGTGGGCGTAATCTCAACTGCAAATATTCGAACTGCACGCTATCTGTATCAAATCTGCGAAGGAATTTCATATACTGCTATAATGCTTAACTTGTACATGTAATTCTTTGCTTAGTATATAAACAAGAAGACTATTGTGAATGAAAACCCTTTACAAG
>NC_051409.1:35384693-35384889 GCF_015228065.2 Penaeus monodon | reverse complement strand
TCTCGCTGCTTCCTCCTTCCCCACCTCCCACTAAATTTTCTCCTTTCCTCCTCCTTTTTATACCTAATCGGCTTTATAGCAAAATTTAACGAACTCAGAACAAGCTTGGAAAGTCGCATTATAACAGTAAAAACAACAGTATTTTCAAGAAATTTGATAACTTTTACATCTTCATCTTGTATCACATACGCACAGA
>NC_051409.1:35383941-35384547 GCF_015228065.2 Penaeus monodon | reverse complement strand
AACGGAATTAGGTCCACAATTCTCTTTTTACATTCTCGAATTCCAATATTGACTTAAAAAAAAGAAAGATTTTGGACCTCTTTGTCATGTCAAAATCAATCTTCTTATGCCCATGCTGTACCAACATCATTAAACTTCCCTTGCGCGTGTAATGTCTTCCGAAATGACTGCTTGGATTAATCTGTGTGTATATATAGTTTCAGTTACAAAAACACAAACTAATGAGAAGCAAGAGTAATATGAAAGTGTCGTTTCACCCCGTAGATTTATCGCATGTTACAATATGCCTCTCGAATAGATAAAAAAAAGACACACATGAGTTTAAAAATACCTTGTGCTTAGTAATTTACTTGTTAAGAGATATTTAGCATTTAGAATCTGGTTGCAAGTGCATCAAGAAAGGGCACTGTAATGTTAGGGATTGATGAAGAGGTTAAAAGATGTTAGTCATTTGTTAATGGTGTCGCCAGGTACTATACTCAACGTAGTTAGAATGATAGAGAACACATATAAAGGCGTGGACACACATACATTTATACAAAGTTCATGTTGTCAAACGTATATAAACGCATAAATATTCGAGAGAGTAAAAAATCAGTTAACAAA
>NC_051409.1:35383678-35383786 GCF_015228065.2 Penaeus monodon | reverse complement strand
GCTTATTAAGCTTTTTAACAGAATCTTTTTACGTTCAATTTTTCCTTTACAGATAACCGAGTGAAAAATCCACGACAACACAAGGAAGGAACACAGTTAGTATTTGTA
>NC_051409.1:35382826-35383126 GCF_015228065.2 Penaeus monodon | reverse complement strand
CCTCTAATGGTACCTTTGCCATTTTTCCTTCATCTAAAATGCAATTATCCGGACCTTTTGTTAACTCGGATTCTGAGAAAGGAATCAAGTAATTATCTTCATCTTAATCTTCTAATCTCGCAGTGGAAAATTAAGTTCTTAAATCGAATATTTTTTCGTTCATCCCGGATGCTGCCAATTTTATTTTTCCTTTTTCTCTTTCGTCTTTTGTTATTTGTTTGTGTGTTCCTTTTATGTTAAATGTTCCTTTTATTTTAAATGTACCTTTTACTTTTTTGTTTGTGGTTTATTTTTTGCTGA
>NC_051409.1:35381826-35382331 GCF_015228065.2 Penaeus monodon | reverse complement strand
TATAGATAATGAAACAAGCTTAAACTCCTAAATAAAATGTGGAGACACAAACAGATATACACGGAAGAGAGAGAAACAGAGAAAGGGGGAAAAAGGAAAAAGAGAAAAATGGAGAGAGAGATAAAGAACAGAAAGGGAGAAAGAAAAGAAAGAGAGAAAAAAGGAGAAAGAGAAAAAGAGAGAAAGAAGAGAAAGAGGAAATAAGAGAAAAAGAGAAAGGGAGAGAGAAAAAGAAAAAGAAAAAGAGAAAGGTAAAGAGAGAGAAAGAGAAGAAAAATAGAAGAAAGATTGAAGAGAAAGAGAGGAAAATGAGAAAAAAAGAAAGGGAGAGAGAGAGAAAAAGAAGAGAAAGAGTAAAAAAGAATCTTAAACAGCCAGAGATACTGATAGATCTTGCATGCAATTTTCCGCATATGGATGAATGAATCCCATGCATAATATCCATTTGCCTTTGCCTTATTAATTTATTCATAACGTGTTCCACTGAAGCAACATTTGTTTCCCG
>NC_051409.1:35381550-35381682 GCF_015228065.2 Penaeus monodon | reverse complement strand
CGGAAATTTTGTGATTTGGTGAATAGACTGATATATAAATTAATATATTTGTTTATTGTATTTTTTCTTACAATCTTATATGGAAAAAACATAACATAATGAAGTTATTGGAAACTCAAAACAGTAACTTTA
>NC_051409.1:35381408-35381484 GCF_015228065.2 Penaeus monodon | reverse complement strand
CCATTCTTAATAACTCGGTTTAAATGCTAATTACCTTTAAACAGCGTTTATTTTCGAATGCAATTTAAAGTGTCTC
>NC_051409.1:35380854-35381150 GCF_015228065.2 Penaeus monodon | reverse complement strand
AAAAGGTCGACCAATCAGACACACAATCGTCTCATTGAGCAAAATCAAGGAGGAAAAGAGAGGGAGGAAAAGAGAGGGAGGAAAGTGTTGAAATTCAATGCAGTCTTGTTGCAGCCCAATCGGCTTTCTTTCTTTCCCTTTTTTTTTCAAAATTTATTTCGCTCGACGTTTTGACGTAAATATGTTGTGGTTATGTAAATATATGTAAATGAGCTGGCTGGTTGGGACCTAGATGTATGCACAGTGACGTACATATACACAGACATAGATAGCAAAGATCCTAGTTCTCAAAATTT
>NC_051409.1:35379948-35380262 GCF_015228065.2 Penaeus monodon | reverse complement strand
GGGGGGGTAGCTCATCAAAGGAATGCATGAGAAAGGAGAACAACTGAACCACACAGAAACACCAGCAATCATCAGCAAGGGGCGAAATACATTCAGAAAAGGCATTCACTCTAACAGATTGGAACCCACGTGGTATGTAGGCGTCAGAGCAGCCAGGGAAGGGGTCCCATCAGCCCTTTACAGATTGCATTTTGGGCCTTGCAACATCATCATGCAGAGAGGAGAGGGAGGAAATGTTAATAGGGAAATTGATTGACTTGGGCTGGGAATTTCCTCCGCGTTGTAAACAATGAAGGGTTTTGGGAAATACAGGA
>NC_051409.1:35379684-35379833 GCF_015228065.2 Penaeus monodon | reverse complement strand
CAAGAAAAAGGGCTATACTCTCGCATACTTGCAAAATAAACACGTATACGAAAAATAAATCAAATAGCCTAGCCGCATATACTGAAATAAGATATGATTAATTAATTATTATGTTATAAGTTTGTTGTAAGTGATACGATCTTCCTATC
>NC_051409.1:35379199-35379469 GCF_015228065.2 Penaeus monodon | reverse complement strand
CACCAACTCCCGCTGCATAATCATTCAGATGGTTCTTAATGACAGTCACTCAGGACTTGCCAGGGGGTCCCAACAGCATGCCATAAGGGAGGTCGCTCTCTGCCTTAATGAGATACACGTCAGTTCAGACCGTCTTCAATAACCCAACACTTAAGGTTTATCTCGTGTCACGTGCGCGGTGAAAGCTTAATCGACGTTCAGTTTTATCCAGGTGAGGAAATTAAGGATTGAGGAGTAATGGAGGACAGGTTGAGGGAGGAAGGAGTGGGG
>NC_051409.1:35378477-35378900 GCF_015228065.2 Penaeus monodon | reverse complement strand
TAATGCTGCAAAACTACTTATACTACAAATATTTGTCCACACCAAACAGTTTCTGAGTCCAACATGCCAGTACTCTTGACACACAAAGAATGATCAAACTGCAATTAATCTTGTACTGTCAAAAGGGAATAACAAATCGCTACTTCTGCACACTGTCCTTCGGCAGAATTCTCGAGAGAACAGCAGCTGCAACAGAGAAAGACAAAAGATAAATACATGTCAGTGAAACTTGATAGAACATGGCAAAGAAAAGGGATGATAACAACAACAACAAAAAATAATAATAATTAAATGAACAAAGAACCAAAGGAATGATAATACTAAAAGTAATGATAATACAAATAATAGTAAAAAAAAAAAAAAAAAAAAACTCAATGCCGCAAAAGAAAACACAGCAAACAAACGGTGATCATATTCAAGGAA
>NC_051409.1:35377884-35378312 GCF_015228065.2 Penaeus monodon | reverse complement strand
CCACCAACACGCTTGATCATAAACCCAAGAAAGAGAGAAAAATTCAAAACGAAAGAAAACAAACGCACTACAATAATGAACAAGCTCCTCTCTCACCCCTGGTCCATCCCAAACACTACCCCCCCTCCCACAAAAAGAAAAAACGAAAAAAACAGCAACATTATATACATATATATGATACTAAAAGAATAACTAGATAAATAGTTTAATCAAAACTTTTCTGCCTCCCTCTCATGATCTTATTTTTCCGACCCAACACAGACCAGGGCCGCCGTACAGCACAATGTGTAAAAGGCTTACTTGCTATTACGACACCCCCCATGTTATAACCTACTTGCAAGTTCTCTCCAGGGAACACGCACTGATATATTCATTGAACAGGATATGTCTGAGAGAGAAAAGGGTAAAGGGCAAAGGAGGAAAGGTAG
>NC_051409.1:35377185-35377674 GCF_015228065.2 Penaeus monodon | reverse complement strand
GAAAGGGAGAGATGTGAGAGATTGGAAAAGGGGGGGTGGAGAGATGGAGAAACGGGAAGTGAGAGGGAGGAAGGGATGAGAGGGAGAGTCGGGAAGAGGAAGGAAGAAGAGGGAAGCAAGGGAGAGAAAGACGGGAGGGGGAAGGAAGGAGAGAGAGAGAGATGAGAGAAAAGAAAAAAGGAAAGGAGGAAGGAAAGAAAGGGGGGAAGGGGATAGACGAAAGAGATGGGAAGAGAAATGTAGGAAGGGATGAGAGGGAAAACGGGAAGGGAGGAGAAGGAAGAAAGGGAGAGATGAGAGAGACGGGAAGGGGAAGGGAGGGGAGGGAAGGATGAGAGGAACGGGAAGGGGAGAGGAGAAGGGGAAGGGAGGGAGGGAGGATGGGGAGAGACGAGGGAGATGGGAAAGGAAGGGAGGAGAAGGGAGAAGGGGAGAGATCTTTCCTTTTCTCGTCCTCCTTCCTTCTTTTATATTCCCCATCTTTCCTCG
>NC_051409.1:35376858-35377057 GCF_015228065.2 Penaeus monodon | reverse complement strand
AAGTTCTTTACTTTCTCTATTCCCCTCTGCCTTAGCCTAGCTTTGTCTTGTCCCAAATTCAGCCCTCTTTAAGCCTTCAAGTCTTCTGTATTCATACTCCTTATTACTTCTGTATTCCCTTCAACTTGCTGCTATACGCTTTTCCTCTGAAACTTCCTGGTCCTTAGCTATGTCTATACCCTTCTATAAAACTGGCCGT
>NC_051409.1:35376351-35376637 GCF_015228065.2 Penaeus monodon | reverse complement strand
ATTATCTTTTTTTTCTGTTATGCCTTTTTTTGGTAAATTGAAGTGATTTTCAACAGTATTGAATTTTGACTTGTTTTATAGTAAATGTTTTTTTTTGTTTATATTTTGTTGTCGGGCATTTTAGAAACCTGAGTATGCTTCTGCCTCTTTGATTGTATTTTTAGTAAAGTGTGATGAGTTACACTTTTGTTTATATGCATTTTTTTTTACAATCAAAAAGATTTTCATTTTTTAGCAGCAGCAAAGACCTTTTTCTCTTTCGTTTGCTCCTTGCAAAGTATATATA
>NC_051409.1:35376215-35376320 GCF_015228065.2 Penaeus monodon | reverse complement strand
CATTCTTAAAGACACTGGCAAGTTATTTTCTTTGCTTGTATTGCGAATATTCACCTTTTTATAATTCATGACTTTTACTCTACTTTTCAATGATGTTGATGTGGA
>NC_051409.1:35374507-35375680 GCF_015228065.2 Penaeus monodon | reverse complement strand
GACCTCATTACCTCATACCTTTACAAGGAGGTAAAGAGAGGAGAGGGGAGAGATGGGAAGAGAGGAAGAGAGGGAGAGAGAGAGGAGGGGAAGAGACGAGAGAGATGGGAAAGGGAAGGGAGGAGAGGGAGGAGGGAGAGAGATGAGAGATGGGAAGAGAAGGAGGAGGGGAGAGAGGGAAAGACGAGAGATGAGAGAGACAGGAAGGTGAAGGGAGGAGAGGGAGAGACGAGAAAAACGAGGAGAGAGAGGAAAGGGGAGGGAGAAGAGAAAGGAGAGGGGAGGGGGAGAGAGAGGGACAAGAAAGACGTAAATGGGAAGATGGGAGGGGGAGATGAGAGAAGTGGGAAAGGGGAGGGAGAAGAGAGAGGAGGGGAAGACATGAGAGACGGAAAGGGAGGAGGAAGAGGAGGAGGGGGAAGAGAAGAGAGATGAAACGGGGGAAGGAAGGAAGAGGGGAGAGGGAGAGATGAAAGAGCTAAGAAGGAGAAAGGAAGAAGGGAGGACAGGGAGAACAGGAAGGAAGGAGATGCGAAAGAGACGATAGGAGGGAGGGAGGAGAGAGAGGAAAGTGGAGGGAGAAGAGAAAGGAGAGGGGAGGGAGGAGAGAGAGGGACAAGAAAGACGTAAATTGGAAGAAGGGAGAGGGAAAAGAGAAGAGAGAGTAGGGGAGGGGGGGGGGAGAAAGCAAGCGAGAGAAAAACGAAGGGGGATAAAAAGAAAGGAGATAGACGAGGGGAAAGGAAAAAGAAGGAAGGGAATGAGATGGAGGGAATCAAGGAGGGAGAATGGGGGAAAGACAGAAAGAGAAAAGGAAGAGATAATGTGAAATGGAGGTTAAGGACATAAATAAAGACAATTTTTCCCCAACAGAGAGGAGGAATAAGTGGTAAAGAAAAATGACAACAAAAAAGAATAAAATAGAAAAATAATGAAAACAAAATGAGAACAATATCATTCATACATGTGTAGGTGTTAATTATGGAATAAACGTGTTAGAAATGAAACAAAATAAGGTTTATTTTGCTCAGATGAATATGGAATATCACATGAAAGGATAACACTTTGAGCGAAAGAGACAAAGGTAAGGAAGATGAATGGAAGGGAATAAATGAAAACAAGGAAAAAGGATGTAATAAACAAATGAAGCTGACTGAGCGGAAGGAAGACAAG
>NC_051409.1:35374228-35374353 GCF_015228065.2 Penaeus monodon | reverse complement strand
AAATCCTTCGTAATGTTCGTAAGAAGAAAGAAAAGAAATGAAAGATCCAATAAATGAATTTCTAAAATTTTCTCATCAGGATGGTCACCATTATGCACAAGAAGCAAGGAAAAGAGGAGGAGGAG
>NC_051409.1:35373389-35374033 GCF_015228065.2 Penaeus monodon | reverse complement strand
GATGAAAAAGTTATATCAATATCTCCCATCTCAAAATACTGCATTTTTCCCCCGGACTTAAAACAGACCGAAGCCGCTGCACAGTACATCACGCACAGGACTCGCTCCCTGTACTATTACTACACACACACTACTGTATCCTGCTTGTTTTATCCAATGAACCCTGACTGGTTGGGGCATTATCAACGTGCGAAGTTTGGAAGGAGAGACGATAGATAGAGAATGAAGGAGAGGGAGAAGAGGAGAGGGAGAAAAGGAGAGGGAGAGGAGGAGAGGGAGAAGAGGAGAGGGAGGAGGAGGAAGGAAGTGGAAGAATTAATGAGAGGGTGAGGCGGGAGAGGGAGGAAGGGGAGAAACGGGAAGAATGAATGAGAGGAAGGAAAGGGAGAGGAAGGAAGGTGAGAAAGGGGGAAAATGAAGGAGAGGGAATAAGGAAGAGGGAGAAGGGAGGGTGAAGGAAGGGGAGAAAGGAGAGGGAACAGAGAAGAGGGAGAAGGAGGAGAGGGAGGAAGGGGAGAAAGGGTGAGAAGAGAGGATATAAAGGAATGTGGGACGAAAGAAGGGGAATTAGAGGAGGGAGAGTGGAGGGAATGAAGGAGAGGGAATGGGAAAGGATTAAGGGAAGGAGGAAATTAAACAGAGAA
>NC_051409.1:35373218-35373283 GCF_015228065.2 Penaeus monodon | reverse complement strand
ATATATCCATGTGCATATAGGTGCATGAGTATGCGTTTATTGTGCGAAAGTATGGTAATTATTGC
>NC_051409.1:35371175-35371319 GCF_015228065.2 Penaeus monodon | reverse complement strand
TATTATCATTATTTTTTTTATTGAATTCTTAACCTGTTGGTTTTTTGGATAATCGCTTCTTTTTTTATCTTTCTTTTTTCTCAGGCACTTGTATAATTAGCTGGTTTCTTGGCCAGTCAGTCCCTTTATTTCATTTTATTTACT
>NC_051409.1:35370851-35370915 GCF_015228065.2 Penaeus monodon | reverse complement strand
TTTTTTAGTATTTTGCTATGAAGATGACGCAAGGTGACGAAATTTTTATAAGTAGTGTAATGTA
>NC_051409.1:35370017-35370433 GCF_015228065.2 Penaeus monodon | reverse complement strand
ATAATGTAATGCTTATAGGTAATATAATGTAATAAAGTAATGCTTATAGGTAATATAACGTAATAATGTAGTACGAATAGTTATTATAACAAAATAATGTACTATTCATAATTAGCATAAGAATTGAATTTAACACCTTGCTTCTTAACATTACACGAAAAGGTACTTAAGAAATGCAATAGGATTTTATAAGTACTTTTCTCCTAACAGATCAAACACCCTCTGGCAATTTACCGAGGTAGATAAGCGGATGTTAATTAGTTCAAAATTTAAATCAAAGGTAAAATCCAGGGCAAGAGGAGGTGGCCGAGGTAAATTACGGTTTGTTTGGGTAAATCAGGAGTATAGTTTAGGTAAATGAGGGGAGATTAGGGGAGAGATGAGACGGGTTTCTTGGTTAGAGAGAGAAGGGGCTA
>NC_051409.1:35368308-35368837 GCF_015228065.2 Penaeus monodon | reverse complement strand
CGCGAATTCCGCATCTTTTCAGAGTTTTACCAATAAAGAATTCCAGGGTTGATTTGAAAACCCTCTTTCCTTCTCAAAATCTCCGTGTGAATTCGCCGGATTCAGAGGCGGAGATATGCGAACGCTTTGTTTATCCTGCGTTTCTTTGGCGGGATAAACAAAAACCTTTGTTTACCCTCTCCTGCAAGTGATTACAGCCAAACAAAGGGCAAAATAATATCTTGTTAGGTGTATATATACCAGGATATGTTGTTTTTCTCTAACTTGGGGAAAGGGTTTAAAAAAAGGGGGGGGGGGGGAGATGAAGAAAGAAAAATAAGAGGAAGAAGGAGAGGATGAAAAAAGAGAGAGATTTAGAGATTTCAAGGATGTTAAAAAAAATAATGAATCTCTTTTCTCTTACTATTTTCCTCTCTCCACATACGCTCATCCCTCTCTCTTTCTCTTCCCTGAGCTCCCTTCCTCGCTTCCTCTCTCCCTCTCCCTTATTCTCTCTCCCTTTCCCTTATTCTCTCTCCCTCTCCCTTAT
>NC_051409.1:35367876-35368237 GCF_015228065.2 Penaeus monodon | reverse complement strand
TCCTCCTTTTTTCTGCCTCTCTCTGTCTCTTCCTCCTTTTCTCTCTTTGTCTCTCTTCCTCCTTTTCTCTCTTTCTTTCCCTTCCTCCCTTCCTCATCTATCTCCCTTTCTCTTTTTTATTCAAAGTTTAAAAGTTGAAACAACGTTAGGAAGACTAAGCCAACGATCATATGCCTCAGAACATTAACGGCTCCACAATTTTGAAAGATTTGGCGCGAAAAAAAGTTTAAATTTAAATGTCTAACGGTGCGGCTCAACTGTCCGTTATCAGTCTGTTAAAATGCCGTGATGAAATCTAGATATTAGCTTTGAATGTATGCATATAAATGAGTTTCTTCGTGTGTTTATTTCTTTGTATGAG
>NC_051409.1:35367576-35367641 GCF_015228065.2 Penaeus monodon | reverse complement strand
CCTATCTGTATGTACACCTACACGAATACATGCAACCCGATTTTAAAACACAACTAAGAATTTAA
>NC_051409.1:35367214-35367492 GCF_015228065.2 Penaeus monodon | reverse complement strand
AAGATTCTCGTACTTTGAAATTAGTTCAGCGTCGCCTTTCAAACAAGTCCTTTCCATGCGTGAACTCATGGAGGAATTCAGCGTTACAGACAGAGTGGGGGGGGAGGGGGCTTTTAGTGTGATTACGAGCTGTTATCATCACTCGATAGATGGAACGTAACGGCTTGGGGTAAGGGGGGGGGAGGGGAGGTTATTGACTCTCTGCCTTAATGAAGGGAAGCGACAGAAAGGTCGTTTGCGAGGGAAGGCACTGCATCAGCTCGTTCGCGTGTGTTCCG
>NC_051409.1:35365756-35365845 GCF_015228065.2 Penaeus monodon | reverse complement strand
GAAAAAATTGCCGCATGAAGCAGTTACCTTCTCTGAAAAATAATTCTATGTGAATTGGCCATTATAGAACACCACAAACAGCAGTATGA
>NC_051409.1:35364955-35365504 GCF_015228065.2 Penaeus monodon | reverse complement strand
ATTACTTAGCGAGGTGGATTACTTAGCGAGGTGGATTACTTAGCGAGGTGGATTACTTAGCGAGATGGATTACTTAGCGAGGTGGATTATTTAGCGAGGTGGATTACTTAGCGAGGTGGATTACTTAGCGAGGTGGATTATTTAGCGAGGTGGATTACTTAGCGAGGTGGATTGTTTACCGAGGTGGATAACTTAGCGAGGTGGATTTCTCAGCGAGGCGGATTACTTAGCGAGGTGGATTACTTAGCGAGGTGGACCACTTAACAAGGTGGACCACGAAGGCCGTTCTTTTGACGTGGCAGTAGAGGTGCGGTGAGGGGTGGGGGGGTGGGGGGGTGCTCTGTGTGGTCATGGCCGATCCACATTAAGGAATCCAGGATATAGTCTCTCTGTATACTTCGTTCTGCCTCCACTGGGTATGTTGTGTGTGGCTTGGTGACTTTTCATTTATTTATTTTTTGGCAGACTACAACGTGAGCGAGTAATTACGGTTGAAATGTTATATTAGATGTTATTAAGGTGCTTTCAATGTTAACGGAGGTGTGTGTG
>NC_051409.1:35364284-35364607 GCF_015228065.2 Penaeus monodon | reverse complement strand
ACATCAACCTTTGAGAAATTTGATTTTGAGTAATAATTGCACCTTCTGCAGCTTGGTTCTTGCTTAGGATAATTATATAAAAAAAAAAAAAAACTAACGCTCATTATAACTTACCACGGTAATACCAAACAATAACTCGCCAATGTAATAACAAACAACAATAATGACTGCGATATTAACTTGAAAAATACAAAGAAATATCTAAGAATAACTAAAATCGAAGAAATCGAGACCGACAGCGCTTTGCTAAAGAATAAAACACCCCGCAATTTCTACATTCAGAAAACATTCACCTCCTCGTCAAATTCTGTACCTCTTTTCTT
>NC_051409.1:35364126-35364225 GCF_015228065.2 Penaeus monodon | reverse complement strand
ACGCAACGAGGATGAAATTACTAACGAAGAGCTAAATCTGGGAATTCGTCACTTTTTCGGAAAGAGACCAGAGCGTGCACCACGACAACGCCTTCGGTT
>NC_051409.1:35363065-35363207 GCF_015228065.2 Penaeus monodon | reverse complement strand
CCCTCCATTTCTCACCACGTTAAAAGCATTGGCAAATTTGCATATTACTACCCGGTACTCAAGAACTTGGACACACTTGAAAGCTTTTTCGAATACCTTAATTTCACAGTCAACGGATATGACAAACGCACCAGTAACAACA
>NC_051409.1:35361216-35361339 GCF_015228065.2 Penaeus monodon | reverse complement strand
GCCTGTTAATCCGAGGCCTAGCTGCCATTAATCATCCCCGCGGTAAAGATTCCCAGACAAGAAAAAAGAACCCCCAATCTGGTTGAATTCTGCGACCCAAGTTAATTACAAGCCACGTTTTTC
>NC_051409.1:35361026-35361142 GCF_015228065.2 Penaeus monodon | reverse complement strand
GGTTGTTGCAAAGAGGGGGAATGTTCATTGGTGTGTGCGAAGCAAATTTGTCGATCAGCGATTGGTTTCCGGTACTGTGAGCGACCCCTGGATCGGCCTTTTTTATCGATTCGAAG
>NC_051409.1:35360608-35360730 GCF_015228065.2 Penaeus monodon | reverse complement strand
GCTCCAAAAACGAAAAGGCATAATTGATTTTTTCGATTTTTTCACGAAAGCGATTTGAAGTCTTTTCGGAAATGCCCTCATGCATTACTGGATTAGCTTTAAAGCAGTGGTTCTTAACCTTT
>NC_051409.1:35359841-35360368 GCF_015228065.2 Penaeus monodon | reverse complement strand
CGGGGGGCGCGCAGGTTGAGAACTACTGCTTAAAAGGTGTTTCAAATTCGTTAACATCAACAAACATTAATTTTTTAATGTTAAAATAAGTTATATTTCAATACAGTCTAAAGGTGATTCCATGGGGTTTAAGTAGATATGCCTGTTTGCCTTCGTACTGAAAGTTTCCCAACAATTGAAAAGTTGTAGTAGCGTCACAGATACACCTCTTTGTCCTTTTTTGAAGTATCCCTTAAAATTACTAAGGCACGTCTCTACTGCATGTTATCACTGAGTTACGCCTGAAAGACAGGAGGCTGTGCTGGACCTTGCTGAAGAGGTAATAATAACCATGATAATAGTCTGTTCTATCCAATATTCTTTAATGAAGTGAAAAACTTTCTTCATTTGGCGATTTTTCGTAAAAATCAACATAACCAATTTCTACTTTTTATGCATTATTCATTCAAGTACCTAACTATTAATTCTCTTGGATGTTGCATAAATGATAATGCAATGAGCAATACTTTTTTATTACGAACCTTGAC
>NC_051409.1:35359564-35359660 GCF_015228065.2 Penaeus monodon | reverse complement strand
GGAAAAGCGGCTGAGAAAAGACCTGTGAAACGTTACAATAGGACAACATGAATGTATATTATTGAAAAATATATTCGATAAAAAAAGAAAAAAACG
>NC_051409.1:35359270-35359345 GCF_015228065.2 Penaeus monodon | reverse complement strand
AAAGCCAGGGGTACAGTGTATTGACTATCTGTCCATACACCAGCATATATATTGTACCTGGAAATAGCCTTGACC
>NC_051409.1:35358727-35358810 GCF_015228065.2 Penaeus monodon | reverse complement strand
TGCATTTTACCCCAAAAGCGAAAGCAAATTCCGCTACGTCGCTAAGGGAACCTACCCCCCCCCCCCTCTTGCTCAATCTCATA
>NC_051409.1:35358290-35358371 GCF_015228065.2 Penaeus monodon | reverse complement strand
AATTGTCGCCTTTGCAATTTGTGCAGTATTGTTACCGAGTGAGGACCATTCCTGGATTATTTTCGGGTGAGGTCGTCTCAC
>NC_051409.1:35358049-35358248 GCF_015228065.2 Penaeus monodon | reverse complement strand
TTAGAAAAATGTTTAAAACTATGCATCAGTTAAAGCAAAAATGTGAAAGCTATGCTATAATATCCATATCTTTTCGTAGTGTTTTCAGTCCAAGAGATTAAGTGAAATGGATATACAGTATACATATTCATTCAGTTCTATATGTAAAAGTGTAATTTTGTACATAGTAAAGATTGAATATGCAAACAGAAGTTCAAAA
>NC_051409.1:35355403-35355924 GCF_015228065.2 Penaeus monodon | reverse complement strand
AGGTCCCTGGCGTGGCCATTCCCCCTTTTTATCAAAATTTTGTTTAACAGTCGTAAAACCTTTGGTTATTTGCTACAAACCATAGAGCCACGGAGGAAAAGAAATTATATACAGACAGTAGAAATATTTATCTGCCTGCTCGAGGTCACAAATGGCCAAATTAAAAGCAAACCCTTTATAAACACAAGAAGTTTAAAACCCAACGCCCTTCGAAAAAGCAAAATCGAAGCAAACGAACACAAAAAAATGTTAAACTCTTTTCACTTCTTTCCTTGTGAGAAGGGGGAAAAAATATTGAATTTTCTACGAAACCCCTTTTTTGAAACCCTTTCTAATTTTTCTCACGTTCGAATTTCACACCCTCTAAAATATATATCTAAAAACGCAAACCCTAAATGATTGGCTGTTACGCTCTGAGCCACGTGATTGGACGAGCTCAGTCACGTGACTTGAATTAACGAGGGAAACGTGCGTCAGGCATATTTTCGTGCAATTCAGACGTACTGCGATTTCCATACATC
>NC_051409.1:35355199-35355308 GCF_015228065.2 Penaeus monodon | reverse complement strand
GGTGTCTCTTGGCCTATTAATCTTTTTAAACAAATTTCACGAAGATATAACTAGTAAAACGTTTAAGAATACAGTTCAGGGTGTACAAAACCATGAATGATTAATGGAG
>NC_051409.1:35354934-35355048 GCF_015228065.2 Penaeus monodon | reverse complement strand
AAAGAAAAAGGTCTAAAACTCTACGGCATAAACCCACTTTTCATGACTTGTGGGAGTGGAATCCCAGAGGCGAGAGATGTTCGATGTTAAAGGAGAAATCAGTGGTTGGGGGTA
>NC_051409.1:35354500-35354737 GCF_015228065.2 Penaeus monodon | reverse complement strand
CCCCTCTTCATTCAACCTCTCCCCTTTTTGCTTTGTTTTTTCCCCCTTTCCTTTTCCTTATTTGCCTATTTCTCCCCTTTATTTCTACCCCTCTTCTTTATTCCTCCTTTTCCCCTTTTCTCTTCTTGTCTTCGTTCCCTACTTCCCTTCGTCTCCTCGCTTATTCTCTGTACATTCCTTTATCACCGGTTCCATCATACATTTAATTAGGGAAGGGAAGGAAGGTGGAAGCGTAGC
>NC_051409.1:35353758-35354069 GCF_015228065.2 Penaeus monodon | reverse complement strand
AAGACCTAATAACGTAAAACTTCCGCATCAGTAAGTAGCTGTGGGTGTTTCTGACGCACAATGCTTAGTAAATATTATGTGTTATTTTAGTGACTTCTTGGTTTTCAGGTAAAAAGGTGCCCTTATTTACCCGTGGAATTTCATGGCAGGGGAATTCAGGTGAAGATATAGTTCCACCCACATAAACATGCATGCAAGTGGTATTTGTGGGTGTTCATTGTAAGGGAATATATGTAACAGGATGCTCCCTTTCTTGATACAGAAATACATACGTACAATCACACACTAACCCACACGTAAATGTGTGATCA
>NC_051409.1:35352903-35353230 GCF_015228065.2 Penaeus monodon | reverse complement strand
ATTCATAACAAAAAATTTAAAATAAATTTTTAAATTACATATTTTTTTTATATATACAAATAAAACAAATATATTACCCCCAAAAAATATAAAAATATATATTAGAATTTTTTTATATAAACAAAATAAAATTAAAATATATTATAGAATAAAATTAATATTATAAAAATATTTTATATATAATTAATATATATATATATAATAAATTTATTATATATTAAATATATATATATATATAAAATTTATAAACATTATAATATCTTATATATATATATTTTTTTTTATTAAAACAATATTTTAATATAATATAAATTATAAAATTTATAA
>NC_051409.1:35351773-35352044 GCF_015228065.2 Penaeus monodon | reverse complement strand
TAATGAGCATAAAACAGTAAAACATTCATGAAGCGTCTTTACAGTTGACAAGTCTCTGACAAAGTGAATGAAATAGTAATAATATATATTTTCATATTTTTCGCTGTTTATATTGCAGTTACTATTACCATGATTAAGATTGCTTTTTGATAGTATTATGTACAGTCTCATTCATTTTAAAACAGCTGATGTCGGCAGGAGAGTTATGTATACTGACTTTTCTTTCGCCAAGTAAGTACAATATATTGCTATACATGTTATTTATGGAATA
>NC_051409.1:35350852-35351322 GCF_015228065.2 Penaeus monodon | reverse complement strand
GAAAATATAGATCATTAGGTCCATAATATAACTCATTTCTTTTCTCTCTCCCTACTTATTTATCTATCAGCCTGCATGTCTATCTCTCTCTGTACACCTCTCGTTTTTTTTTCTTTCCCTACACCTCTTCTTTCCTTATTTCTCTCTCTCTCCTTCGACCTCACATACACATAAAGCCAATCTTCATACATAGGCTTTCATATGGACAGATGTTTAGTTGAAAAAAAAAACCTTTTTGTTTTTTCTCGTTTTAAAATGCAACCGTAATTTTCCCTTAAAATTTTGTCTGAAAAGGCAATTTCCCCCCTTAAATTATGACTGAAAGGGCACGCTTTTCCCGATTTTTTTACTGAAAGGACACTTTTCTGGCCGCCTTTATTAAATCAGAATGACATTTTTGGTAATAACGAAGAGGAACGGAAGGGACTGATGCTTCCCATATCCCCTTCTTAGCCTTGTGTACGCCTTGG
>NC_051409.1:35350604-35350742 GCF_015228065.2 Penaeus monodon | reverse complement strand
GGGTTTTATAACTTAGCACAACTTCTGCGGTACATTATTTTCGGGTCAAGTCCCAGAGGCGCTATTGGTGAAGAGAGTCAAGCGGCGAGCAAGAGGAAACGTTTGTGTTCGGTGGATGACTTTGAAACGTTTTCGAAC
>NC_051409.1:35348898-35349104 GCF_015228065.2 Penaeus monodon | reverse complement strand
ACTAAAAAAAAAAAAAAATCCAAAGCCCCCATTCCCTCAGTGATTGCCCCTCCAGAGGAATACAAAACCAAGAAATCTATGGCATTTTCCTCCTTAATTTTCCCTCTGATCCGAAGCAACCTTGCACGCCAACGCCAATGAAGTAGCTTAGGATCTCGTGCAGCCGTACAACGAAGGCGCACGTACGTACATAGCAAACCGACGTC
>NC_051409.1:35348394-35348671 GCF_015228065.2 Penaeus monodon | reverse complement strand
CTTATTAACAAATATATGTAATAAGCTTCAAAGAAATGAAAAAAAAACGTAATTAATCAAGAGTTTTTCTTTGGAAGCCATTCCATTTAAAATAAATAAAAACATGATCATAGTAACAATAACAGTGAACATAATAAACCGATAGTCCCTGTTTTATCAAAAAACAAAATACTAATACAGAAACTGCGTGCATATATCGTCACACCAACATGCTAATGGTCTTGCTCATTTGAATCTTCTCTGCGCATATACTTTGGCGAGTTCGTGAGGAGTGCAT
>NC_051409.1:35347535-35347687 GCF_015228065.2 Penaeus monodon | reverse complement strand
GCGCAAAAAAAAAAATGTATTTAAAAACCCCCCCCCAAAAAATTTTTCCCCCCAAAAAAACCAAAAACCCCCCCCCCAAAAAACCCGGGCCCAAAAATTCCCCCCCAAAAAAAACCCCCCAAAAAAAGGGGAAAAAAAAAAACCCCCTTTTT
>NC_051409.1:35347125-35347291 GCF_015228065.2 Penaeus monodon | reverse complement strand
TTTTTTTTTAAAAAAAAAATTTTTCCCCAAAAAAAATTACCCAAAAAAAAAGGTTTTTTAAAAAAACCCCCCAAAAATTTTGGGTTTAACCGGGAAAAAAGGGAAGGGGGGGGGGGAAAAAAAAAAAGGAAGGGGGGGAAAAAAAAAAGGGGAAAAAGGGGGGGGG
>NC_051409.1:35346380-35346466 GCF_015228065.2 Penaeus monodon | reverse complement strand
AAAAAAAAAGGGGGGGGGAAAAAAAGGGAAAAAAAAAAGGGGTTTAAAAAAAAAAAGGAATTTTTTTAAAAAAAAAATTTTTTTTT
>NC_051409.1:35346065-35346145 GCF_015228065.2 Penaeus monodon | reverse complement strand
AAAAAAAAAATTTTTTTTTAAAAAAATTTAAAAAATTAAAAAAAATTTAAAAAAAATTTTTTTTTTTTAAAAAAATTTTT
>NC_051409.1:35345904-35346034 GCF_015228065.2 Penaeus monodon | reverse complement strand
TTTTTTTTTATAAATAAATAAAAATATATAAAAATATATATAAAATAAAAAAATTTTTTTAAAAAAATTTTATATATAAATTTTTAAAAAAAAAATATTATAAATAAAATTTTTTAAAAAAAAAAAAAAA
>NC_051409.1:35345700-35345840 GCF_015228065.2 Penaeus monodon | reverse complement strand
ATAAAAAATTTTTAAAAATTTTTTTATTTATAAAAAAAAAAATTTATAAAATTTTTTAAAAAAAAATTTTTTATATATATTTTTTTTATATATAAAAATATATTTAAAAATTTTTTTATATAAAATTTTTTAAAAAAATT
>NC_051409.1:35343853-35344201 GCF_015228065.2 Penaeus monodon | reverse complement strand
GGCAACAAGACAACAAGAAAAAGGGTCACACAGCCACAGACCTCTCAGCGTTTTTTCGTGATAATCATATTAACTGTAATTAAAAAAAGTATTGCGAAGTCTCCTTTCAAGAAACAGAACTTGCCAGAGGGTCTGTTCGAACTCTCTTTTAAATCTTCTGCCTCCTCTTTTCATTCCAAGAACTCCAAGCCTACCTTATCTACCAGATGTTCTGATATATATGATTTTTCTGCTATCAGCTTTGAGTCCGATATTGTGGCATTTATCAAGTCTCCCTTTATCTTACATTTTGTCTAAGTCATTGACTGAAAATTTCCTAAAATGAGCAATCATCATTTGTCATCTCAA
>NC_051409.1:35343071-35343292 GCF_015228065.2 Penaeus monodon | reverse complement strand
ATTCTGCCAGTAAAGACCAGGTTCAGTCAACCGCAATCAAGGTCGCGTAAGCACTGATCTCCCCCATCTGCCATACGTTTTGAATTACAAATGCTGTCAACGCTACTTTACTAAACTCGATGCTCTACAGGTAGTCGTGAAAGACCTTTTCTCACTCCCCTATCCTGTCACGGAAAGTTGTAGTGTTGTAATGATGAGGTACTAATCGGAAGTGCAATGTT
>NC_051409.1:35342955-35343041 GCF_015228065.2 Penaeus monodon | reverse complement strand
CAGGGTGGTATGTAACGACAAATACAGAACCTAGAATGCAGTTTAGTGTGTCTTAAGGTTCTATCGTCTGCTGTGAAATTGTGTGT
>NC_051409.1:35342361-35342478 GCF_015228065.2 Penaeus monodon | reverse complement strand
AAAGAAAGTACAAGATGCCTTCTATCCCTTAATATCTTAAAGTACTCTCTCAGACCCGCATCTACATATTGATACGGGAGACCCAATGCATAAAACCGGGTTGAATAAAAGTCAACA
>NC_051409.1:35341763-35342312 GCF_015228065.2 Penaeus monodon | reverse complement strand
ACAGATTTTACACTTTAGAAACGTCTTGTTCCTTGACGTTGTAAAAAAAAAATGTAGATAAGGTCTGATTCTATTGCATCGTTTTCTTAAACCATACGGTCACTGGTTGCAGAAAACATGTTTGAGCAGAAATCAACATTCTCCCTCATTTCCATTTCTGAATATTTTTCTCTACCTTCTGTATATTTTGGGTGTGGATTTTACATATAAAAAAAGAAAGTTTCCAGACGTTACGCGGATAAGAAGGATGAATGTCAAAACTACTTTATAATCCTATATCATCTGACTCACTAAACCCGGGTTGAATGAGAATACTCAAGTCCATTTCTGAAGTCTTCTCTCTCTGCTCTCTACTGACGTTTGTTTGTGGATATCATCACATTTTATTGGCATTATAAGGACCGAGAATACCAAGGTGTTTTATAACCATATGGCATTCGATTGCGTAAACCCCGAGTTGAATAGTAGTCAATTTTCCATTCCTCCATTTTCATTTCGAAATTTCCAATCCTATCGCGCATTTCTTAAGGAATTCTGACTTTATAGATT
>NC_051409.1:35341591-35341680 GCF_015228065.2 Penaeus monodon | reverse complement strand
TTTATATCACGCTTCTAATCATTATAGAGATTACGATTAAGGTCAAATTATGTTTTCGTGGTGAAACTGTCCCTTTTTTCCGTAGAAAC
>NC_051409.1:35341298-35341506 GCF_015228065.2 Penaeus monodon | reverse complement strand
CGTAGTTTCTACTTTCAAAAGGCTATGTTTACATAAACAATAATTTATGCAAATTGATGAGAGACGATACATGTTACAGCATCATTTTTGGTTTTAATTAAAGTCCGTATTTCTCCTTTGTTCTCTATTTCCTTTCCATAAACCTCCCACTTCAAAGGAGTTTGTTTGTGGACATTGTACAAATCAGACTGATATTATTGCAACGTTT
>NC_051409.1:35340441-35340508 GCF_015228065.2 Penaeus monodon | reverse complement strand
GTCATGGTCGCCGCGGTCTTTTCTCATGAAAAAATACTCCTACTGTGAACTTTTATTGTAAAAAAAA
>NC_051409.1:35340257-35340341 GCF_015228065.2 Penaeus monodon | reverse complement strand
CCAAAGAAACGAAGAAACAGATGAACAAATCAGACATCCCCCCCCCCTGTCCTCCTCCATTTACTTTCTATTGCAATATGTACG
>NC_051409.1:35339812-35340228 GCF_015228065.2 Penaeus monodon | reverse complement strand
ATCAATTCAGTTTTTCACTTATTTTAATCTCTCTCTCGGTAAAGCCACGATTTTTAAAATGTTTTAAAAATCTGTTTTTATTCTATTTTTATCCGTTTTAAATTCCCTCAAATTTCGTCTTAGAAAAATAATAACTGGCAACTAATCCCGGACTCTGGTATACACAGATTAGACTCGTTTGAGGATAGCAATTTTTTGATAGAAAAAATAAAAATTATGATTTAAAAAAAGCAAAACGTATGTAAATACTTTTACTGTTTTACTATTATTATTTTACATGAAAAAAAAAATATCCAGGGTAAAGAGTGAGTTGCCAATTCGTCCTTTTCCTGCTTTAAGACGCACTTCAGCGACGACGAACTTATTTTTTTATTCCTCTTTACATCCCACTACACAAAGATAGTTAATATACCGAT
>NC_051409.1:35339593-35339700 GCF_015228065.2 Penaeus monodon | reverse complement strand
CCTCGCATTAGCATACTAATCAACTTCATAATGGGAAATTCTTTTCAGCGTTATATATAGAAAAAACGTTTAACAGTCCAATCATTTACCTTCTCAAATTCAGTCGG
>NC_051409.1:35338919-35339053 GCF_015228065.2 Penaeus monodon | reverse complement strand
AAATTTGTTTCTAAATGACCATATTGAACTGCAATTAAATATTCATAAATTTGTACATTTCCTGTTCAATGAAATGAACAAAATTCAGACATTTAGAATCGTGAGGCAACGGGTTACAATCTCACTGTGTACCA
>NC_051409.1:35338617-35338759 GCF_015228065.2 Penaeus monodon | reverse complement strand
AATGGTACACAGTGAGATTGTAACCCGTTGCCTCACGATTCTAAATGTCTGAATTTTGTTCATTTCATTGAACAGGAAATGTACAAATTTATGAATATTTAATTGCAGTTCAATATGGTCATTTAGAAACAAATTTCTAAAT
>NC_051409.1:35338052-35338403 GCF_015228065.2 Penaeus monodon | reverse complement strand
TTAATTTGATCTTATGGTTCTTCCCGGTTTGTTATTTTACATACTGCGGGTGATTGATTTTTCTATGGGAATAAGATGCACCTTTTCCATATAAATTAAAAAATATATTTTCACAAACATATACAAAAATGGCTTAGTATGTAATGAAGTAGGCTACACCAGACCAAGCAGGCAGGCAGGCCAAGCAACCACAAAGCAGGCCAAGCAGACCAAACCAAGCAGGCCAGACAGGCCAAGCAACCGCCAAGCAGGCCAAGCAGGCTAGGCAAAGATATACAACACGACTCTGCCCCAAAAGTTTACTCGCACAAGGTCAGCTAACCAAAAAATCAACAGAAGCTTAAAAAAGTG
>NC_051409.1:35337746-35338002 GCF_015228065.2 Penaeus monodon | reverse complement strand
CAAACATAAACCGAAGACATGCTTAATGGTTCAAAATAATATTTCAATACTGCTACATCTACATGTACATTACACATGAAAATGAGGATTAAATACCTTTAAGAAATAATTAAAAGAACTTACCTGAAGTTGCGTGAAGCGAAGACCGGAGCCAAGTGACCGAATTCCCTCCGACTTCGCTTATGGTGAGGAGTCGAACCGTTTCGGGCTCACGAGTCGAAGCTGGTGAACAAATGAACCGGACAACGGCAGTAAC
>NC_051409.1:35336391-35336629 GCF_015228065.2 Penaeus monodon | reverse complement strand
TCCCTCACAGCTGACTGGGTTTGAGAAGGGGGTGTGGCCGGTAGTTACTTGTCACATTCCTTAACTGTGAGTTATTTTCTTCTTAGCTATCTTAATTTCATTATTTTTTTTAAACAATCCATAACTACTACTGCTGGCAACATCCAGTGGGACACTGTATTACACTGCAGCACAGAGTGCCAGAAACTGCTGAGCTGTTTGAGTGGATGCACAGTAGCAGGGTCAGGGAGTTGATGGA
>NC_051409.1:35335868-35336000 GCF_015228065.2 Penaeus monodon | reverse complement strand
AAAGATTAAAAGTATTTGATATATCAAAACCTTTAATATTTTCTCTTCAGTTTGCTTGAATTGTCAGGCATCGTCATTACCACGGAATTTATGTAGGACTTAGGTTATTTGGATCATACATTTTAGGCCTTT
>NC_051409.1:35334030-35334111 GCF_015228065.2 Penaeus monodon | reverse complement strand
GATCCAAGATTTGGGGCACAGAAAATTCGTCCGGCCTGCCGAACGAAAGAAAGAAAGAATGGATCCCATCTTATTCGCACA
>NC_051409.1:35333601-35333986 GCF_015228065.2 Penaeus monodon | reverse complement strand
ACTTTCCCTAACCCCTCCCGTATTTTCTACCTGAGCCTTCCCCAAATCACCGACCCCAAACGATATTCTGTACATTTTAAAGAGGCATATTGGGGTTACCTTAGACTGAGTGACATAGAGAGTGAAGGATTATCGACCAACCTCTGCAGGTGAATTTCAACACGGTTGTTGCAGTTCACTGAATATCTAACGACCATGGTTATCCCCGAGATCGTCACTGTTTCACGAAGAGTTCGTTGTTTTCACCGGAATATTGGGGAAGAAAATTCGGAAACACAATTAGCACTGTAAACAAATCACTTCCGAACCAGGTAAGGAGCACTGTGACAACACGACTCTCAAAACGGCCAATAGATGGCGTAGAGATGTAGCACGTATTTCTGAT
>NC_051409.1:35333284-35333477 GCF_015228065.2 Penaeus monodon | reverse complement strand
GTGCGTACATGATAATATATAGCGTATGACATATTTAAGGAATGTTTGTTTAATGAATGCGCATTTCTGTAAATGTAACAAACTAAAATAGAGAAATACAACGAAAGTACAGTGTTTGTCTAAGAGAGTGACAATGATTGGTGGTGACGCCACGAGCTTCATGCGCCAAGACAGTTTATTCAATTTATGGTTT
>NC_051409.1:35332914-35332998 GCF_015228065.2 Penaeus monodon | reverse complement strand
CCATCAGGAAAAAAAAAAAGGATCACACGAGAAACATACACGAATGGAAGACACCCATTTAAACCCCAGAGCCACCGTCTTCGC
>NC_051409.1:35331162-35331242 GCF_015228065.2 Penaeus monodon | reverse complement strand
CTTTTACGTCTTTCTCCGGATGTAATTGCAACGGAAACTCAATCAAGTCTTAGCTCGGCGAATGGCGATGTTCGAACGTC
>NC_051409.1:35330230-35330549 GCF_015228065.2 Penaeus monodon | reverse complement strand
GGGTCCATTAGCATTTTTATCGTTATCCCCCATTTAATTTTTTATTATTTTTACTGAAAACAGTTTTCACTTTTAAATTCTTTCTTTGGGTTATTTTTTTTTTTGCAAATATTTTTTGTTTTACTTTTTCATGGCCATTATTATCATAATTATTATAATCAGCAACGTCACTAAAACACGCTCACAAAAAACCCCAATAGAAAAGCAAAAAAAACCCAAAACAAAAAAAAACCCCGCACATATACATAACAAACAAAAAAAACCATTGGAAAAAAATAAAAGGGAACTTACAAAAAAAAAATTGAACAAAAAAAACAGG
>NC_051409.1:35329933-35330059 GCF_015228065.2 Penaeus monodon | reverse complement strand
AAAAAAAAAACCTCCCTTTAACCCAAAAAAAAATAAAAAAGGCCCTTTTCCCTTTTCCCCCCTTGGGGAATTTTTTAGATGAAAGGAATTTAAAAGACGAAGTTTTGCGGGGGGGGTTTTTAAAAG
>NC_051409.1:35329822-35329898 GCF_015228065.2 Penaeus monodon | reverse complement strand
GGGTTTGGGGGGGGGGGGCGGTATTTTAAAAAAAATTTAGTACGTCTTTTTTGTTTTTTGGGCAAAATTTTCCCGG
>NC_051409.1:35329629-35329784 GCF_015228065.2 Penaeus monodon | reverse complement strand
TTAAAAAAAAAAAAAGGTGGTGTTTGATGCAACTAAGAAAAATCGTTTTTTTTATTTTTTTTGGGGGTTAAAATTTGTTGTTTAAAAGAGAAGAACGAAAATAAATAAAAAAAGGAAAAAAGAAATATAATCACCTTGCGCTTCTCGTTTCAAAC
>NC_051409.1:35329475-35329546 GCF_015228065.2 Penaeus monodon | reverse complement strand
AAAAAGAAAAAATATTTCTTCCTCCCTCTTATGTGAGAAGATTTGGTTTTGACAAGTATTTTTAGGGGGGG
>NC_051409.1:35329359-35329450 GCF_015228065.2 Penaeus monodon | reverse complement strand
TTTTTGGTTTTTTGTCCGGGCGGAAAAATGCGGCCCTTTTTTGCAGTTGCCGTTTGGCAAACCTGGGAATCGCAAGTTTTTTTTCATTTCA
>NC_051409.1:35329100-35329177 GCF_015228065.2 Penaeus monodon | reverse complement strand
AAATTTATATTAAATTATAAAATTTTAATATTATTCATATATATAAAATAAAAAAATTTTATTTTTAAAATAATAAT
>NC_051409.1:35328037-35328273 GCF_015228065.2 Penaeus monodon | reverse complement strand
GAAACAATTTCAACTTTATAAAAACATAAAGGGTCAAAAATAAAAAAAAACGATCAAAGTATTATAGGGTTTACATATAAAAATTTTTATAATAGAAAAAGCAAGACGCTCTAGTTACCTGACCTGGGTCGGGCCCCCCGACCCAAAAAAAAAAAAGGGTTGTGCAATTTTTTAACCAAATGTGTGGGGGAGGTTTTTTTCAAAGGTTGCTTTGGGGCCCGACCCCCTGGGAATCG
>NC_051409.1:35326311-35327006 GCF_015228065.2 Penaeus monodon | reverse complement strand
ACCATTTGTTTCATCGGCGTGAGCACCTCCTCCTGAGTAAGATTTATTCCACAAAGAAGCCAAGAATGTCGATCGGTACAGAATTTCGCAATAAATTAGATTGCATATTTCTCCTACGGAAACCATATATAACGTCCTTTGTGTTTCGGAATTAAATACGAACCAGCAACGAAGCAGTGACGGAGCTGAGTTGCCAAAAATTAATTACACTCTGAATTTATACCTATTGAAACGAAATGCTATACTGAATCTAGATTGATTATTATGACAAAATTCTTATCTCCAGAACAAACAACATTTTAATGCAGCCCACTAATCAAAACTTGTGTAATTCCAGAAATGCACTACAGACGAGGTATGACATAGGCTACGTTGAGACGATTCGAAACACATAATTTTGCAATTTGTGTAAGCCTATACGATTTCTGAAATATGTTAAGTTGTTAAAAGAAAAAAGAAAACTCCTCTGTGTTTCAAGTTTATTTAGGAAATGAAACATAAGCGTAAGGCAACTTGAAACTCTGACCCTTTTATCCTTTAACACAGCGACAGCAAAAAAGATCGTTCTGCTCCCTAAAAACACGCCTCAGATATTCCCTGTTGGGGCAGCGACTTAATGGTTTTGTTGTGCTTGACCTTTTCGGTTTCTTTTCCCTCCCTATCGTATTTACCTCCTTTTTTAACCTACTGTTTTA
>NC_051409.1:35325365-35325623 GCF_015228065.2 Penaeus monodon | reverse complement strand
TCAAGCGTTCCTGGAACAAGTGTCTAAAGCTTTGAATATGCACAACGTCACATTCCAAACGTTTTATCACAACTTTTGAAATAAACGCTTAGTGGATTTTCCTTCAAAGCTTTGGTGAAATACGATTTTGTAGACAATTCCACTTTTATCAAAATATTCATTCACATGATACTAATCCAATAACTCAAATTATAGAAACGTAATAGAGTTATTCAAATTTTGAGTAAAGTGAACAGATCATTGACATTTAAAACCCAA
>NC_051409.1:35324814-35324998 GCF_015228065.2 Penaeus monodon | reverse complement strand
TACAACATTTCACTGTTTCAAAACCCCAACGATTGAAAAGCAAACTAATCATGAAAAATTCAGAGTATTTGAACAATAAAATTATACCCATGGAAAAATCTGCATGCACCCCCCCACCCCCTCTTGTCTACGCTGGGGTTTTACAGCGCAATATATATTTCATTACATTTGTGCTTGTTAACTT
>NC_051409.1:35324036-35324226 GCF_015228065.2 Penaeus monodon | reverse complement strand
CATACAGTAAATGGTTAATTTTCTATGTGAGAGCTTATTTCTACAGAGAATTCCCTTCCTGTATGTTAGTTCCCTCCGTTAGAGTAAAGCGAAATGTTGTGTGTGTTCTGTGTGTTTTCTCCTGTTCTGCCAAATGTTCGGCTCCCAGGCCTTAAGTATGGAGGGAGCTGTGTTGGTAATTTGGGAGCGT
>NC_051409.1:35322679-35322748 GCF_015228065.2 Penaeus monodon | reverse complement strand
ACAAGACTTGTATACAATTAATCAGCTGTAGTTCTTTAACGAAATTATCCAAACAATAGTAAAATGATT
>NC_051409.1:35322286-35322369 GCF_015228065.2 Penaeus monodon | reverse complement strand
AATATAAAAAAAAAAGCTAAATAACTTAAAACGAATTTTGTAACATAAGAGGGGGAGGGGGATGCTGAAGCCATGAATTAAGG
>NC_051409.1:35321452-35321538 GCF_015228065.2 Penaeus monodon | reverse complement strand
CGGGGAAGAGGAGGAAACGAGGAGATTAGCATAGTAGAAAGTAGGGAATGATGTGAAAGGGGAAAATGTAAGAGGGAAGGGAACGA
>NC_051409.1:35321050-35321119 GCF_015228065.2 Penaeus monodon | reverse complement strand
TTGGAAAAAGGGTTAAGGGGAAGACTAGAGCAAAAGAGAGGTGTAAGGGACACTAAGGGAAGCAAGGGT
>NC_051409.1:35320431-35320550 GCF_015228065.2 Penaeus monodon | reverse complement strand
TGGTGCGCTCTTCACTTCCAGCTCAATCTTGCCAAGAGGTTTGAGGCAATGGATGAAACTCTTAAAAGTGATACTCCGGCTTGTCACGGGGACGCTCTCCTGCCTCGGTTCAGTTAGCT
>NC_051409.1:35319905-35320041 GCF_015228065.2 Penaeus monodon | reverse complement strand
GGTAAGAGTAAAGAGAAAGAGAACGAGAAGGAGATGGTGGGAGAGGTAGGGAAATGGAAAGAGAGATAAAAGGTAGAGGAAAGAGATGGGGGAAAGGGGTAATGAAGAGGCTGAAGTACTAATGTATAGGCTTCTA
>NC_051409.1:35319336-35319505 GCF_015228065.2 Penaeus monodon | reverse complement strand
CGCGCACCAATATTCACACAGACACAATAAACCCAAACGAAACACGTGGAAAATATGTATTACGTTCATACACAAAATATCTGAATATATAGACGTATGAATATTCCGTTAATTTTAATCGAATATTATTCAGTTCATTGGATCGTGAATCTGTAATCCAAATTTTGAA
>NC_051409.1:35318683-35318837 GCF_015228065.2 Penaeus monodon | reverse complement strand
CACCTTTATCAACTCCATTCCTGCTGGTATTAACCATATTGTACTTGTTAATGCAATATATATCACGTTAGAGTCGAATAAGGTAAATATATATACCTTTTGCTTTAATTTGAATTTCTCACCGAATTTGTATTATGTAATATAAACTCTCAAC
>NC_051409.1:35318009-35318166 GCF_015228065.2 Penaeus monodon | reverse complement strand
TTTCATCACCTCGACTCAAAGTGAATTGTAGGATTAGGGTGCGAACGTGCGTGGATATGTGGGGGGCGGCGGGTGATAGATCCTACTGTATGTTTTTCTATCAGTAAATAATGATAAAAGTAGCAATAGACGTAAGAATGGTGGCAGCATCAACAAC
>NC_051409.1:35317709-35317963 GCF_015228065.2 Penaeus monodon | reverse complement strand
GTATATGTGTTTGCTATTCCTTGGATTTTCTTTCTCTGTATTTTCTCCTTCGTAAATAAAATGGAAGTTAAAAACCTTATTAAAAAAGGAGGAAGCCAAATGGACGATAAAATAGGGTTAATTATGACTATGTGATCTAATTACAGATTTATTTTTACTCGGATATGATTATCAATTAGATTTATTTGCATTTTTACAAGAATTTCCATCGGGGAGGCATCGGTTCGAAGAAAAGAAGGTCATTTACGGAACTC
>NC_051409.1:35316700-35317139 GCF_015228065.2 Penaeus monodon | reverse complement strand
TCGAGTAAAAGCAATCACACTAACCTATATTCAAAATTGTCAAAATTCTCCACCGTACGAGTAGATGGCAGACAGTTTCATATCATCAAAGCGTTCAATTCCCAAATTTTATGCCGTCTGACTGCAGATGGCATCCAGCAACTAATTAAGTTCATTATAAAGGCATTAATCTATAATATGACTTAATAACTAGATTTCAAAGAGTATAATCATCAGGCATATGATATCTGAATCAAAAATGTGATTCGCATTTCATTCAATCTATGTTAATGGAAACAGAATTCAGTCAAGTTTTGTAAGCTGAACGTTATTCAGGTTGATTGAAAGTTTTATTATGCAACAGCTTTTATAACAATGATTATTGGGAAAAGTAATGCAAGAGAATGGAAGTGACCAGAAAAGGGCAATACATGTATGTATTTATGTACGTCTATGTATA
>NC_051409.1:35316371-35316500 GCF_015228065.2 Penaeus monodon | reverse complement strand
TCCAATTCGATTTACTTAGATTTAAAGCGAGGAGCATGACTTCGTAGTCTCACTAAGGTTCCTGGATTGGATTTTATTTACTCCTCTGTTGAGTGTGAAAGAGGGACACGTAACTACTAATTCTATGCA
>NC_051409.1:35315897-35316202 GCF_015228065.2 Penaeus monodon | reverse complement strand
ATACAATTAAAAGAAAGTGAGACAGGATCGAAACACACACACACCTTCCCTGAAAACTTTCCGTGTTCTATAAACCAACTCTTTATAATTTGGTTATCTCCATTAAAGTTACATTAAAATCATGAATTTAAATACCAACAATGGTCGTCAAGCAATACAGACAATGAAAGTTTATTTAAATAACCAAGGAGGCGGAAGAAAAAAATATATACATTTAAATTTGCTACCTTCACTAGGCTCGCCTTTCCTTGGACGAATAAGCAATCAATCCTCCCCTTCTGACTTTCAAGATTTTTCTCTTTGTG
>NC_051409.1:35315740-35315846 GCF_015228065.2 Penaeus monodon | reverse complement strand
GCCAAAAATAACTTTATAAATAAATCTAAACGTTTATAAATAAATCTTTTCTGTGAACAACGGGCTTGTGGTATGTGTTGGCAATGACATTTAAACCTGTTACGGT
>NC_051409.1:35315236-35315305 GCF_015228065.2 Penaeus monodon | reverse complement strand
GAAACCTTTCAGTACTCTGCACTGATGCCTACCTGTGCGGGACGATGGGCTGGATCTGCGTGAAGGGTA
>NC_051409.1:35315054-35315182 GCF_015228065.2 Penaeus monodon | reverse complement strand
TGAAAGACAGAGATGGCAAACTCTTGTTTGCTCTTGTTACACCTTGTCCCCCTCCATTTAATTGCGAAACAATTTAACCATTAATTCAGTATATACTACAATAAACTGGCAAATGGTCAAATAATTGA
>NC_051409.1:35314874-35314952 GCF_015228065.2 Penaeus monodon | reverse complement strand
TTACTCTCTCGTGATCAACACATCTTCACATTTATAAATATTACACCTTTGCAATGTCGGATCAATATCGTCTCCACG
>NC_051409.1:35314700-35314796 GCF_015228065.2 Penaeus monodon | reverse complement strand
AATATATATACACACATACATATGATGGAAGAATAACGCATTTTATATAGAAAGAGTGCATATTAAAAGATAAGGCCGGGCAACAGTGTCAAATTT
>NC_051409.1:35314147-35314377 GCF_015228065.2 Penaeus monodon | reverse complement strand
TGTGAATCATGGTAAACCACGCTTTTCCAATTTCTATTTAAGGAATCATGAAATATCAATTTACGAAACCAGAAGCGGCAAAGATCCATTTGTTCCCACTTAAGGTCACTGCCTTGGTGGAAGAAGGGGATTTATCACTTTCTGTCTTCTTTATCTGCTTTCCCCCATTCCTTTCTTGTGTCTTGTGGTGTGTTTCTCTTTATGGTTTGTTGCCTTTTCTCCTTATTATT
>NC_051409.1:35313130-35313464 GCF_015228065.2 Penaeus monodon | reverse complement strand
ATAATAATAAACAGTTACCACTAATTCATTTCAAGTGATGAACAGTAGTATACATCACAAACGTCAATATGTTTACTACATCTCATTCACAAAATGAGTGGTTGTAATTAAACACACAAAAGAACTCATTAATTCATGATTAACTAATTGTCTGCTCTAATGACGTTTTATGTCGTGTTCACTGATATCGAATTTCATTGTGAACTGAATGGCCAAAATACTGAACACAGAGAGAAACAGCACAAATAAGCAAATAAACAGCATATGCTTTTTCACATATAATCATAATCGTTGCATATTCATAGACTCTCGACACTCCTACATATACACAAAA
>NC_051409.1:35312504-35312739 GCF_015228065.2 Penaeus monodon | reverse complement strand
TTACACACGCACAAAAAAAAAAAAATCCTTTTCCCAAGAATCTAATATCCCATTTTCTCCATTTCTCAAATTCTTCTTTCCATTAACAGTGTAATTCACGATGAAATGACACACACAGCTACATTTCAGTATAAATCAAGTCACATCAGTTGAAACTAATGTAGTTTTTCACACTGAAATTCCTTTGGATATTTTTAATTATGGAAAGTAAATGAAATTCTGTTTTTTTTTATGA
>NC_051409.1:35312128-35312369 GCF_015228065.2 Penaeus monodon | reverse complement strand
GCCTCTTAGTTTTTCCACATATTTATCTATCAATCTATTCATTAACACATGCATTTAATTAATTTTATTTTTCTCAAATGTTTACACTTCGAAAAGTTGCAGGAGAGACGGGAGGCAAAACCGTCACGCCAGGTTACATTTGAGAGCAATTATCATCACAATAATTCTCACTAGTTAGGAGGGAGTGTGCACCACCAGCAACGTTCTGCATATTAATGGGACGCGAATATTACGTAATGTT
>NC_051409.1:35311143-35311652 GCF_015228065.2 Penaeus monodon | reverse complement strand
CTCTCTCTCTCTCCTCAAGTGAAGATAAAGCGAAGTCAAGTTACCTTTTGGAAGCAGATGGACGAATGGAGGAGATTTAGGAGGCAAACGGATTCCTTGAAGCGGAAAATGAGATGCAGTGAGAGACGGATGAAATGAGGAGAGAAAGGAATGAGAAAATGGCTGAATGAGGGGAGAGATTGCCTTGGAATGAGGGGAGAGTAGAATAAAAAGGGAAAAGGATAAATTGAGGAAGGGAAACACGGTAATAAGAGTAATGTATTTTCCTTTTGTGGAGCCTCGTAGCGGGCTGTATCTTGTGGTTTGTGTACCGTTGTTTGTACCGTCTCGTGAGGAGTACCGGACTAAAGGGGGAAAACACAGAGAAAATAAAAGAAAAAAAGAGAAAAGGAGGAAGAGAAAATATCATATTTACTTATTTAACGGAGAAAGATAAAAAGAACTATGTTGTTAAATAGCGTTGTTTTATAAAAATCATGTGTTCAGTTTGTTAATGTCATATATGGGTG
>NC_051409.1:35310450-35311077 GCF_015228065.2 Penaeus monodon | reverse complement strand
CGTGTGTATATGGGTGTCGATATACACACGTCAATTCTTAGCTTATTACCAAATGATTCATATCACACACACAAATTATCTAGCATTTAATAGACACATAAACACCATGTATCAACGTAAATGCATAACACTTAATACATATATAAACAGCACGTTTTAACGCACAAAATACGCTACACAAAACAAAAAACTCAAAACACATTACCCATACAAACATCACACATAAACAAACAAACATATAAAAAAAAAACACACGATAGACCTAAACAACTGAAAAAAAAACTAAAAACATTAACAAAAAAACTAAAAACTAAAAACACCCTCTTTAGCGAGCCAACTCATCCGAATGCTCTCGCTGGAAAGAATTAAAGCCTTCGGTCCATTTCGTTCACTCGTATCGCTAATGGCGCCGTTCCCAGGCAGGAAAAGAAAAGGTGTTTGTGCGTCTCAAATGGCAGATAGAGAGTATATGTGAATAGGATATAAAGTATATGGGAATATACAGGAGTACCAATACTAATGTATTAGTATTGGCACTGTGTTGCTATAGGATATATAGTATTATTGATATTAATGTATTGTCATTATGGTATTTGCGGTTAATAAATATAATAAGATAATTGGTAG
>NC_051409.1:35309617-35310169 GCF_015228065.2 Penaeus monodon | reverse complement strand
AAAAATAAATAGTAAACGATAGATTGAAGATAAAAAAAACTCTAATAATTCCGGAAGATGACGTTTGAACATTCAAGCACATTGTTCATAACCTATTTTGTTCACATTTACCCCAACTTATCATGAAACCAATGTTTCATGATAAGTTGAGTATATTGAAGTAATGGTATTAGTGGTTCACAAGTGTTGAAAAATCTGTGTCATTATAATTAAGCGTGGCACTAAGAGCAAAAGAAATGATAATGATAACAATACTATTAGTGAATAAAGAGGAGTAACAGTAACATATATCAGGCAGATGATATATAAATAGAAAACATATTACTTCAACCTCTAAGTATTTTCCCCCACAATTTCTAAAGGAAAGAATTCACAGCTGTTTCATGCACGATGAATCCCAAAATTTAATTCCATTTAGAAGCTGTTCTGGTCGTATGAATTTGGCCTTGCATTGCAACGACCGTATAAAAAAAAAAAAAAACAGATGTACTGTATATATATTTAGATACGAACAGAGTGTAAAGGATTATTGTGCTATTACTAAATGTGGAT
>NC_051409.1:35309078-35309318 GCF_015228065.2 Penaeus monodon | reverse complement strand
GCCCAGGTGTTTTAGAGATGCAGGTATTCTGCCGTGCACGCTACAGTTGCAATCACTTGCGAGTAATTGCATTTCAGACAAGCAGAAACACAAGACGACACACCGATTTTTTTTTTTTTTTTCTGGGACAAGAATGTTATTTTACATTGCAAGTTCGAAGGATTTTCACCTAATTTGGTAACCCACAAAAGCAGACATAATCGCCAGCGATATAGAATTATAGTTATTTGTGATATATCT
>NC_051409.1:35308952-35309018 GCF_015228065.2 Penaeus monodon | reverse complement strand
TCGAATTCATATATGTGTATACGGCTGCATTTAGGAGAAATTACAGTGCAGAAATAATTGTTTTTC
>NC_051409.1:35308817-35308890 GCF_015228065.2 Penaeus monodon | reverse complement strand
CTGAAATGTATGTACGTTCATCCATATATAAGTGTGCGATAATATAACATGATATAAGCGCATGTGTATATGA
>NC_051409.1:35308585-35308753 GCF_015228065.2 Penaeus monodon | reverse complement strand
CGCACGTGAATTTATATACGATAAAATAACGCCAAAAAAGAGTATCCAGCAACCCACCGAGAAGGGAGGGACAGTGCAGCGCGATGCAATTAGAGTCAATCGGATCAGCTGACCGGTAATCGTGTTCTGAAGATAAAATGTGTAACTCGGTGCCTTAGTTGATTTCAT
>NC_051409.1:35307759-35308085 GCF_015228065.2 Penaeus monodon | reverse complement strand
GCCGAATCTCATTTTTCTCGAAAATTGGCAACTCTTCCCATCCACTCACTTTTCCCTGATTATATCGCTTATATAAATTGCTTAGCACTTCGTCTTCATTCTCCTCCGCTACATTCACCCTCTTTCTCTCTCCCTTTAAGTATGTCTCGTCTATTATCCACTTACGAAATGAAGAGAAAAGATGAAAAAAATTTTTTTTTTATGATAAAGAAATGAAAGAGATTCGCAGCGAGAGAAAAGACAACACAAAAGAAAGTTCTTTCTCCTCTTTCATTTAGTTTCGAAGTTAGTAGATAACACTTCCTTAAGTAAGGGATTCAGTCCTT
>NC_051409.1:35307031-35307521 GCF_015228065.2 Penaeus monodon | reverse complement strand
CCCCCACCACCAGTTTTAGCATAGATTGAGGATACCATCTCTCTCTTTCGCTCCGTCCTCCCCCCCCCCCCATCTATCTCCAACCTCATAATCACCCGCAAAGCCTCTAGCCCAATCTCTCTAAACCTCTGTGATTTACTTCGATATGATAATGATCACTGTCTGATTTACATTGTATGATATTCCTTTACTTTCGAAGTATTGGGAAAAAAAGGGATAAGATTATATTTCTCTTTTTCCAAGAACACTAGACAACTCGATAAGGTTGAACAATTGCCGTCGTTACGAAGGATAAATAAATAATCTAGGATAATAAAGGTAACGCAAAGCACAATAGACGGATTAATAAGACTGTGTAGATAGCAAACATATTCTGAAATACGTGAATCTGTGTTTTTGAAACGCTGGCCAGAATACCTTGTGTTTGACCAGTCATCTGTTGCTGTTGTTGCAAAATCCTCTGACTACAAATGGATTACTGAGGATTACT
>NC_051409.1:35304215-35304437 GCF_015228065.2 Penaeus monodon | reverse complement strand
TACCGTGCAGGTATACATTTATAACACATATATTATTTGTGCGTATGCATTTTGTAAATGCTTTTGCCCCCCTGTTTTCCCAGTTAATTTCTACCTTAAAGCTAATGATTAACGAAAAAAGCCCCCAAAGCTTCTCATGCCTTATCTCCGTTTTTTGGCAAACCCGCTATTTGCAGAAAAAAAAAAATGCAACACCCCCAGGCAGTGTACTTGATTCAAAAG
>NC_051409.1:35303381-35303640 GCF_015228065.2 Penaeus monodon | reverse complement strand
CCCTTTTCGTTTATTGACATTATCTCACAAATTTTCAATATCATACAACAAAGTCTTTAAAGAAAAGATAAAGATCGTTTTCACTGAGAGAAAAGCGGGAAGGGGAAAGAAAATAAATGGAGAAATGCATAATAGAGAGAGATAAAGGAAAAGAAGTAAATTAAATGCTAAGGGAAGTAGAGGAAAAAAGAGGTTGAATGATAAAGAGAGGATGTGAAAACAAAAAGGAGGAGAGCAGAACAAGTAATGAGAGTGTGTA
>NC_051409.1:35302063-35302213 GCF_015228065.2 Penaeus monodon | reverse complement strand
TCTTTTGCAATCAAGTACACTGCCTGGGGATGTTGCATTTTTTTCTTTCTGCAAATAAGTCGGTTGTTTGCCAAGAGAACGGAGATAAGGCATGAGTAAGCTTTGGACTTTTTTCGTTAATCATTAGCTTAAGGTACTGAATATTAATCA
>NC_051409.1:35299515-35299707 GCF_015228065.2 Penaeus monodon | reverse complement strand
TTATACAGAGAGGCCAGCAAACAAAGTCTACATTTTCCAAACTTCGGCATCCCCTGTTTACCGATGTTGTGAGACTCTGGGAGCCAATTTGATTACGTAATCATCTTTCCCTGCCTTTATTGTGATCAAACTTTGCGAGTTGATTAGCTAATTCACCAGAACAAAATGGCTTCTCATTTGCTTTTGTGTTTC
>NC_051409.1:35299254-35299415 GCF_015228065.2 Penaeus monodon | reverse complement strand
CCCCCTTAATTTTTATTAAATCGCTTAATAATTGCTTAGATTCGTCTTCATTCCCCTCCGCTACATTCACCCTCTTTCTCTCTCCCTTTAAGTATGTCTCGTCTATTATCCACTTACGAAATGAAGAGAAAAAAGATGAAAAGAAAAGTTTTTTTTTTATG
>NC_051409.1:35299152-35299218 GCF_015228065.2 Penaeus monodon | reverse complement strand
TCTCTCTTCGTTTCGCTTCAGCTCGAAGGAGAAAAGATCAACACCCTTAAGTAAGGGATTCAAGTC
>NC_051409.1:35298320-35298921 GCF_015228065.2 Penaeus monodon | reverse complement strand
AAAACCCCCCCACCACCATTTTAGCATAGTTTGGGAACCCCTCTTCTTTCGCTCCGTCCCCCCCCCCCCCCCCATCTATCCCAACCCAAATCACCCGCAAAGCCTCTAGCCCAATCCTCTAAACCTCTGTGATTTACTTCATATGATAATAAATCCTGCCCTGATTTACTTGTAGATTTTCCCTTTATTTCGAATTTTGGGGAAAAAAAGGGAAAAGTTATATTTCTCTTTTTCCAAAAAACATAGAAAAGTCGTGGGTTAACAATTGCGTCGTTCAAGGATAAATAAATAAACTAGGATGATAAAGGAACGAAAAGGGCACAATAGACGGATTAATAAGACGTGAAAGTAGCAAACTATTCTGAATACGTGAATCTGGTTTTTGAAACGCTGGCCAAAAATACCTTGTGTTTGACCAGTCATCGTTGTGTTTGTTGAAAAAACCTCTGACTAAAAAGGGGTTTTCTGAGGATACGGGAGTGACGGGCGTAGAGCACGAGAAGGTGGAAGGGGGGGGGGGAGGGGAAAGGTGGAGAAAGCAAGGGAAATTAAAAGAGGAAGGATTGTGTATTTAAAGTAAATATGTATATTTAAACGCATA
>NC_051409.1:35298113-35298178 GCF_015228065.2 Penaeus monodon | reverse complement strand
CTTTGCCCCCGTGGGTTGACTATTATGGTGTATGTATGTAAAATTAAAATATATATGACATTTTT
>NC_051409.1:35297472-35297758 GCF_015228065.2 Penaeus monodon | reverse complement strand
TTTTTTTTAACATCTATTCCATTGAATTCATAAGGGTGATAGGGCTGCGTTTGGGAGAAATTACTATGCAGAAAAAAATTGGGTTTTCTTATGTGTATGTTATGTATATTTTGCATGGTTTTTAAGCAATTATACTATGTAAAAAGTGAGTTATATTTCACATATGGTATATGTGTGTGTATATTAAAAACATAACATAACACACCCACATACACACATATTTAATTAAAATATATTTAAAAATATATAGTTAAAATTTTATATATATATTATTATTATATTAATT
>NC_051409.1:35289580-35290270 GCF_015228065.2 Penaeus monodon | reverse complement strand
AAACTCTTTGAAAAGTTGAAGATTAGCGACACCAGGATGAATTCAAATTGGATAGAAGAGAAAGGACACGGTTTTGTTTGTGCTGCCAAAGACGAAAGTATAAGTCTAAACAGGAGCAGAAAAACAAATAGCATTATTTTTTTTCCATCAAAGTATCTTACACGTCTGGGTGATTTCTATTCATAGTTTATTCGTCTCTAAACTCCAATAACTGTGTGTCTCCTGTGTCGGCTCCATGTACTTTTTCATATTATGATTTGTTTACCATTTTTTCTATACTTACCATTTTTTTTTCGTTCTCTCTTATAAAAATCATCCCACATATTGAATAACATTTATAATCCTCTTTACTGAGAACATGCTTCTATCTACCCGTCTTTCCCATATTAATGTCCTTCCGTATTCATCTACATGTATAGTATATACTAACGACCCACAACCCACACCAAAGGCCTTTTTTTCCAGCAATATACTTCCTGTTCTTCAACCCGACTCAGCCTTCTAACAGCGACAATATCTATCGAAATACCTCGTTTGTTTACTTCGTAAACAGCATTTTCATAAGAAGCACCCCTTTCTGTTCCCATGGTTATTGTTTACATGTTTCACCGAGACGGACAAAGATATGGCTTTATATAATGGTGCCTTTCTCGTTGGTTGGTTCTGTTATTTATATCACTTTTTGTTTAA
>NC_051409.1:35289187-35289376 GCF_015228065.2 Penaeus monodon | reverse complement strand
ACTATGTAGTAAAATAATGCATTCTGAAAGTGGTTTCACGCCTGGTTTAACTTCCCTGGAATCGAAAAAACGCACCCACCCTAACACAAGGGAATTCCTGAGTGTTGCTAAAGGGTGACCAAGAAAATAATCTTATTATCTTACGATGTAACTTCGAAATTGGGTGTAACTTAATATCAAGTTGAAGAC
>NC_051409.1:35288369-35288638 GCF_015228065.2 Penaeus monodon | reverse complement strand
AGCCAATTAACTGTATGAATTTCTCTTACACTCTGATTTACTCACCTCCCATAACGCACACAATTTATCGCTTTCTCCCATTTCCTCTTTTGCATTTTTCCTTTTCTTCTTTTCGCTGTTTATCCGTCCTTCACTGTATCTCATTTTCTGCTTCATGTGGTTCACTTGCTTCATAAATCTGTCTCGTTTATTCATTTCAATCTTTCCAAAACGTGGTTAGGCTTAACATTACCCTTTGTAATTGATTGAATTTTTTTTTTTTAAAGAAG
>NC_051409.1:35287985-35288090 GCF_015228065.2 Penaeus monodon | reverse complement strand
GTAAAACATTAAAAAATTTTATGCGTAATACCCCCTTGCAATGTAATAAAAGAAAATTTGTAATTAAAAATTAAAACAATAAAATATGATGTAAGATGAAAAAGA
>NC_051409.1:35287150-35287420 GCF_015228065.2 Penaeus monodon | reverse complement strand
CATCACCGTCGAACTGCTAAAACAGCAAGTATGACCGGAAACAACGCAATTATACTAAACGAGTGCAACCAGCCCTGCATTATGATCGAAGTAGGACGTTATTGCAAGCATAGATTTTCATCCGGATTCGTTCATTATGGGTCCCTTTCTACCCATTATCCCAGCCCCTACCCCCCCTCCCGTCCCACTATGCAAATGCAGTTTTTTGATTGCAATGAAATGAATGCTTATATCGTCAAAGCCGGTGGATTGTGCCGGATGTGTGTTTTT
>NC_051409.1:35285313-35285417 GCF_015228065.2 Penaeus monodon | reverse complement strand
ATAAAAAAGCACTCTAGTGCAATTACAAGAAAGACGAACAGTGAAAAGTATGTTGCAAATATCCGCATATAATTTTTTTTCTGTAATATAAACAGTACGTGTCG
>NC_051409.1:35285083-35285188 GCF_015228065.2 Penaeus monodon | reverse complement strand
GGATAAAGGAAACTATGAAACATCTGCTGTTGCTGAAGCCACTTTATCTCTTTTTGCAACATTTTCTAACGCGGGGGAAAGTTTTATTGTTGATGGGAGTGAAGG
>NC_051409.1:35283932-35284093 GCF_015228065.2 Penaeus monodon | reverse complement strand
TTGGTCTTGTAGTGGATTACCGCGGAAAAGTATCCATTCGAACCGGTTCTTACAAAATGCATAACTTTTTATGTGAATAACCAGGCCTTTGGTGCGATATAATTGTAGCGATATTAATTGGTTTGAAAGTTTGACCGGATGTGTCAATTATGGGATCATTT
>NC_051409.1:35283406-35283869 GCF_015228065.2 Penaeus monodon | reverse complement strand
TGTAATTAATCGAGGTGGCGGAATTCAGCGTAATACATCGTGATAATCAGGTTTATTAATCGTAATTGCTTGATTATGTCGGTGGTGTTTAAACGTGTTGAGATTTTTTGGTATTTCTTGTGTTTCTCGGGCTTAATTTTTTTTCTTCAAAATTCGGAGTGAAGGTGATGAGAATCCTCTAGAAAAAAAAAAAAAATTGGCCTCGAAGAATGTTTAAACTTTTTTTTCTCTCATCCTTAATCCCTCTATAATTCATTAAAGTTATTAATCCCTCCATGATTTATTAAGGCTCTGGTCTCCATGTAAATCGCCCATTCCCCCATTTGTGGATTTCAACGCACCTTTGAGGATTCGATTATGTTATTGGGTTCGCTTCATGCATTATAAGCTGCTGAGTGTTTAAAAAGTATATCAGTTATGTATTTCTAGATCAGGGATTCTTTTAAAGATAATTTTGTGTTGT
>NC_051409.1:35282895-35283016 GCF_015228065.2 Penaeus monodon | reverse complement strand
TCCCCAATTATACACAGCACAGGAAAAATAACATGTTTCGAATATATTATGAAAATAAAAAATATATGATTTAAATATGGACATAAATGAGATGTAGAATATTGCACAGATCTGTTGGGAA
>NC_051409.1:35282271-35282536 GCF_015228065.2 Penaeus monodon | reverse complement strand
ATGAAAGTACAATATTTGAGGCAAACATTACTGAAACAGTTTAAGCAATTAAAAAATATTTTAAATATTTTAGTTCATTGATGAGCTTGACGATCGTTGACGCTGAACCAGCTCGTTGCAAGAGCGGCGGGGGCGACGGGGAGGGGGTAGGGGGGGCGGCTTGGGTTGTCCAGCGGTAGTTAGTTGCCAAATGAGGTGTTGTTTAAGAATATCGGAGATCGGAGGAATTGAAGAGATGCGTGAAGTGTGCATATACACATATACG
>NC_051409.1:35282108-35282206 GCF_015228065.2 Penaeus monodon | reverse complement strand
AATGTATATATATCTTTTTACTGAACTTTAAAGCCAAATCAGGAATGATGAATGAAACACACGATCACGTCAACTTTGAAATCCAAAATGTTAACCAG
>NC_051409.1:35281792-35282003 GCF_015228065.2 Penaeus monodon | reverse complement strand
GAGCGATGATAATAAAATAAAAATGATTTTGGAAATATATTTTTTTAATGCTAACAGGCGCTTTTTTTTTTTTTTTGACTCTTTTCATCATCAAAGGAATATAATGAATTTAGAGAAATAGAGAAATATGATGACGTAAAAAAATATGCTTTTCTCTTCACTAACGAATCAACACATTATTAATTTACTTGTTTTTGTTTCTCATCGTGTA
>NC_051409.1:35281497-35281714 GCF_015228065.2 Penaeus monodon | reverse complement strand
GCGATAGGATATACAAATCATTAATCAGGTTTATAATTCTGCTTCGCCTTTACATGCAAGCTCGCTCTCCTCTGCAAATGTAACAAAATTTCAGTTATCCAAAAAGGAAAATACTGCTTTGGTTGCAAGACTTTGCAAAACGAAGCGAAACGAAAGCTTGCATCACCAAAACAGGATTGTGCAGAATGTAATGTTTTTCTGCAATAAAATGTATTTT
>NC_051409.1:35281306-35281459 GCF_015228065.2 Penaeus monodon | reverse complement strand
TTCCATGCGTATCGGTCTCGTATATATACATATTTACATACGACTTCACACCAAACATGCGAGGCAGGGGGGGGGGACACCAAATATGTAAGTTTCAAATAATCCCGGGATGCAATGAGGTTTTAAACCACTGTTTAAAACCTAGGAACTCGG
>NC_051409.1:35281059-35281261 GCF_015228065.2 Penaeus monodon | reverse complement strand
TGCAATGCTGACGTAAGGTGCATGATCAAAATTCCTTCATGCAACTGCGTGTTTGCGACTTGAGAATAAAATTGAGAATAATAACGCAAACCGATGAAGTTGATAAGATTAGCTAACTGTCACAGGGGATGGCGTGTATGTACTGCCCCTGCCATGCTCACTGTTTTGTTTGATTTATTGTCTTAACGTATCTCACCTGTTA
>NC_051409.1:35280386-35280676 GCF_015228065.2 Penaeus monodon | reverse complement strand
GATATATTCATCACATTTACAAAAATGACATGTACGCTGCAATTCTCCCGTGAGTCATTTTACTTACGATATCTGGCAGAAAAGAATCGTACCCGTTTATGAACGTTCATACACGGAATACTAAAAAGATGTGTACATACGGAATTCATGTACGTACGCACACACACCGATGTATATCACAGAAAAGGACGCAAAGATAGGATATATATGTGTTTGCATGTTAAACGGATCATGCATACAACTCACTATGAAACATGGAGAACACATATATGTTTGGATAACCGTCAGGA
>NC_051409.1:35279215-35279461 GCF_015228065.2 Penaeus monodon | reverse complement strand
ACGAAACAACTCTGGCGTGTCGACATTCACAAATTGAATTTCCTCCTTAAGAAAATCTTCAGAATTGCAAGGCTGGAAAGAGAGGGTAGGGGGGGGATAAGGTAGAGAAGGTGGGTGGGGGGGTGGGGGTTACAGAGGGGTGGGGGGTGTCTTATATTATGTTTTTGTTTGTCGTTATTATAATATTTATCATGACTTATTTCAGTTATCATCAGTGTCATCACAGTTGACACTCCCGTCATTATC
>NC_051409.1:35277864-35277978 GCF_015228065.2 Penaeus monodon | reverse complement strand
AGACTGACACCCAAAGCACATAATCGATACCACTTTTTGACTCTTTCTGACTGAGCGAAAAAAAAAAAAATCTTTTTTCTTTCATTTTTATACTTTTTTTACCTTTTTCTCCTC
>NC_051409.1:35277729-35277809 GCF_015228065.2 Penaeus monodon | reverse complement strand
GATTTTTTCCATGTATTAATATATGGTCTTTTTTTTTTTGGGGGGGGGGGGTATAAGGGTGTCTCTGATTCCTTTCCTTC
>NC_051409.1:35277611-35277675 GCF_015228065.2 Penaeus monodon | reverse complement strand
TAAACATGAATGCGTGTGTGTGTGAGTATTATTCTATTCATGGTGTGTGCATTGCCTCTCCCTC
>NC_051409.1:35277393-35277563 GCF_015228065.2 Penaeus monodon | reverse complement strand
TGTATGCGTGTGTTGTGTTTGTTCAAATATGTAGATGTAAATAAAATTGGCTGTGATAAAGCGTGATGAATTCAACCAAAAGCACAGCAACCAACCTTGAAAACGACCATTTGCACCACAAATTTAACGGGTCTCTGCCAGATCAGTTGTGTTTGTTTAACATTCATTTG
>NC_051409.1:35276932-35277124 GCF_015228065.2 Penaeus monodon | reverse complement strand
TAAACACGTAAGTTAAACAGTTTCCTATTTACCCTCACTGTGAACATCGCTCCTGCAAACGTTCACCGTATGAAGCTGTATCGGATAACTGTGCACTAGAACACTGTGGGCATTACCATCTGTAGGGATGTTCCAAAACACGACCTGGTAGAGTTACCATTTATATCCAGATACGCGAGTTTATACACTCAA
>NC_051409.1:35275685-35276190 GCF_015228065.2 Penaeus monodon | reverse complement strand
ATGTAAGTGTTTGTATGTATGTATGCTCGTCTGCATATATAAATCAAAATTCAAGCATTCATTATACCCGTATACATATACACTACATATTTCAAAGAATGTATATGTGTTAATCTGTATGCATATCAATTTCACATAATAATGAAATCCTCCCTATTTTGCCTGAGGGAATCGAGGAGTAACTAAAATAAACCATGAAAAGCGTGGAAAAAACGCACCATTTACACTGTATTATTATTATTTTTTTTTTTTTAGATAGAGGAGCCAATCAAAGGCTTAAACCTAAAAGGCTTTCCCTTTGGTTATTGAAATTAAATCAACAGCAATTGCAAATGGCATCTTATTAATTATTTGTTTAATCATTTAAATTAGATGTGTATTTTAATCTCTAACCAAGCAAACTGTTTGTGAGTAAACATTAATATTTGCAGGATATGTTTTTTTTTACATAAAATGATATTTATAAACATTCAAATAAATGTGTAAATAGATAAATTAGGTGATG
>NC_051409.1:35274434-35274500 GCF_015228065.2 Penaeus monodon | reverse complement strand
TACTCAAAAGTAAAATACAAACAAAATTTCTCACAACACATCATTGCTGAAATATAAACCCTTATC
>NC_051409.1:35274241-35274408 GCF_015228065.2 Penaeus monodon | reverse complement strand
TCTTTTGCAATCAAGTACACTGCCTGGGGATGTTGCATTTTTTTCTTTCTGCAAATAAGTCGGTTGTTTGCCAAGAGAACGGAGATAAGGCATGAGTAAGTTTTGGACTTTTTTTCGTTAATCATTAGCTTAAGGTACTGAATATTAATCATGGGAAAGCAGGGGTC
>NC_051409.1:35272970-35273231 GCF_015228065.2 Penaeus monodon | reverse complement strand
ACAGAGAGGCCAGCAAACAAAGTCTACATTTTCCAAACTTCGGCATCCCCTTTTTTACCGTTTTTGTAAACCCTTTGGGACCCAATTTTGGATTACGTAATCATCTTTCCGCCTTTTTTTGTGACCCAAAATTTGCGATTTTGTTAGTTAATTCCCCAAAAAGAAACCCCGGCTTCACCTTTAGCTTTTGTGTTTTCCCCTTTAAAAGTTTTTGGGAAAGAGAAAGACCCTTCTCAAAAAAACCGGCCGAAATATGGGTTT
>NC_051409.1:35272566-35272933 GCF_015228065.2 Penaeus monodon | reverse complement strand
TCCCGATTTTTGCAGGCACGAAATCCGCACAAAGAAAAAATAAAAAACCCATTTTTCCCAAATTTAATTTTTTAAAAAGGCCATCTGTTGGGCCTTTTTATGGGGGGTAAATAAATTATAAATATAATATATAAATATAATATATTTATAGATTTTAAAATATATTATATTATTTTTAAAATTTTATATGAAATTTCCCTTATACATATAAAAATTTTTATATATTTTAATATAAAATTAAATTGAATATATATCCAATATAGGAATATAAAAATAAATTTATAAAATATATATATTTATAATTTTAAACTTTTATATAGATTTTTATATTATATAAATATATTTTTATGTGTGGGGTTATATTATT
>NC_051409.1:35272299-35272534 GCF_015228065.2 Penaeus monodon | reverse complement strand
TATATATTTTTAAAATATAAAACATTTTATATATATTTTATTTTTTATATATTATATATATAAAATATTTTGTGTGGTTTTGTGTGGGGGTGTGGGGGGGTTGGGGTGTGGTATGGTTGGGGCGTTTTGTTGGGCTTTGTTTTGTGGGTTGGTGTGGGGTGTGTGTGTTGGTTGTGTTTTTTGGGGGGTGTGTTTTGGGGGTGGGGTGTGTGTTGTGTGCCCCTGTTATTTTAAA
>NC_051409.1:35271698-35272227 GCF_015228065.2 Penaeus monodon | reverse complement strand
CCAAACGCAAACCTCGCAAAAAATTTATGGGTTTTACTAACACCCCACCCCTACATGCAAAAATACAAAACATATATTTTACTAATGTGGGTTTATAGTTTTTTTAAAATATTTTAAAATATATATAATATTTTATATATAAAAAAAAAATAATTATAAAAAATGTTTTTTAAAAATATAATCCTTTTTTTTTAAAAAGTTTAAAGGGTTGAAAATTTTTTTTAAAAAGAAAGCAAATTTTAAAAGAAACCAAAAGGGGGAAATTTTTAGGGGAAAAAAAAAGTGGGGGTTTTCAAAAGTTAAAAAATTTAAATTTACCAAAGGATACACCCCACACCCCACCCCCAAAACCCCCACATATAAAATACATATCCAATAAAATTTTCCCTTTTATACCCAAATTTTGAAATTTAAACAAAAATGTATGTCTATATGTAAAACCACATAATAACAAATCAAATATAAATATTATTATTTAATTAAAAAATTATATATTATATTATTATAAAAATTTTATATATATAATTTT
>NC_051409.1:35271209-35271595 GCF_015228065.2 Penaeus monodon | reverse complement strand
TTTCATTGGGGTTTTTGGGGGGTGTGTTAGAAAGGGCGAAATGCCCCGCGCGTGGGGCGCGTTTGAAATGTGAGAAAAAGAAAAAAAAGAAAAACAGTTTTTAAAAAGGGCCCGTTTTATGCAAGCGTTAAAACCCTTTTTTCCCGGAAAAGGGTTTTTAAATTTTCATTACTGTTTTTCCCCCTTTTTTCCCCCCTTTTATGCCACGGTCGTTTTGGGCATACGCATAACAAAAACCCCCCGCTGGTTTTTTGTCGCTTTTCCGTTTTTTGCTAAAATTTTTTGTTTTTTAGGGAAATTTTTTGCCCATTACCCAGTTTTTAAAAGGGCCTTTTTTAAACCCCTTTTTAAAGGTTTTATGACTTTTTAAAGGGCCCCTGTTTTTT
>NC_051409.1:35270421-35271165 GCF_015228065.2 Penaeus monodon | reverse complement strand
ATTGTAGGGGGTTTTTAATTTTTAATTTAAATGGGTGATTTTTCCCTTTACTAAATTTTAGATTTAAACCCTGTTTTTTTTATGAATTTTTAAAAAAAATAGTTTATAGTATGAAATTTAAAAACCTTTAAAAATATTTTAAAAAAAAAAAAAACCCCCCCTATTCCTCAGGGAAGTTTGTTTAAAAAAAAAAAATTCACAAGTTTAAAAACTGTTCAAAATTTTAAAACTTTTTTAAAAAACTCTCTTTTGTTTCTAAAAAATTTGGTTTATATTTCGTAATTATTTTGGGGTGTTTTTTAAGAGCCCCGGGTAGGGGGTAAAAGGGGAAGTAAAATGAAACGAATAAAGACACAAAAGATAAAAAAAAAGGGGAACTTTAGAGAAAAGCCACAAACAGATGCCCCAACGGGCATACCCCAAAACCCAAACGACAGGGTTTTTGAAAGAAAAAAAGCGCAACATAAAAAAGCCAATAATTAGAAACACAGGTTTTTATGATAATCCCGGCAGCGGGTTTAAAAAATTTAAAGGGGAAGGCAAAAAAACCGATACAGGGCATACACAAAAAAACCCCACAGACATCCCAAATAGGGAAAAACACACACGAAAAAAAAAGGGGGATAGATTTTAAAACCAATTTACAGATAACAAACAAAACACGCAAAAAAACCAAAACCAACAAACACCGAAAGCCCCCAAACATACACAAAAAACCCCAACGGTTTTCTCACCCCCCAAAAC
>NC_051409.1:35269994-35270150 GCF_015228065.2 Penaeus monodon | reverse complement strand
GGGACGGGCCCGGCAGCCCAGGAAGACGGACAAAAAGCGTCCCAAGAAAAAGGGATAAGGGAGGAAATTTAAAAGTTTAAAAAACTTTCTCACTGAAGCCAACGCAGGGAAGGGAATCGAGGCGGAAAGATGTTCAGCTTCCAAAACAAATAATTT
>NC_051409.1:35269819-35269939 GCF_015228065.2 Penaeus monodon | reverse complement strand
TAAAATTTGATAGGGGCCCGAAGATAGAGATAGAGAGGGGTTAGTTTTGGGTAGAAATTTTAAAAAGATAGTAGATAGATTTCCCCTGAAATGGGATATATTTTATATTGGTTTGGGTTT
>NC_051409.1:35268670-35268963 GCF_015228065.2 Penaeus monodon | reverse complement strand
AAAAAGAGGAACATAAAAAGGAAAAAAAGTGAATGTTTGGGGATAAAAACTTTTTGGGCGTTTTGTTGTGGATAATATTTAAAAATGAAATAATTTTAAAAGGGGGAAATATTGTTTTATTTTTTAATTTTAAAAACCCCAAAGAGAAGATAAGCTATAAATCAAAAATTAAACCTAAAACTACTAAAAACGTTTTTTAAAGGGGAAGGGCTAATTTTTCAAAAATAAAACCCCATTTGAAAAATAACCAATTCATTTTTAATTTGGGGGAATTTCAAGAAAAACCTGTAATT
>NC_051409.1:35267781-35268406 GCF_015228065.2 Penaeus monodon | reverse complement strand
TAAAAAATTTTAAAATTTTAAAAATTATATTAATATTATATTAAATATATTAAAATATTATTTAAAATATTTTAAAAAGAAAATATATATAATTAATTTTAAATTTTAAATATATATAATAGTATATATTTTAATATTTTAATTTTATATATATCTTTTATATAAAATTTTTTAAAAATTTTTATATTATTTTATTTTAAAAAAAATTTTAAAATAATAATATTATCATTTAAAATATCCTTTTAAATTTTTTATATTTTATTATAAAATATAATAATATATTTTATATATATTTATAGAAAATTATATATAAAAATAAAAAAAATAAATTAGGTATTTTGTATATATATATATTATATATAAATAAAAAAAATTAAAATTTTAATATGGGGGGGTTTTATTATATAATATATTATAATAAAGGGGGAAAATTTATTTTTTTTCTTTTTAAATAAAATAAAATTTTTGTTTGGGGGGGGATTTTTTATAATTTTTATATAAAAAATTTTATATAATTTTTATAATTTAATATTAAGTACAAAAGGGTAAAGTTCATTTTCCAAAATTATTATGTAATTAAAATTTTATATAAAAAATTTTTATATTAATATTTTACAACAAAAAA
>NC_051409.1:35267669-35267750 GCF_015228065.2 Penaeus monodon | reverse complement strand
CCTAAATTTTTCATTCATTTTTCCCCTTGTTTCTGCCCCTTTTTGTCCTTTCTGTTGGGCACCCTTTTTTTCTAATTTCTC
>NC_051409.1:35267097-35267184 GCF_015228065.2 Penaeus monodon | reverse complement strand
CCCCCCCTCGCCTTTCCTTCCCCTTCTCCTAAACCCCTTTTTTTATTTTTTAACTTTTTTCTCTTTAAATTTCCCCGAAACCCTGGG
>NC_051409.1:35265143-35265342 GCF_015228065.2 Penaeus monodon | reverse complement strand
CAGATGGGTATAAAGTCATAATATTGTAATAATATTTCCATTAAGTTCTCATATAATTATGATCAATTTAGTAGTTGGGTAGTTTACAATAGTACAAAAGTTGTACTATATATATTCTAATTATCTATTATTTACTAATCTAACGTTCTTTCTTTTGTGATGTCATTTTGTTGTTATGATTCTGTTAGCATACAAACTG
>NC_051409.1:35264572-35264890 GCF_015228065.2 Penaeus monodon | reverse complement strand
AAACAAACACACATGCAAGCACTGTTGCCTTCTTGCTAAACGCTACCCACGTTTTATTCTTTCCAAGCTTGCATCTCTTAATGTCAAGCACCCATGAACCCCTTCGTTGAAACGCGCATTGCACGAGTGATTCTGCAACATTATTCCCGCGGATAATCAAGCTTTTGTTGCTTTTTTCCTTTCATGCTTTCTCTACTTCACTTTGTTTATCTATTCATTTCTCTTTTTAAAAGATATTTAATAGAGGAAGAACAAGGCAAAAATAGAAAATAAATATTCCATGTTCAAACGTACATGTACATATACATTTTTGTATAC
>NC_051409.1:35264367-35264445 GCF_015228065.2 Penaeus monodon | reverse complement strand
CATTTAGCTCATACATTCGCAAAAGTATCGCCAATCAGTCTCACGACAAAACTCTTCATAACGAACTACCTCCATATT
>NC_051409.1:35263621-35264325 GCF_015228065.2 Penaeus monodon | reverse complement strand
TTCTTTTTATCATCCTTTTCCTTATCCACAGTATACAAAAACCTTTGCACCATCGCAGCTCCCTAGCCTTGTGTATGTACTATGCCTCTGTTTAGGCCAACGCACGCTGTTTCAAGGCGTTTGTTTACATCGCTGGATTCGAACGTTTACATTCTCTGCTTCGGGTAAAAAAACGTTTAGGAGGCGGAGTCAAGGGATGTTCTGACAACCCCTAATCCTCCTGCTTTTAAGTCCGGGTTGCTTAGATGTGTGGAGAGGAGGGGAGGTCGGGGGGAAGGGGTTGAGGTATGGGAGGGGGGGAGGGTGTTTGTGGAGTGTGGGGTGTGAGAGGGTAGTGGGGGTGTTTGGATATAGATGATGGGTGTGGATGTGGTTGACGGGTTGAGTGTAGGGATACGTTGTGGGGGTGTGGATATGTGCGTGTGGGAGGTGTGGAGAGGAATGATTGTGGGGTTGATTGTGGGTGGATTGGGAATAGTTAGGCGGAGTGTTGGAAGGATAGTGGGTTGTGGGATGGGAGTAAGTGAGTGTAAGTTGGTTAGTGGAATGTGTGTATATGTGGTGAGTGCGCAGTGTATGTAGAGGGCATACAAGGGTGTGTTAGGAGAGTGGAGTGCGTGGAAGGAGAGAGCGTCTTTGTCGGAGTTTCAGTTTATGAGCAGAAACTACCTCAGGCATATTTACCTTAGCGTTGTTTCACCGCT
>NC_051409.1:35263302-35263436 GCF_015228065.2 Penaeus monodon | reverse complement strand
ATACAAGTAAAAACAAAACAACACACACAAAAACAACACAAAAAAAACAAATATCAATAATAATACTGTATTCAGAGATAAATAATATTAAAATTTATAGTGCATACATATGTAAATAAATATATATAGAATTT
>NC_051409.1:35263115-35263207 GCF_015228065.2 Penaeus monodon | reverse complement strand
TATGTTGTGGTTTTCAAAGTATTTGTGTATTTAATTATTTTGTTACAGCATTAGAAAAAAATATAAACAAAGTCTAAAGTAACTTTTAAACT
>NC_051409.1:35262865-35263000 GCF_015228065.2 Penaeus monodon | reverse complement strand
ATCTCTTCCCCAGGCAGAGATCATCCTTTGACGAGATTAATAGTTGATATTGAAGATTGTTGCATTGGTTGCAATTAGATCACGGTCCAATTGCAAGATGTAATATGTTTGGCCTTTGTGTGTTGTGTCTCCAAG
>NC_051409.1:35262359-35262487 GCF_015228065.2 Penaeus monodon | reverse complement strand
TCTACCAATGGACGGTACAGAATATGTATCAGATCAGTAATATATGCTATCCAATATAGTGAAACCTGACAATAGTACATTGTTGCAAATTGCATTAGCGAATCCCCAGGTCAAGATTTGCATAACGT
>NC_051409.1:35261923-35262065 GCF_015228065.2 Penaeus monodon | reverse complement strand
GAGATCAGATATAAATTTTCAGTCTCGAGTATATTTATCTATAGTTGTGGTGTCTGCACATGCTGGGAACGTGGATATTGTGAAAGGGAAGGTAAGAACAATATGATCCTGTAAAATGAAATAGATTACATTTACCGAAAAA
>NC_051409.1:35261798-35261897 GCF_015228065.2 Penaeus monodon | reverse complement strand
AGAAACATATGATCTGTAAGAACAAACAGAAAGAAAAAGAAGAGGAGTGAGATGGGGAGGAGAAAGAGTCAGGTAAGGAAATAAGCTGGAAGAGGGAAA
>NC_051409.1:35261207-35261626 GCF_015228065.2 Penaeus monodon | reverse complement strand
AAAATAGGAGAAACGAAAGAAGACAAAAGAGAAGAAACCGAAAAAGATAGACGAGTTCAGGAAAACTATGCAAGAAATTACAAGGAACGGCATAAGAAGAAAGCGATTGAATACAAAAAAGAAACAATCAGCAAACTCCCATGGGAAAGTTTCAAACACAGACCACAACAAGAAAAGAGTTTGATGTGTACCTTAATAAAAATTCACATTATGCTACCGGTTAGTTCATCCAATGCACTAGATCAAGAAATTAGCTGTACATGGGGTGTTTTTTTTTTATTTTCTATCTGATTATTTTGTGTGTGGAGTGAGTTGTTTTTAGGGTGTGGGGTGTGTCGGTTATATGTGTATGTGCGTAGCAGAGTGAGCTGTTTTATGCTGTTTTATGTTTTGTGGTTTGGTTGTGTATACGTTATATC
>NC_051409.1:35260735-35261065 GCF_015228065.2 Penaeus monodon | reverse complement strand
TATGCGCTGCGTGTTGTTTGAGTGTGTTGTGTTGGTGTGTTGATTGGTGTTTGTTGTGTTCTGTCTGTATGTTATTCTTCATGCTCATACATCCAGCACTGACAGCCCTGCTCCCCTCCCCCCCCTCCCAACTTACCCCCTCCCCCTCCCGCCCAAGTTGACAGACTCGGAGGCACCAATGAAAAAAAAAAAAAAATACATGTAAAGGAGGTCTTCTAGATATTGGCAATACTGTCGTGTCAAAGTTGGAGTGGACGAATAAAAAAAAGGGGGGGGGGAGAAAAATGTTTTGGCTGGTTGTGCAAGTTCCTGCAAATAAACACTGATTGC
>NC_051409.1:35259825-35259996 GCF_015228065.2 Penaeus monodon | reverse complement strand
CCACAACTTCAACCAAATCAAACGTCCTATTTTTTTTTATAAACCTCCATTTTCTTCTTCTCTTCGAAAATGCTTTTCCTAAAACCCTTTCCTGATTCGTTGCTTGCGTCTCTTGGGTCACTGCGCCTCACTCGCTTTTCCGACTCTTTTCCTTCCCTTTTATCGGTCTCA
>NC_051409.1:35258996-35259270 GCF_015228065.2 Penaeus monodon | reverse complement strand
TTTCAAAAATGCTTGAAAGCTACCCCTAATTATCCAAACGGAAAGTTGTGACGGAAAATGATCAATCAGATTATGTACAGGAAATGCTTGTTTGGCAATTATTCCTCTCTGACTCAACACGGCATATAAGAGGATGTTATTATCTGTTTTTCTCGGATGCTGATGTAACTGCTTAAATGATCATGGATTCATCTAGCTGTCGCTTTGGATGCGTGCGTGAGATTATTCGTGTATGTCAGTTTATTCTTTCATTGTTTCTTTGTTTATCTGGATT
>NC_051409.1:35258632-35258835 GCF_015228065.2 Penaeus monodon | reverse complement strand
TTTCCTTCTCTGCTCCGTCTGTCTTTGTTACCATCAGCATCCACACAAGTTCTCTCATCTTTGCTTCAATCTTACTCCCCTCATTTCCAACGAATCTGACGTCTCATCAATTCTTCGATGCTTGTTTGCATTATTCCTCTACTCACCGCTATACTTCTACTTCTGTTTCTTCTCGATCCTTTACTGCTTACTACTCTGGTTCA
>NC_051409.1:35258247-35258398 GCF_015228065.2 Penaeus monodon | reverse complement strand
GCCGGTCGTGAGAAACACCGAACGTGATTATAGTGTCCATAATTGTATCATATTCATTACTGTGATGACGTGAGCTGTACGTGACGGCGATGATGGTAATGGGAGCAGAAAATCCTTGATACAATGAAGACAATGAGAACAAAAAAAGCTA
>NC_051409.1:35257497-35257823 GCF_015228065.2 Penaeus monodon | reverse complement strand
CAGTCAAATGTAAAGCTCTAATCAGCGCACAAAACCAACCCAGCCTCTTCATTCCTCGGTCTTATGCCTCTCCGCAAGAACTCCGTTTTCTTCACTAAGCTCAGAAGACCAGCTGTGGCCGCCATAACACTCCTCAGAAAAAAAAAAAAAAAATGTTATGTAGATCTTTCTTCTTTTATGTCGACGCTCAGCTGTGGTGGTTTTGCTTATGAGAAAAAGGGGGGAGGGGAGGGAGAGGAGGTGGCATCTGTAGAATGTATTTAGTTGTTTAGCTAAAGTGTATACGTGTAGTGAAATGTATCTATGCTGTTGTGGAATGGAAAGGG
>NC_051409.1:35257156-35257275 GCF_015228065.2 Penaeus monodon | reverse complement strand
GCGCTAAAAATTCATGATATGTGACTATATTCGCAGGCACTTGTGATGGCAATTTAATGGAAAAAAGAAAACCCACCTCGCTGGCAACACTGCCACGTACAGATGGAATGTAAAGGGGA
>NC_051409.1:35256937-35257114 GCF_015228065.2 Penaeus monodon | reverse complement strand
ATGAAAACCTGGTATATTGTTTCTTTTTTATTCAAGAATTAAATAAATGATTATAGAGAAATTCAATGGTTATGAAATTGTTCACATAATAAAAATATCTGTGTAAGTGTTTTTTTTTTTTAACAAGAAGTGTACTTGTGTGCAGGCGTATGGTAGTCTATATGCAAATGATATATC
>NC_051409.1:35255670-35255774 GCF_015228065.2 Penaeus monodon | reverse complement strand
CTCGAGAAAAGAAAAATAAAACTTGCTTTTCCTCCGACTTTCTCAAATGGTTTGCTCACGTGTACCTGAACCCGTTTTTTTTGTCTCGGTTTTGTAAGTGACGT
>NC_051409.1:35255543-35255627 GCF_015228065.2 Penaeus monodon | reverse complement strand
GGCTAAAAACATTTCGCTGAGAATGTTTGAGTCGAGTGAGGAATAAATAGACGACTTGTATGAAATCAAATTTTAAGTTCCATT
>NC_051409.1:35255122-35255509 GCF_015228065.2 Penaeus monodon | reverse complement strand
CGGTTGGATTCAAGTATGGAAGAAATGGCTTTTTGTAAAACAAATTAGATTCCATTAAAAGGGTTGGATTCCAGTATAAAAAGATGGATTCCATTAAAAGGGTTGGATTCCAGTATAGGATAAAAATCATTCCATAAAAGAACAGATTCCCTTAAAAAAGCTTGGATTCCAGTATAAAAAACGGAATCCATAAAAAAATAGATTCCATTAAACAAGGTTGGATTCCAGTATTTTTTTAAAAAAATAGATTCCAGTAAAATAAGGAATTCTAAAAATAGGAATCCAATAAAGAAATACATATATTCCAGTTAAAAAAAAAAAGAATTCCACTGAAAAAAAAGGATTCTAGTAAAAGGAAAAGATAGATCCCGCCCTGGATTTAATCAA
>NC_051409.1:35254925-35255078 GCF_015228065.2 Penaeus monodon | reverse complement strand
TATCATAAACAAAAGTGATAATTCACTAACAAAAAGATGGATCCAGTAAAAATGAAATAAAAAAAAAATAAAAATAAAAAACAATAATAAATAAAATCAAATAAAAAATACATAATAGATAAAAAATAATTAATATCAAAAAAATTAATAAAG
>NC_051409.1:35254480-35254887 GCF_015228065.2 Penaeus monodon | reverse complement strand
AAAGAGGAAGAACAAAAAAAAAATGGATTCCAATTCAAAATACATATATTCCAGAAAAACAAAAAAGTGGCTTTACATTCCATTAACAAAAAGAGGGATTCCAGTAAAAAGTGAAAATAAAAATAAAAAGTAAATAAACAAACAAACAAACAAACAAATAAATGAATTCCAATAAAAAATAACATATATTCCAGTAAAACAAAAAAAAATTACTTAGATTCCACTAACAAAAAAGATGGATTCCAGTAAAAATAATATAATGATAATAATAAAAATGAAAATTAAATAAAAAATAAAACAAACTAATGAATAAATAAATGGATTCCAGTGAAAAAATATATATATATTCCAGTAAAACAAAAAAGTGACTTAGATTCCACTAACGAAAAGATGGATTCCAGTAAAAA
>NC_051409.1:35254211-35254433 GCF_015228065.2 Penaeus monodon | reverse complement strand
CATATATTCGATAAAAAAGTGGCTTAGATTCCACTAACAAAAAGATAGATTCCAGTAAAATCTACTTCGTGTTCGGTAAGATTTGCAATATTGACTTCTTGCAATTCTTGAACCAAAGTCCGATGTTTTATAAAATAAGATTTTTTTTTTCCTATCCTTTTCTCTCTCTGATTCTATGTATCGCTGCCGACCTTCGTTTTTCGTTCGTTTGTTTGTTTTTCT
>NC_051409.1:35252867-35253095 GCF_015228065.2 Penaeus monodon | reverse complement strand
ATTATTTCGTAACACCTTTTCGCGGTTGCCAGTTACCCCTTTTCTTCTGATTTGTATTCGCCCACGCTTTTTCTGCTGCGTGTTCGGTAGAGTGCATTTGTAGATTACAGGCGCCATTTAGTATTGTCTCGCTCTTTCTTGAATATCTCGTGATATTTATTCATGCGTACAGAGACTCCCACCTCCCCCCACCCCACCCAAAAAAAAAGATAATTGTATTAAAATAAG
>NC_051409.1:35252404-35252524 GCF_015228065.2 Penaeus monodon | reverse complement strand
AGTTAAATCATGAAAGAAGTGTAGGAATGATTAATTATTCGACCAAGTAAAAATAGCGGAGAATACCAAGGGGAGTTGGATGGTAAGTGTTTATATCCCGTCTCACGTTTATTTTCGTCG
>NC_051409.1:35252070-35252156 GCF_015228065.2 Penaeus monodon | reverse complement strand
TTCAGTTCCCCCCACGAGCCTTAAGATCATTGAATCATGCAACTCAGATTAAAATTCAGTGAGTCAAAATTTGGGTTATCTCAAAA
>NC_051409.1:35251037-35252014 GCF_015228065.2 Penaeus monodon | reverse complement strand
ACACTGGTTGACAGCAGTTTAGGATTGTTTTTTGTTCCCTGTTAATTTGTTAAATGTTCATTATGGCAAAAGTAAAATCAGTAAAAAAAAAGGTATTACTTGGCATAGCATACATGGTTCAAGATGTGTTTGCAACAGTGATGAGACGACTATGGACATGTAGCATTAAGAAGTACAGGACAGTGAATAAATATGGTAATCAACATGACTTAAACATTTGAGGGAAGATTCGCCTTTGAGGAAAACAAGCAAAGGCGGTTGCAGGGAATGTTCAGCTAGTTGGACCAGCTATCTCATAATCCCCGGAGTTAAAAGGCATCTAGGAGTTTAAAATTAAGCCTACAACATTATGTGGACTGATGGGAAAACCACCATTGATACAGTCATCAGATTACAGAAGACATCCGGCGAGAGAAGCAAGGTAGCTACCCTTCTACACCTCTACTTGGCCCTAAGATTATTGCTGAATGACAAAAAAGGATGAATTGATGCTGTTGAGAATATGATATGGTTAAGTGAAATAATACTCTGTTGAAAAATGTGGTCATAGAAAAAATATTGAGATTAATGTGATGTAGCCTCAAGAATCCATAATAAAATTGTTATTCTGGATAGTGTATCATTAGTAGTTATCAAGGTTAGAATTAGTAAATATTATTTCAGTCGCTCTCGGGAATGCGCTAGTGTCACTACCAAATGTGCCATAAGTTAGCCATTGCCAAATTATATTTTTGTATAGTCAGTATGTTTATTGATTTTTGTATGTAATTGATAATTTGTCTTATTGAAGTGTTTCTATTGGTTTTATATGGAAGTGTTGTTTCTCTTTTCACTCATTTATAGGGCTTACATAAGCTATTTTCTCTGTCCTAATGTTATGGCATATAATCCAACACAGTATTGATACTGACGGTGGGAAGTAAATTTCACTATATCAATATTATCCCGAAGGGGTTGACCCATGTCGACATTGATAT
>NC_051409.1:35250864-35250941 GCF_015228065.2 Penaeus monodon | reverse complement strand
TACTTTGAGGCATACCAATATAGCAAGTGTTTTTCACAGCGAGAGCAATGCGTCACGATTCCGTCATCTCAGTGTTT
>NC_051409.1:35250537-35250647 GCF_015228065.2 Penaeus monodon | reverse complement strand
CAGGAAAATCGTGAAAGAAGTGTAGGATTGATGACTTATTCGACCAAGTAGAAATCACGGAAAACACCGGGGAGTTTGGGGGTGTTTTGATCATCATTTTTGTTCATCAA
>NC_051409.1:35250184-35250289 GCF_015228065.2 Penaeus monodon | reverse complement strand
TTAATTCACTCCACGAGCGTTAAGACCGTTAAGTCATGCTACTCACTTTTTTAAAAAATTGGGTTAGTCAAAATTGGGTTTTCTTAGAGTTTCCTTTAACGAAGA
>NC_051409.1:35248193-35248714 GCF_015228065.2 Penaeus monodon | reverse complement strand
AAAAAAATACATTTCTCACTTTCTCGTCGTTAAAACTAATGAATACTAGTGAACGACGCCTCCTGTTGTAATGTTATGGCACTAGCCTGGAATGGGAAAGAGCCTTTGCTATTTTGCAGTCTCCCCTTGACGGAGGTTTGCTATGCAAGGTACGCCGCTTCTGCGCTGGAAAATGATTTAACCCTACGGGTTTGCCACGCCATATTTCACTTACTCGGTCATAAATTTCTAAAGCGTTGCCAGCGATCTTTTCCCGGCGGAGTGGTTAAGTGGTTGTGACTAACGCAAATGCAGTAGAAGATGGAGTGCCCACAGGCAGTCTGGCATCAATTATAAACGTTTAGTTATCATTAGTCAAATGGGTTAGCTCTCAATAGGTGAAGAGGATGTAGAATTTGCAAAATTAAGCTAAACTGATCGCGTGCATTTTTTTTATACTTTCTTATCAGTGGTTGAAGATTATCCCACTCAATTTGGTTTGTTATTCTGGAAACGCATGCATTAAATATCATGCCGAAAAT
>NC_051409.1:35247229-35247565 GCF_015228065.2 Penaeus monodon | reverse complement strand
ATTTTAAAAAAAATAAAATAAATAAAGACATAGATCCATTAGATGCACAATGAGAAAACTTCGCAAAGAGAAAAAAAAAACCACTGCACGAATGTTTAATTAATTACTTATACAATGTACAACGCTTGCAAAAGGACATGTTACTTTTATTCAGTTACCTTTCTGTCCCCTAAATGCAACGAAAACCATAAATCTATTTCACTTTTCCATGACACTCTGAATCCAGGACGCTCATATATAGATTAGTTTCCTCGTTTTCGCTGCAATTTGCAACTAGGATGCAATTACCAAGAACTAATTTAATTGCAGAACCATTTTACATTCCTTTCTGTCTAT
>NC_051409.1:35246478-35246744 GCF_015228065.2 Penaeus monodon | reverse complement strand
TCTGACTTTGGCAGCTCGGTTCGCATCGAGCGGCGGAGTCCAAACTACAAAACAAGTCGCTGTTTGTTTGAGCATTTAAATTGCATCAAACTAAGCGTAAGGATGGAGCTGTGGCCTATCATATCAATTGGACAAATTCATTGCAAAGTTAATGCATAATAAATGTATTCAATAACTGGTCGATAATTTAGGAGTATTCGGAGGAAGAGGCTGATGATAAAATGAAATGGATTTTCCATAGCGTTAGTTGTTGCAAAGAAACTTTA
>NC_051409.1:35243822-35244081 GCF_015228065.2 Penaeus monodon | reverse complement strand
ACCAGAATCATATTAATAACTAACACTACAAATAGCATTTCACAGTAGCATTTCCTTCCCCCGTTTTAACGTTGAATTCATTAATGGCACATGCTTGTGTTGTCAGCATATCAGCATTACGCTCGAATTCGTTAATTATGTTCACCAAACACCTGTCAGTCTAGAGAACAGAGAACTGTGCATGTTTTCTAAATTTTGAAATCATTGGGCCTCGAGGTCGTTGCATAAAGGCTATTGTATGGTATATACTAATGGTTAA
>NC_051409.1:35242658-35243382 GCF_015228065.2 Penaeus monodon | reverse complement strand
CTGACTTATGTATTTCTATAGTCGTGAGACAGTCTCCCATGCTCTGCCAATTGGCGATCTACGTTTTGAAATATCCGAATTACAGATGAAATGGTAAGAATCGTTATTTATCCCTGTACCCCACTGACTTCACTCACCTCCCCCCCACCCCACCCCACACACACACTTTGCCAACCTCATTTACACCACTCCTTCCCAGATTTTTCTCCCCTCCTTGTTTGTATCATTTTCCCTCTCCTCTTTACCTCCGCCCACCCCATTTACATCACTCGTCCCCAGCTTTGTCCTCTCTTCCTCTGTTTACATCACGCTTCCCTTTCCCTGCTTTACCCTCCATTCCTCCCTATACATCACTTTCCTTCCTCCCTTTGGCTCCCTTCCCCCAATTTACATCACTCATCGCCCCTGCTCTGCTTACCATTTACATTATTCTGTACCCTCCCCTCCTCTATTTACATCATTCTATACCATCCCCTCCTGCATTTACATCCTTCTACACCCACCTGTCCTTTATTTACATCATTCTACACCCTCCCGTCCTCTTTTACCACATTCTACACCCTCCCTTCGTCTGTTCATATTACATTCTCTCCCCGCTTCCCCCCCCCCCCCCACTCCCTGGCAAACAGCTCTCTCTCTGTGCCCCTCCCTTCACTTTCGACCTCACGTTGGGGCAGTGTGAATGGGGGTCAGAGAATTCGCTTGGTCTGGAACTGTACACAAA
>NC_051409.1:35242275-35242564 GCF_015228065.2 Penaeus monodon | reverse complement strand
ATTGTACACAGAGTGCAGGATATCACCAGATCGTTTGGAATACAGAGCAATACCCAAACAGTTATATATAGAAACACCAGTCACCAACTTCGGAAATCCGGGACCATTTCTCTTGCAATACGTTGTACGCGAGTATGTGTACACTTCTCTGTGTCTGTATGAAGAGGATGGCTAGGGCGGGGGGAGGGTAAAGGGAATCGAGAGAGGAACACTGGTATCAAGTTTGTCAGTGGAAACCACAATCCTGCCTCCCCCCCCCTTCCTTTTGGCTGAGGCAACCAACCTCGAA
>NC_051409.1:35241201-35241270 GCF_015228065.2 Penaeus monodon | reverse complement strand
AGACTGACTGAGGTAATTTTCTTAGACTAATGGAGAAATGATAGGAAGGTAATAGCCACGTCCATTTCA
>NC_051409.1:35240017-35240593 GCF_015228065.2 Penaeus monodon | reverse complement strand
TTTTTATTTTAGGTTATAAGGCTATTTTCCATCAAGACGCGCATAAACGGTTCAGGTTTCGAAGTCTTTCTTTAGGTTTATATTTCTTCCCCTCTTATCTTTACCGTCTCGTCTTCCCTCTCTTTATCTCATCTTCTCTGCTTTCCTCCCTCCTTTCGTCGTTCACAGATCGCGTTTTATATAGGCTTGGGAGAAAAGGGAGTTTGTTATCTCAGCGTTTGTCTAAGCGAGCCGACAGGCAGACGGAGGGGGGCCTACGAGTTACACGAACGCTGAGTCATGTAAACAAAGATGCTCCGAGAAAACACGTGGCGAGGGGGTTAGGCTGGGAGAGATTATGTACCTAAGCGAATGCCAGATCCTGTAGTTAAAAGGCCATTGGTGGGCCATAGGGTGCCAAGGAGTGCCAAGAGTGTGTGCCGAGGTATGCCAAGATGTGATGCTTCCCTCTGGCCTTGGAGGTGTAGCCGCTGCGTAGTTTATGCTGGGGCGGATGTGGAATACAGAATGGTAGAATTTTGTTTATTTACTTTGTCGCTTTTTTTACGTTCATACATGCACGGACGGTTGAAAAAT
>NC_051409.1:35239312-35239785 GCF_015228065.2 Penaeus monodon | reverse complement strand
GTCATCATACATGTTCAGATGTTTTAGCAAAAAAGAATATATATTTTCAGCAATTTGCATAAACGAAATAAATAAACACTCATACACACGTTCACTTAAAAAAAAAAAACATGAATCAGTTATATAAACATAAATCAATTTTTTTTTAGAAAATGACAACAAACAACACACACACAATAGTTACCCTCACCATCGTTATCCTTATTATGATCCGAATTAAACCATTTTAATCGAGCGAAGAGAGAAAATTCTCGAATCTCGAAGCTGCCGTTAAAAACTATTCTCGGGAAAAGATAGCGTGAATATTTTAGATGTTTCAAATATTACAAGAATGACGAATATTAATTAAGTTTCGTCGGTCGAATAACAATGTGACAATCAACGTGTTTCTCTCTGGAGGATTGAGGAACAGCAATAAATGAAATGCATAATTCAGCGGAAGAAAAATGGAAGAATGAAGGAGAGAAACGCAC
>NC_051409.1:35238471-35238705 GCF_015228065.2 Penaeus monodon | reverse complement strand
AATAGATGCATATAACATAATCAAAAAAAAAAGGAATTAAAACCACAATACCAACTGCAACAAAGCTGTCAACAGACAAAAAAAGCTCACTGCCGGTGCAACTTTTCACCCTGTTTCAAATTGCACATTTCCATTATCTGTTCAACAAAACAAGGCAATTTTTATCATCGGCAATTACATGCAACTTTACCCGTTTTAATAATAATGAAAAGTTTTTTTTTGATCAGGTTACAA
>NC_051409.1:35238039-35238234 GCF_015228065.2 Penaeus monodon | reverse complement strand
ACCAGTTCATCTAGATTTTGTTTGTATTTTCAGTTCTAGCCTCCTACTCTCATAACGTATTTAAAAAATGGTAAATATTTGAATATCTGGCACCCTCCTCGTATTATGTTCCAAAACAATAGGCAACTTAGATTCATTCATAAAAAAAATGCAAAGAATTACTCATTCATGAAATTCTACAAAGAACTGCTAACG
>NC_051409.1:35237609-35237769 GCF_015228065.2 Penaeus monodon | reverse complement strand
GAGGGAGAGCTCAATATTATGATCATTTCAGCCATTTCTGAGGTTTGCTGGTTTCCACGAGTCACAGAGACCTTACGCCCCAGAAACACAGTAACATCTCGTCCTTCAGTTCATAACAGTGCTAAAAAAAAACGTTTGATCTCCTAAACGTCCCCTGTGC
>NC_051409.1:35237424-35237577 GCF_015228065.2 Penaeus monodon | reverse complement strand
CGTTTATGATGCTGACTGAGTTTGGAAAGTAAAAACTGATAAAGACGGAGAGAGGAACAGATGGTAGATGAAATTATAGATATTTTGGAAAATAGAGAGGTAAGATGAGTGGATAATAAAAATTCAGAACTAAAAATAAAATACAATAAATAC
>NC_051409.1:35236843-35237117 GCF_015228065.2 Penaeus monodon | reverse complement strand
CAACAAAGCATATACTGTACGCTATCACCACTCATATTTCTTAACACGTCTGAGATTCACGAGGTGTGGTTAATAGCATACAAAATCGTTTATGCAAAGTACTGTATGTGTTTTAGGAGGAGTGTGTGGAAAGGAGATACATAGTACGTGGGAGAAAAGCTGTAATTCTCTGAACAGTATCAAAGGTTAAAAAATAAGCGTGGGAAAGGAAGATGGCAGATTAATTATAAGGGGAATGATGTGAAGTATTGAGTAATAGATACTGGATGGGTAA
>NC_051409.1:35235984-35236353 GCF_015228065.2 Penaeus monodon | reverse complement strand
CATGTACAAATATCACATATGCATTTACATTATATGCCTCTAAATATATCTGTCACGTAAATATTCCACCACCAACAAATAACACGGTTCATTTCCCTTCCGTCAAAGCCGTCTCCGTTGCGTGATTCTAATTAAAACCGCCAGAGGGCTTGGCGTCCTGTCCATTGTTATTCGCGGAAGCAATTCCTTTCCGGTTTTATATTTCGATTTCTGTTTTTATTTTGATTTCTGTTTTTATATTTGATTTCTGTTTTTATATTGAATGTTTTTATTTTTTCGTGGGGATGAAGGGGGGGGGGAGTATTCTGGATTCTGGTTTATTCTATGAAATAGGTAGGTAATAACATGTTTGTGTGTGCTTGAGGTGTC
>NC_051409.1:35235078-35235498 GCF_015228065.2 Penaeus monodon | reverse complement strand
AAATTACGGAATTTCTATTGTGATATAAATCCCATTAAAGTCTGTCTTATGTTTCTCTTTAATTTGGATTAATTCTCAAAGGTTTATAAGGCTGAAATGTGGCCGTGAGTTTTGTTTACTTGTTTATTGTTTTAAGCTCGTAATTTTCTCCGTTGTATTTATAGTTACTTTTTTTGTTTAATTGTTGTAGATAAATTTGAATCTGTTATTTGATGAGGGAGATACTGCTTTTTTTTCTTTATTTAACTTCGTGTTATTAGATGAGTAACCATTGTTTTGAAACTGTTGATTGTTATTTGGAAACAAGAAGCATGACATTTCGCTATAATTTTAAGAAATAATAAGTTGAAATTACGTAAATAACTATCCCTTTTTATCACCTTATTGAATATTATTTTATTTATATCTTAAAGAAACGTT
>NC_051409.1:35234666-35234941 GCF_015228065.2 Penaeus monodon | reverse complement strand
TTCATTCCTTTTTATTTGTTTAAAAATTAATTCTGTCCACTTTTATGAACATACATTTATATGTGTACTGCATATGATATTTTTCTAAGACAAAATAAATCAAAGCTCAATATAATTTTTGTTTTCTTTATAAAATATTTTACTTTCCTATAACTGAAATGAATTAGATTTTTACGGAGGTTTTAAGTCTTTGATCTGTGAATAGATAACAGTTGATATCAACCTGATAAATAATTACATTTAATTCCTCAGCCTTTAAGCCAAGTTGTATCACA
>NC_051409.1:35234167-35234255 GCF_015228065.2 Penaeus monodon | reverse complement strand
AGAAACTTCCTATTCTTAAGCACACATTAAGATCATAATATTAGCGTTAGAGTAACAAATGACTCACTTTCTCTTTCAGGGATTTTCG
>NC_051409.1:35233529-35233884 GCF_015228065.2 Penaeus monodon | reverse complement strand
TAATACAGTCTTTATATTTTTTCGGAAGTAACATCCGGCAAGCATTTCCCATTTTCTATCAGGGCATCTGTCGCTTAGAGAGGGGAAACTTTAAGAATTCATAACCACTTTACACGTTTATTCCTCGCCCGCAATTTCACTTGCTTATTGACTATATATTGCTTTTAGGTGGATTTTATCTCCTCGTCTCCCTTTCTCCTTTGTTCTTGTCCAATATCTTTATCTCATCTTCGAAGACAGCTTTGTTATCAACACAAAGAGAATGATATCTTTTTTTTCATTTTCATCTGAGACCTTCAGTTTGTTTTGATGTAAACAGTGCACTGACGCTTTTATAAAAAGGTGTATGCTTCTA
>NC_051409.1:35233262-35233390 GCF_015228065.2 Penaeus monodon | reverse complement strand
AATAGAACCCAAATTCTTCACTGATCCAAATAATTGCTTTTCCCGTTTTCTATAGCATCATTTTGGATTCTTAACAGCAATTATTTCCGTTTTCTGTTCCGTCCAACTTTTACTCTCAAGGGATTGCT
>NC_051409.1:35233071-35233196 GCF_015228065.2 Penaeus monodon | reverse complement strand
AAATCGTTGTCTTCATTAACCAATTTTCTAGATAATTTTTTTGATAATTTACTTTTTTTATCTTATATGTTCATCTATTTATCAATTAATTTGTTTTTTCCATAGTGTCTTTAAAATGAAAATTA
>NC_051409.1:35232841-35232910 GCF_015228065.2 Penaeus monodon | reverse complement strand
GGACGAAATTTTGATCTTTCTCTTTCACTTTAATATAATTTTCTATTGAATACTCAGTTATCGCATTAT
>NC_051409.1:35232421-35232625 GCF_015228065.2 Penaeus monodon | reverse complement strand
TGCAATAAACCCAAAGTCATGATACCTTCAGCATAGCTATCATACGGTATTTGCAAATTATACCAAGTTGCTGTGAACTCAAGTTGGTTACAAACTCAGGCGATTTCAATGTTAAAATCCTTCCACTGAGAGTGTGTTTGTGGAGAAAGGGAAGCAACAACTGATGTGATTGTTTCTACTATTATTTTAATACTAGTATTCTAC
>NC_051409.1:35232286-35232364 GCF_015228065.2 Penaeus monodon | reverse complement strand
TTTTTTTTTTTTGGGGGGGGGGAGTCTGGAGCGAATAAAATACCGGTATTGAATAAAACAAGGAAGATAAAGAGATAC
>NC_051409.1:35231913-35232083 GCF_015228065.2 Penaeus monodon | reverse complement strand
TACTGACCTTACCAATCCAACCAATTCACAAATTGCCACTAAACTTTGCTAAGTCCTATAAAAAAGAAGAATATATATACATAACATACAACCTTTGACGTCAAAATGTTTTCCCTGGCAGTCTCTCTCTCGACGTCCAATGATTTATAGTGTAAAGGGATTAGGTGAGT
>NC_051409.1:35231104-35231599 GCF_015228065.2 Penaeus monodon | reverse complement strand
CCTGGAGAGAGGAAGAGATACTTTGTGATGGCACGTTCGTGTATTGTTTTTTTTATTGTTTTTGTTGTTTTTGTTGTTGTTGTTGTTTTTGTTTGTTTGTTTTTTGTGTTTTTTCTAGTCAGAAGGCAGAGATTTTTCCATCCATTCGCTGTTGCCATTCTGGCGATTTTCCCACTAGATCAAGATTTTTTTTTTCGCCATTTGTATCGAAACACTGCTCTCTATTGCACAATCCTCTCATCTAGACCCAACGTAGGGGACATATTGTACCAGAACACAGCTGGAATTGTCGTTACCTGCCCTTCTTCTGTCATCTATCATGGAGAAAATATAACTTGTCCCTTGTAATGTGTCACATCGACCGCGAGCTTCTTGTCAGTTCCTACTGTGGGTTTTTCCCGGGTCATGTCGATTGACAAGCACGTCCCTGTCTCATCGCTTGTCACACCTTCTCCTTTGTAACTGTAAGGTCGACCTTTGTAAAATCGGTAACTT
>NC_051409.1:35229382-35230176 GCF_015228065.2 Penaeus monodon | reverse complement strand
GGGAGTTGAAAGCATTAACATATCTCACATGACTTTGTCCTCCCAGGTCACTCCTGATGGGATAGTGACTCACCAATGTCCCACACACCAAGAACAGCCTCTCCTTGCCAGTTCTTTTCCCATCTTCTTGCCAGTTCTTTTCCCATCTTCTTGTCAGCTCCTTTCCAATCTTCTTGTCAGCTCCTTTCCCATCTTCTTGCCAGTTCTTTTCCCATCTTCTTGCCAGTTCTTTTCCCATCTTCTTGTCAGCCCCTTTCCCATCTTCTTGTCAGCCCCTTTCCCCATCTCCAGAAACTCGGTTCCACTTCGGAAAACCCCTTCGCCCGTTGGATCCCCTAATATAAAACCTAGGGCCGTTTCACCATCCAGAAGATTCTGGTGATTTTGTGGGCAATCCCAGCTTCTTCTGATCCTCTTTGTCTCGCCAGCTTGTATTTCTATAGCTTTTCCAGCCTTCAAGTCTACAATAGCTCCTCACACTCCCTAAAAGTCTCCCTACGCATATCTGTAATGACCGTTTTGGATCACGACGTAGTTTTGAATTGCGCGGTGATCTCCCAAATCAGTCTGCACGAATTCACCAGGGAAACAGCATTCGTACATTTTTTTTTTGTGTGTGTATCTAAATTTCGCCTTTCTTCCGCTATGGTGAGAAACTGTATGCTATTGTCAAGTAAGGAAAATGTGTATCGCGTTTTTTTTTTATCATGTAAGGGTAAAGAAAATAACAATATTTTCGTGCTTACTCGAACTGCTCTGGACCGAAGCAGTCAAACCATTCTGCGTTCTATCTA
>NC_051409.1:35227892-35229186 GCF_015228065.2 Penaeus monodon | reverse complement strand
TCTCGCCCCCACTTCTTTCGGCTCACAGGGACCAGCTGGGGGAACGCTGGCGGTTCTCGGCTTCATTGATAAGATTGGAATTTGATCGGAAATATCGGCATTACCCGAGCAGCAGACCAACAAGCTCTCTTCTCTCGGCTTCCACGGAGACCAGAGCAGCTATTACTCGCGAGAGGTTTAGAGGGAAGCCGGCAAAACGCTGGAGGGAGACGCCATGACAGTTGTTCTGATGCTCCGAGCTGTGGTCTTTTGAATGAGATAAGTCGACTTCCCCCCAAATTTGTTTTAGGCATGATCGGTCTAGGGCTATGGTATGAGGATTTATGGTACCATTGCTTGTTTAGTGTTCACATGGTAGTATTTAATTCATTCTAAAGCCGTTAGTAGGAGTGGGAGAGGAGAAGGTCCTGAGAACATCCTCATTCCCTCATTTTCCAGAATGTTTTTTCCTTCCTTTACTTATGAGTGATATGCATTATGGATGGGTGAAAATTACAAACAGTGATTTAACAATTAAGATTTGTTGTTTTGGAGGTTACCTCACGATCATTGGAAATTCAGTTGCTAGTGTTTGATAAAGAATATTATCTTGTTATGTGAATAACCCTTTTCTCTTCCCTGCCCCATGTCGCTGGGAATGTGTGTGTGAACTGTAAGCTTTGACCTAAGTAATTCTTGAGAGAATATTCCCATTTGGTGGCGGCTACCAGAATTTCGGCTGTGCTCTGCAAATACGTTCAGATAAATTAATCTAGACGCTAATTATAATCTGATTAATTTCTATTTTAATTACAAGTTTTGACCCCCCCAGTTAGGGCAACACATACCAGCTGTGTCATCATCTGTGTGGCACGAAATGGCTATGAGATGAATTCGACGCATAGTCATTTAATTCTCGTGCTTTGTAGTCCGTTTGGGAAAAGACACTTTCTTCCACCTCTCCCTTCCAAAATACTAATATACCCTTCCTCCCAAGGCACTAATATACCTTTATCTACCCATCTCCAAATCTCCGTGTCGAGGTCCTCCCTAACAATACCCCTTCACTTAACGCTGATAAAAGCTAAAACAGGTTTTCAAAATTGGCGAACAGTTCTTCCTTAATCCTCAATTTACAGCATCTGACTCCCCAGCTCTTTTCTCTGTTCCGTTTAGGCGACTGCATGTTCCTCACCCCAGTGGCTTCCGTCATTTTCTCGGGACATCGAGCCTCCTTCTTCTCGGGCTTACCAATGTTTACTGGTTCTTCGCTGGCTGGAACCGGGACGCCAACGCGCTCTCGCTTCTAACGAAC
>NC_051409.1:35227044-35227282 GCF_015228065.2 Penaeus monodon | reverse complement strand
AACCTCGCTTCCTTCATTCTTCCAAGTAGTGAGATCTTAGTACAGAAAAGGTGAGACAGAGCACGTTTCAGAATTTACCATCAACAGAAAATAACAGTTTTGTTCGTTTGGCGAAAATAAACAGTCTGTTGACGTATATACTTCTCTCGAGGGATTTCCTTTGTCAATAGGACTGGAATCAGGGAAGAGAAAGCGAGAAGGAGACAGGCGGAGGACAGAGAGAATTGCGCGTGTGGGA
>NC_051409.1:35226117-35226394 GCF_015228065.2 Penaeus monodon | reverse complement strand
CGCGTGTGCAAATGCATGAAAATAGTTTAATCGTAGACTCCTTTCCAGGGGTCGAAGACGCACACACGCTACGAGGTAAACAAGCTTTCTGCACACACCGTATATTTTTCTCTGGATTTCCACACACACATACATTAAATGCACACACAAAAGACTTAATATAATTCGTGTAGTTTAATCACAGAGTTGTCTCATGGGGAGATATTATGCACATTTTCAAAGAAACATTAAATGTAATGTTTTCTACCACGTCTTCATACAGAGAGCGGGGAGAGCT
>NC_051409.1:35225855-35225974 GCF_015228065.2 Penaeus monodon | reverse complement strand
TAGACACGTCGTTTAATCACAGAGACATTTCACAGGGACGGGGTACGTAACGCTTTGAAGGGAAACGAACCCATGTCTTTCTCTCAGAAATCCCCCCTCCCCCTATCTCTTGACCTCCC
>NC_051409.1:35225729-35225793 GCF_015228065.2 Penaeus monodon | reverse complement strand
AAAGACGTTTAAATCACGTCGTTTCATAATACAAACACTTCACAGCAGCCTAGAAGGACGCCAC
>NC_051409.1:35225314-35225526 GCF_015228065.2 Penaeus monodon | reverse complement strand
AAAAGGACGAGATAAATGTTTTTCTTCTCCCTGTTCTCAAGAAAACACGAATTTCTTCGTGATACAGAGTGATAAACTTTCCCCATCCCTCTTCACTGTGAATTTTATGAAACGAAATATACAGAGTTATGCATTTTTATACGTTTAAAAAACATGTATCTCTCAACTTTATAGTTTGCTGTTTTCGAGGGAGATCTTTGAATCGAATGTGT
>NC_051409.1:35224805-35224930 GCF_015228065.2 Penaeus monodon | reverse complement strand
TATCGCAATACAACAGTGCTGCCTTCGACTTAATGAAAAGCAGTTGTTTTTAATCACCTTTTTTGAAGGAAAAAAAAGTCAATAGTTTTATCATTTGTTTTAATCACATACTTTGATGAACTAGC
>NC_051409.1:35224377-35224788 GCF_015228065.2 Penaeus monodon | reverse complement strand
AAATGATGTTGCACCCATCAATGCTATTGTTTGTCTTAAAATGTTGTCAATGTGTTACTTTCATGTTAAACTAGGCATGGAAACTTACCTCTCCGACTGTGTATTTGCAATATATAACAACGCTACAGAACAAATAACTGAATTTTCTTAATGATGAAGTTTCTTATCTTATCTCTCACAGTGTCATCCCCATAATTACTCAGGGTGATCATAATACTTAATGATGTCTGGAGAATTCACATTCACTAAATCGCAAATACAACACTTATCTGCTTGCTAATGAGGAAGCAACACTTTGATTAAGGAAGCATTAAAGGCGATGCAGTAATGATTTCTAATTTGATGATCTCTGCTGTTTGTCTTTGTTCGCTTCGAATAGGAATAGGAATAAAAAAAATAATAATAAAATAA
>NC_051409.1:35224103-35224214 GCF_015228065.2 Penaeus monodon | reverse complement strand
ACTGAATGGGATTTTTTTAATGAGACTGAAAAATAATTAATGGATCTCGGTGTTATATCTGCATATACATGTCTTATTAATTCATTCATTCATATCTCAATTCCTTTCCTT
>NC_051409.1:35222819-35223038 GCF_015228065.2 Penaeus monodon | reverse complement strand
TGCTTTCCTTCACTCTCTCTAAATTGAAGAAAAAGGTCCTAAACTATTTCACGAATGGCCAAGCCTCACAGTTCTGACGATTTTACAATAGATAGATCTAAGCTGTTTATTCGGATATGGAATTGTGTCTTGTGGGGTATTGAACCCTATTTCAAAAGCGAAAAAAGATTATACTTTGCCGAAATTTGGTGCTTATGGGATCAGCATTGATTAGATATC
>NC_051409.1:35222423-35222499 GCF_015228065.2 Penaeus monodon | reverse complement strand
TTCAAAAAGATAGTACTTAAAAAAAAGAAAAAAAAAGAAGACATTTTTGAATGGCTTGTCTGTTTAACTATTCATT
>NC_051409.1:35221782-35222079 GCF_015228065.2 Penaeus monodon | reverse complement strand
TCTATACTCAAGGGTGTGAGACCGAGGATCTGCGTCAGTGCTTTAAACTCACAGAATATCCTGGCACTGTGGCACTGTGCCTTTAACTAACAGGGGCATGGTACGCTACACCTAATGGGAATCGCGACAGGTTACCGAGTCGTCAATGTCACAAGACTTTAGTGCTGGTGAATGATGAAGATTGGTGAATAATGATGAATTATGAGGGATAATGAGGGATGCTAGTGAATATTGATGCGTGATGTATAGATATTTTCTTATCACAGTAACGTAGAAAGGCTCATGAAAGAAAGAGTG
>NC_051409.1:35221437-35221573 GCF_015228065.2 Penaeus monodon | reverse complement strand
CTTCATGACAGACAAATACTGAAAGACGTTGTATATTATCCACGTAGTACATATTATACAGTGAAGAGGTACAGCTGGTTATAAACAAAGACACAATTTAGTTCTAGCTGTTCTCTGCTGCAAATGTAGGATGATA
>NC_051409.1:35220876-35221094 GCF_015228065.2 Penaeus monodon | reverse complement strand
TTGATGTAGAAGAGAAAATAAAAATTGTCATAAGCCTGTAAATGGCAAGTGATGGATGGTCGTTTCGTCTACACTGATCAAGATGTTTTCGTTAATTTCTTTCGTAAATTAATGGATGTTTGAGTTTATAAAAAATCTAAGATAAATGAGATAAGTCTGGCGACAATTGATAATAATATTAGATGTTTTGAAGTACCCAAAAACCTTGTTTCTTCTTT
>NC_051409.1:35220641-35220829 GCF_015228065.2 Penaeus monodon | reverse complement strand
TTTCACTTCTCTCTCATTACTAGTGACAACAAGGATGTAATTAGCTTAGGATAAACACATAATTAATGACTGAAAATACGCAGAAATATCTTTATATCATTAATTCTGAGTCTATGTTAATCTTTCTAGAAATATATCTGAAACTACATCCACAATCCTAACAGTAATTGAATATATATACCTATATA
>NC_051409.1:35220482-35220607 GCF_015228065.2 Penaeus monodon | reverse complement strand
ACACCTAACTCTGTCTGTCCACCAGGGTATTTATCTTCCTATTAAAGTCGTCAACCTGTTTTCTATTCCGTCTGTTTATTCATCTGTCTCTCTATTCGTCTGGTATTTAATCTTTTTCTGTGCTT
>NC_051409.1:35220263-35220422 GCF_015228065.2 Penaeus monodon | reverse complement strand
AAACAAGGTCGTATATATGTCTCTCATTACCCAGTAACGAGCTTACTACTAAAATGAATAAATGAAAAAAACACATCTTTCTTTTTTTAAACTACCATTATCGGGTAATTAAGCCCATACCAACTGTTGATGTTCCATTGAAGTGCGTGTATATGTGTG
>NC_051409.1:35219763-35219962 GCF_015228065.2 Penaeus monodon | reverse complement strand
AAGTCCCATTGTCTCTTGCTCCTCCATTGTTTAGAAACTCAATTACACACTCTTTGTCTCCGTTGCACATCATTGTTGAATGGTGTTTTGATGGTTAATTGCTGTAGCGTCGTTTTGAGGAACCTCTTTACCTTTGTGGTTCGCTGGGATGGAAAAGGTCGGTTTCTTGCGGCCTATTGTGTTACTTGTGGATGGGGTT
>NC_051409.1:35219558-35219697 GCF_015228065.2 Penaeus monodon | reverse complement strand
TGGGTTTTTTGTTTTGTGGTTGTGTTGGGTAACTTTGTGTACTTTACTGTGTCTGTGTTTTGTTTGTTGGGTTTTTTTTTACTTGCGCCTCCCCCTGTTTTTTTTTTTCCTCCTTCGCCGTCGACTTCTGTCTGTTTTA
>NC_051409.1:35219374-35219514 GCF_015228065.2 Penaeus monodon | reverse complement strand
AAGGAAGGAAGTGATTGGTGGTAACATTGGGAGATAACTTTATGACCTTTCCTGTAAACTTTTTTTTGTGGATATGTTAGAACAAGACAAGACCATTCTCCTTCAACACACCTTAACTTGCTATCAAAACTGCGAAAACC
>NC_051409.1:35218991-35219243 GCF_015228065.2 Penaeus monodon | reverse complement strand
TATAGTTGATTGATATATAAAAATGAGTGAGTTGTGTGAGGTTGTGGAATAGGGTCTTCTAGTCAAGTTGCTGTATTTTTTTGTGTGGATTATTGCTAGGAACAAAACAAGATATTTATTTCCTCAACCAGACCTATTGATGTGTTAGGTATTTGCTGATAAAAATAATTGTCGGAAAAAATTTGTCTTGAGAGGGAGATACACAGCTCCCTACTCTCCTCTCACTCAGATCTAGGGCTGCGTGAAGCCTCA
>NC_051409.1:35218230-35218442 GCF_015228065.2 Penaeus monodon | reverse complement strand
CAGGAGAGCAAATCCCCAGAGAGATACTGATTCGCGGGAGAAAAAAGTTACATGATTTGCTATAAGAGACGCTTTATACGAACCGACAGACACATTCAAGGATACTGGGATGCGATGACGTCACAAAAGGTCGACATGACAAGAAACATGTGAGAAACATGTTTTCATGATATGAGGAAATTATGAGGAACTGGCAGATAAGGTTGAGGACG
>NC_051409.1:35217616-35218190 GCF_015228065.2 Penaeus monodon | reverse complement strand
AGGAGATAAAACATATAGAGACAACACTTCATACGACATCCAAGAACATTGAGTTATCATGATATGAGGAAATTATGAGGATGTTATTACAGCATATGAGGGGGGGAAAATAAGAAACGTATAGATATAAAACATTCATAAGGACATCAAGAAAAAAAAAACTTCGGAGGAGGGAACATCTGAGAACATCATGAGATAGTGACACGCGTGAGGACGTTATGATATGAGAATATTACAGTGCGGAGACCTCACAAGAATCTGACAGGAACGCGTACTTGGACATCACGAAAAGGTGGATTCACAAGAATCTGACAGGAACGCGTAGTAAGTAATGAAAAGAAGGACGTCACAAGAATCATATGGATACAGCACAGCAGGGCGACATCTCATGCACCATATGAAGACGTCAGGATATGAGGGGCATTACAATAAGCTGACATCAGAAGGAACACACGAGGACATCAAATTGCGAGGACTTCACAGGGGGAACATATGAGAACATCGTATTTGGACATCACTAGGAGATGACATACAGCTTTGATCTAAAGTGAGAGTGATAAGGAGTAATATTTAA
>NC_051409.1:35217144-35217575 GCF_015228065.2 Penaeus monodon | reverse complement strand
ATACGAAAGAGGTTTACAGATTAAACTTTCTGGTAATCTTTATGTGGTGGTTGCTTTCAAAGGCCACCCATGGTGAACAATTGTTTATAGTTGCATTTACTGTATATATATGTGTACATCTAAAAATAACAATAGATAATAGGAAAATTAAATAGAGGTTTGCCGGAAAGTCTGTTCATTACTTGGGTTTCTTGAATAAACAATAGAGCTATACAGAACCCTCAAATACATTCAAATTGAAAGATACACGTGTTAATTAGCAGCAGAATGTTCTATTTCTTTTCAGTTTTGTTATGATGATACTAAATACGGAGGAGCAGCTAATATATGTCATATCCAAAAAATATATTCAATATATAAAGAACTGGATAAAGGTTATTAACATTTCTGTGGCATATTCCTGGAAGATATACACAAACGCAAGCACACAT
>NC_051409.1:35216406-35216677 GCF_015228065.2 Penaeus monodon | reverse complement strand
AAAGCCGTTTGTTCAGTACTTAAGTAGTGTCCGTGTTTCACCGTTCTTAGAAGCCGTGTTCTGTCGCCTGTTCGTGGAAGTAAAAGGCCACTGCACGAGGCGGTGGCGACTAATGCAGACACATGTGTACTTAAATACACATGCGCAAAGGCAGGCACTTGTATAAGAGGAAAAAAGAGGGGTGAAAAATGGCTGACTAACAAGGACTTTCTCGCACATATAAAATAGATAATAGCAAATAAACGAGGTGCAAAAGCACGTTTCCGATATC
>NC_051409.1:35215778-35216010 GCF_015228065.2 Penaeus monodon | reverse complement strand
CTGAAATCACACTCGTAAATCCCATACCTGTGCAGTTCGTACTACGTAAAAGTTCCCAATAATAACCATATCAAAAATGCCGAATATCTTCATCCGATTTGCCAGTGCCTTGAGACCAATAACGGAAAACGATCAAATGTCAAAACAGATTTATAACTTAAAGTATCAGTAATTTAAAGATGCCGTGTATTATTTGCTGTGAGGACGCGTAGAGCAGGCGAAGAGGGAATCG
>NC_051409.1:35215307-35215438 GCF_015228065.2 Penaeus monodon | reverse complement strand
AAAAAATAAAAAGAACAAGGGAAGTGGAAAGAGCGAAATATTTAGAGATTGAAAGAACAACAGAAAAACGAAACACGAGACAGGAAATTAAAGTGGATAACAGCGAGAGAAAATCAGAAACTCAAAGAAAG
>NC_051409.1:35214984-35215190 GCF_015228065.2 Penaeus monodon | reverse complement strand
CGCAATCCACATACTAAAAAGATATGACAACATACAACATAGCAAAACATACCAGCAAGTGAGGGAGTTTATGACAACATAAAACTGGCAGAAAAGTAGAAACAATACGTGAAAATAACAATAGATTTAGGCTTATTGGTAAAATATAAAGAAACCTACAAAATGTAATAGTGTTTCAGAAAATACCGATGGACTGTTAAAGTAGA
>NC_051409.1:35214343-35214413 GCF_015228065.2 Penaeus monodon | reverse complement strand
TTTCTTTCTTTCAAATACAAAATCAATATTCAGCTAATTTGTCAAGACCAATTCTATTACAAATCATGAA
>NC_051409.1:35214204-35214278 GCF_015228065.2 Penaeus monodon | reverse complement strand
AATTCATGCTTTCTTAATCTTAATTTGTGTATCATGACATAGAAATCTTAACGTTTCGTGGGGTGGACTAAATA
>NC_051409.1:35213826-35213951 GCF_015228065.2 Penaeus monodon | reverse complement strand
TAATAGAAATAATATTGAGACGGAATCGAAAACGCTAGCCTCCTAACTCCACGATATTTTCCGTTATTTTTACTTGAAAGATTTATGTAATCAATCCTTCATCTCTTTCACAATTTTCCTTTCGC
>NC_051409.1:35213328-35213547 GCF_015228065.2 Penaeus monodon | reverse complement strand
TCCCTCCTTCCCTACCTTCCTTCCCTTTCCTCTTTTTCTCTCCTCCCCCTCTTCGCCTGCTCCACGCGGCCTTACAGCAAATAATACACGGCATCTTTAAATTACTGATAATTCAAGTTATAATTCTGTTTTGACAATTGATAGGTTTTCCGTTATTGGCACTGACAAATCGGATGAATACGGTCTGTAGCGCTACGGTGACGCTCATATGTAAACATC
>NC_051409.1:35212808-35212906 GCF_015228065.2 Penaeus monodon | reverse complement strand
CTCCTGCGCTTCGTAAGGCAGCGAAGTGACCAACGGAACGCAGGGCAGGTGCCTATCCCCCCCCCCCCAACACACACACACACTGAATTGTGAACACT
>NC_051409.1:35212450-35212517 GCF_015228065.2 Penaeus monodon | reverse complement strand
AGAACAAACATCGGCTGCAACCTCACGACTACCACAAATTACCCAACACACCTAAGCAACACGATCT
>NC_051409.1:35212056-35212266 GCF_015228065.2 Penaeus monodon | reverse complement strand
AGCCTGACACCAATAACCTGTCGCTCGTTATCCCTACAGCTGTTGTTATTTTGATATTTGATAATTTGAAGCTTCTTGATGCTGTGGAGAAGTAGATAAAAGAGCAGAAGATGAGAAAAAGAAAGATGAGAATGAAATGGAACAAGCAATAAGGAAAAAAAAAGGTAAGGGGAAGGGAAAGAAGGAGGAAGGTGGAAGTGGAGGAGAATG
>NC_051409.1:35211479-35211827 GCF_015228065.2 Penaeus monodon | reverse complement strand
TCCGAGATCCAGTTACAGAAAATCCAATACTTTGTAACAAGAAACCTAAGATAACATCGTATTATGGATCTTGAAGAAAAAGAAGGACACATAATGACGTCAGAAGCAGGAATCGGGAAATTGTCGATGAAGATTCTTGGAAAAGAAAAAATAAAATAAAATGGAAATGATATGACAAAGTGGGAGGAAAAAATGCAATAATAGATGCGGATAAACTAGGCAAAAATGATGCTGCAGATGGGAAAGCTGCAGAAATTAATAAATATGTAAACAAAAGACGAACAGAAGTTGGATAGAGGTTCAAGGTTTCGAAACAAAATCGATGAAGCTTCAAGACGCATGAATAAG
>NC_051409.1:35210380-35210684 GCF_015228065.2 Penaeus monodon | reverse complement strand
AAAGGAAACACACGAAAAAAGCCACATAGAAAACGAAAAACCAAGAGCGAACCGCAGCCGCCAAACAACGGCCGCTGAAAAGAAACAAAGACAACGAAAAATATATATATATCCCCCGCTCTTTCTTTTAAAGCCACTAAGACCTTGGGCTATTAAGACCTCAAAAAGACCTCAATTGTCATTTTTTTTCACTTTCATTCCGGAAATAAAATAAGAGAGGCTTAGAATGAAAGAGAAGATTTAAGAGCCTGTATAAAGGGTTCGTCACGCGGCTGAGATCATCACAGTAAATAGAGATTTGATG
>NC_051409.1:35209744-35209860 GCF_015228065.2 Penaeus monodon | reverse complement strand
TGAAGACATTTATTTTTATTTATATACAGATGACCACAAGGAACATGAAGTACATAATTCGTTCTGTAATTTTTTATTGTGTTGTCAGTATAGTGTTTTCGCTGAAATTATATATA
>NC_051409.1:35209560-35209624 GCF_015228065.2 Penaeus monodon | reverse complement strand
ACGGCGAACAAATCTCCTACCCTAATTTATTTTATAATAAAAAAAATACTCTTAATATTCTTAG
>NC_051409.1:35209332-35209463 GCF_015228065.2 Penaeus monodon | reverse complement strand
CTGTTTCTAAACGAAGTTTCTAAATATTGTCAATGGGTCTATTAAGAACGAGAAAAAATCGCGTTCATGGTTTGTTTCTTTCAACTCCAGTTACAGAATGAACTATAATTTTTGTACACATATATGTATAT
>NC_051409.1:35209039-35209151 GCF_015228065.2 Penaeus monodon | reverse complement strand
GGAGGGGGTAGTAGTAAAAGAGCATATATATTGTGGTTATATATCCTGGCTTATATAAGCGGTTCCCTTAAACAAGCGATTCTTGACTTTATGATTTATTGCGCTCAGCTTC
>NC_051409.1:35208896-35208985 GCF_015228065.2 Penaeus monodon | reverse complement strand
ACCTATCTCTATCAATCTACACACAAAAAGAAGCACTTGTGTAGTGTCGCTTTGTGTGTAAGTGTGTGCCTAATACTATCTATCCAATT
>NC_051409.1:35208706-35208807 GCF_015228065.2 Penaeus monodon | reverse complement strand
AAAATATGAGATGAGATAGAGACACGTTGGGCATTGTATGGGCGGATTTTGAAGAGTGTTGTGAATCTAAGTCTGTGGCCTGTTTCACTTGTCGTTGTAAT
>NC_051409.1:35207597-35207949 GCF_015228065.2 Penaeus monodon | reverse complement strand
TACTCATTATGAAAATGAGATAATAACAGTAACAAAACTGTGTATGCGTGCATGCGTGTGTTTTATAAACTATATGGATCATACATATTACATATACCATCGTATTCCATTTTAACAAGCCATAGTCGCTCACCAGACACATCAGTTAATCCCTAACACAACTTCCTCAATTTACATTTCTATCCACGTTAACTCCACGGATAACATTCACATTAATGAGCCCGCGAGTTAATTAATCATTGCCACAAGTTAAAGGTGGATGATACGAGAATCTCCGACCCAAGATTTGTTCGTCTAATTAGCTGATTCCTCGATTACACAATTGGCTCTTTCAAGTGCGTGTTGATGGGGT
>NC_051409.1:35207137-35207449 GCF_015228065.2 Penaeus monodon | reverse complement strand
CGGGTATGTCAGTACGTGTTTGCGTCAATCTCTATATATCCTTACGTAACCTGACTATATCCTAATCCCTTACACATAGACATAAACAATAATAAAACTTTTTTTTTTTATCGACACACAGACGTATTTAGCAAGCCAAACCATGTCAACAGGAAGACGGGGAAATGCGAGCAGAAATTTAGTTTAAGTGACGAAGCGCCTTTACTTCCCCCACAGGCATTTAGTCGACTTCCTGCTTACCTGTCTGCTTCCGGCCCCTGCTGCCTGCTTATCCCGTCGCTTTAACTTTGGTCTATCTTATTTGCGGTTTCC
>NC_051409.1:35206581-35206726 GCF_015228065.2 Penaeus monodon | reverse complement strand
TCTGTCAATAGCATGTGATAAAAAAAAAGAAAAAAAAGGCTCGTTAAAGGTAATTGTCACGTGATATTTTCCATGGGTGAAAATTGGAGTCCCCCCCTTTTCCCTTTTTCCTCATTTATATGTAAATTCATTACGAAAAGTGGAA
>NC_051409.1:35205967-35206039 GCF_015228065.2 Penaeus monodon | reverse complement strand
CTCCGGCACAACAACTACAGCCATGCTTTTATGCCATGTTTTAATGTGTTCTAGTTCGTTCGTATGAACTAT
>NC_051409.1:35204104-35205159 GCF_015228065.2 Penaeus monodon | reverse complement strand
AAAGTTGTAGCTCATAACAAAGAGAATCAAAGTTTATTAAACTGGATGCAGCGAAAGCTTATACATAGTTACCATTTAACCTTTCCTTCCTTGGCATAGCGACAGAGAGACTCACGCGCCGAAGTGAGTCAGTTATCATGCTCAAAATAGACGAATAAAGAAATCAACCCACACAGATAACTAGCGGCGCTGTCCTTGCCTCTCGAACCGACATACAGATATGTGCTGACCTGCTTTGACCTCTATAACGTCCGTGCGCAAAATTCGACAGTTGCGGTAACACAACAAGTTGTTTAGGATAACATGAAGAGTTGTTTGTGATAAAATAATAAGTTGTTTGCGATAAAATAAGTTGTTTGTGATAATATAATAAGTTGTTTGTGATAAAATGAGTTGTTTGCGATAATATAATAAGTTGTTTGTGATAAAATGGTAGGTTGTTTGCGATAACATGGCAATTTGTTTGCGATAACATGGCAAGTTGTTTGCGATAATATAAAAAAAAAGTTTGTGATAAAAAAAGGGTTTCGTTTAATGGATTTTTTTGTTTAAAAAAAAAAAGTTTTTTTTGTTAACAAAAACGTGTTGAAATTATTTGGTTTTTGTAAAAGGGTTTTTGGTTTAAATTAAAGGCTTTAGGTTTAATCCCGGGGAATAAAAAAGTCCAATTGGTTGCCAAAGGAAAACTTGAGTTTTTCGTTGATTTTGAATACGGAGATTGCAAAAACTGAGTCTTCCCCTTGACCCCAATTGGCCGCACAGCCGACTTTTACTTTTGGAACTATTTTCTCGCTTTTTTTTTGCCCAATTTTCTCGACCCCTTGTTTTTTTGGCCCCAAAATTTTCCACCTTTTTTTTTTTTTGGGGCCTAAGTTTCTCGACGTTTTTTGCCCTTTTTTGGCACCAAATTTCTAAGTTTTTGAATTTTTTGCCCCAAGTTTCTCCCCTTTTTGGGCCTTTTTTGGCACTAATTTCTCGCCTGTCGAGCTTTTTTTTGGCCCTAATTTTCTAACTTCTTTGACCTTTTGGCACCAATTTAATACATAAGGTGTGGG
>NC_051409.1:35203638-35203797 GCF_015228065.2 Penaeus monodon | reverse complement strand
ATTCTGATTTTTACAGTTTGACACACACTTTTTTAATGAAAGAACAAAAGGGCATATGCCTATAAAATTATATGAAACTGATCTCCATCAGATTTTACCCCTGAAAATTTGATATGGCCCTTATCTTTACAAAAAATACAATACGTAAGCCTGTAAAAA
>NC_051409.1:35203423-35203561 GCF_015228065.2 Penaeus monodon | reverse complement strand
AGGGGACGGTTCTATATTTTGTGCCACTATACAAACACATATACAAACTTCAAGGGCTTGCATATAAGTTTTATCTTAACCCATGCAACATTTACGAAAACATTCAGTACTCATTTCCTGCCGAAAGGACTACTTTGC
>NC_051409.1:35203237-35203400 GCF_015228065.2 Penaeus monodon | reverse complement strand
AAGTTTAAAAAAACGATTTTTTTGTACCCCTTCCACCGTGGGCTCGTCTCTTAATTTAAAAGGGCACTGTGCCACAGCCCCGGATATTCTGTGAGTTCGAGGACTAGTCTTTCTCACGCACCCTGGTTTGCTTATGGATTTTTCCCCCTTCCCCTTCCTCCCC
>NC_051409.1:35203069-35203171 GCF_015228065.2 Penaeus monodon | reverse complement strand
GTCGTGCCTCCTTATGTCCCTTTTTTAAAAAAAAAAAAGGTGGGTTAAGTGTATCTTTTGGATTTTTTTTTGGGTTTTATAAGAATAATTTACAATAATATA
>NC_051409.1:35202645-35202985 GCF_015228065.2 Penaeus monodon | reverse complement strand
TATAATATAACCCAATTTTGGTGCCCTTCAATAAAAGCCCCTTTTTTTCTTATTAAAAATCAATACAAGGGAAACTTTTGGACGGTTTTGAAATATGATAGCTTTTTCGGTTAAAGGATAGAACTATGTAACTTCCTCCCATAAGGACTTCATAAGGACCTCTCTTGCATTGAATGTAGTTACGCATCACTGAATATGGTAATTATTTTATTGGTTGTTCGTCCAGGGTGTACTTGTGTAAATTCGGTTGTTTGTTGGGGTGTGTGTTTTTTTTTATCTATATTTTTTTTATGTAATACCTATCTCCTATATATATGTTTTAAATATTATCCCTTTAAAA
>NC_051409.1:35201226-35202560 GCF_015228065.2 Penaeus monodon | reverse complement strand
CAAAATTTTGGAAAAAGAGGGAAAAAGCAAGCAACTATTTTTTCGGTTTCTTGCCTGCCCAATTCTTCAAAACCATCCCCAAACCCTCTATGTAACCCATGCTTCATGTGAACTACTATGTTTAACTATTATGTTTTCTATGTAAAAACGGCCGTAAAGTAGCCGCCCCCTTTTGAAAGGGGGGTAGGGTGACGTGGAAGCAAGGTGAAAAGGGCTTTTTAATGTGATAGTGAACTTTGGAAATCTTTCCTCACCTTCGTTTGCATTAAGTGACGAAGATAAAGGAAATAATGATTTGTTTTTATAATTTACAAAATAATTTTTAAAAATAATTTACAAATTGTGTAGCACAAAAGTTTATAAATAACTAGATCTTTTGAATCGTCCATACGTTTTAGGGCAACGATTAAGAAAATTATATCTACTATTAAATAAGAGCAAATATGTTTTTGAGACTACGAGATTAAAATGGAGATAACAAAGGCAAATAAAAATTATCTTCGAACATCCCTAGGATACTCATAACATAGATGTAAGTAGACAGTATGTATCTTCTAGAGAATAATGTAAGTAGACAGTATATATCTTCTAGAGAATAAAAAAAAAACAAAACAATTATTCCCCTTAATATTCCCCAAGAACGACCACAGCTTGGTGTTATATCAACACTGGGGACAAAAAGTGATTAATTATTTAATTTCATCCAAATATTCGTATCTGTAGGGCCCCCTTTACGGGTTTTTTTAAAATGGACGTATGAAAAAGTAGCAAAACGCCTTGGAGGGAGTTTGAAAATCCTTGTTTAAAAAATCAAAAACAGGGAAAGAACAAATGTTGAAGTTTTTTAAGAAATCTTTAAATATCTTGCCGTTAAAAATGCGCCATATATATCTAAGATCTTGTAACTAAAAGATTATCCTCATCCTAAAAGAAATGTCGCACCCAGTTTAGCCCTCTGGTGGCCGTGAGGTGACAATGCTAGTGACGTCATTGTAACGTCACGGAAAGTTGCCATGACCTGTAAAAAAGTGGTAAAAATATTGTCTGCTAATACAGCTGTGTTAGTCTTTAGTGCCTGAAGGTAAACTGAAAAAAATTTTAAAATATTATGCATAAAACATAGTCAACCGGGAATTATTTTAGAATTTTCAAATGATATTTTTTGGGGTAATTATTTCAGGTATAAAAAAGACCTGCTCAGTTTGATTTATTTGCAAATATACACATAAAGGATTATTTTGAAATTAAAATCAACAAATGTATAACTTTCTTACATTTTATATTCTGGGAATTTCCATATTTTAATCATGTTCCATTATTTCAGTCAGTTGACT
>NC_051409.1:35200688-35201169 GCF_015228065.2 Penaeus monodon | reverse complement strand
GAAAGGTCATTGACTTCATTTCTTCTTTTAATTTTAAAATTTAAAAAAGATATTTATTGTTTTTTAAAAAGGGTTTTTGACTATGTCATTACATTTGGCATGTGGGGATATTTTTGCAAATGCATGTTCAAAGTTCCTTTCTATAAAAATACGGTATGGAACAGAAAAGGTGACTTTCCAGTAAGAAACTAATGAAAAAAAAAATTAACAGGCTGCTTTCTATTTAATATTCGTACCAAACTTCTTAATTATATTTTTTTCTTGTGACAACAACAGCTAATTCTGCTATTTTCCTAGGGTCTTCGACCTCATTACGATTAACTTCTAATAAACAGCCAACACCTAAATATTCCCCAAGAATAAAGCTCTCAAGAATGCCAAAGCAGTTAGGTTACATGGATATTTACATGGAGATTATAAATGGCAGATCGAAATGCCTCTGTAAACTGTTTTGCTCTGGGATAACCCTTGGTGTGCCCTG
>NC_051409.1:35200097-35200603 GCF_015228065.2 Penaeus monodon | reverse complement strand
TTCGCATCCACAAACATTCACTTTCACGTACATGTCTAGAAGGCTGATCACGTAAAAAAATGGTCTGGATCTGGTGAACCACAAGTATATTCAATATAAAACATATATCTGGTGAACTACAAACATACATAGGTCATAAATGTGATTCCTTTATGACACCGGAATTATCCAATTATCAACACCGGAATTATCCAATTATCTATTTCAGTTTCACATTCAGACATACCACGACTGATCTGTTTGATGGTAGTATGTTCACACACATCTCCGAAAATGGCACTTTATTTAGATAAGTAATTCTGACTGCAACTTTCTCTCTCTCAAAAAAAACTGATAATTAAGTTCCCTTGCAGAATTTGTCACTGACTCTAATATGACAATTAGGAGTTATTGCGAACTGTCTGCGAGATGTAAAGCATCATAAATTTAACATACTTTTATATTTTTTACTGATTTCTTGTTCACTCATTGGTCACATATCTTCTTAATACACATAAAATGGCTTC
>NC_051409.1:35199880-35200033 GCF_015228065.2 Penaeus monodon | reverse complement strand
AACTCTTAAGAGTCTTAACATTGGAAAAGAAGCGCTTGTGCAGCATTTGCTTTAGAATATCCATAAAATCCACATTCTTTTAAATGAATTAAATTTTAGATAATTAAAATATTCTTCAAATGGAGATTTCTTTCGACACTTATACACACACGA
>NC_051409.1:35199642-35199711 GCF_015228065.2 Penaeus monodon | reverse complement strand
CTTCTGCTGATCATATTTCTAAATGTTTATCAACGAGTTTCTAACTTCATGTATTTTGGTTTTAACCGT
>NC_051409.1:35199347-35199438 GCF_015228065.2 Penaeus monodon | reverse complement strand
ACATGTGAAAGATTAATGTTGGCTCTTATATCTGATACACTGATGATTTGAGGATTTACCAGACACTATTTTCTGTTTCATTTATGAATAA
>NC_051409.1:35197978-35198814 GCF_015228065.2 Penaeus monodon | reverse complement strand
TTACTGAATAACTACTACAAATACGGCGAAATCCTTTCTTAGTACATAGAATTTGTATTCAACAAGTGTGGAGATGCGGGATTCGTATACTACCTGGCCTCAAAATGTCTAAACATGTCTTGTGGGTGTTGCTTAGTTGCTGGTCTTCCTAAACAAGTTCGGCCTGTTGGGAATTTTACATCATGGATTCCCTTGTTTATTCCAAAACGATCTACTTATTAATGTGAAAGCCACCTGGTCATTGGTCTAGCCTCGAATGTGTGTCCTCTTATCAGGAAGGACAATAAAGACTGTCTACCCATTTTTAGACATAAAAGAAACGACACATAGTCCTTGCAGTTATCAGTAAATGACCTAAACAAGAATGATCCTTTGAGACAAAAGGTTATATTATAGCAGGAAATAGATGGACATGAACATCCACAGAGAGCTTTTAAGTAAGAATTCAATTGTTATACATTACTTAATTTTCGTTTGCTGAGTCAGGAGGTGTAACATTCCCATAGCAACAGTACCGTTATTATACATTGTTGTAGGTAAGTCTCTAAATGTAGGTGTCAACTTTAAACTTCACATGGTGTCAGTCTTGCTTTTTTCTATCAACAGTATTGCAGTTGTAATGGACTTCAAAACCAAATTGATATGAGAACACGAACAAACGGCTTTTTACTTTTAATTATAGGTTCTACATCACTCGATATAGAGAATATATATTATGCAACAGAATTAATAAGTTTGTACAAGTAATGGCTCACTTAATAATTAAAAAACAAAAGTACTAATTGCCAAATAATAAGGTTGCATCAAACGTTCCCCGTGACCTCTGGCAAAAGATG
>NC_051409.1:35197303-35197718 GCF_015228065.2 Penaeus monodon | reverse complement strand
AGCACATGACCACAAAAGTAGACTTTGTTGGTTACGGCTTGATTGGCTACCGGTTGCATGCTTCATATTTTCAATATATATGAAATTCACATTGCTGTTAAGTATAGTATGATAAACAGAGACAATCATTATAGAAAGTAGTATTCGTTATATATATTTATTTCAGTAAGTTATCGTAGCATACATGATAAAAACTGTTATAACTATTTAGTTCATTGATTTTTAAAGCACTTCAGTAGAAATAAATATGAAGCAATTTCAGTATTTTATAGAACAGTTATGGAATTACTAAATAGAATGAATGCCATGAATTGTGGGCCTATCCATGCTAAGCTTCATAAGATATATAGTTACTTGAAGGAAGATTCTGTGTAAGAAAAATTGCCTTTCCTATCATCCACAAGGTATTATATAT
>NC_051409.1:35196642-35197044 GCF_015228065.2 Penaeus monodon | reverse complement strand
ATTTTACTTACCATTACAGCCATTTAGATTATTATGCAGCAAAAGTTTGGAAATGCGCTGTCTGTGTGACTGAAAATTATCCCTATATAATAAATGCAGCCCAGTCTTAAAGGTCATAAAGGGTACTAACGAAGGCCCTGATTTGCGACAGAAGCGATGAGCCTTATTTTAATGTCTCAAGCCAATTTTGTCGTAGTGTCACAGGGACTGAAAAACAAGTCTTCCATAGTCCAACCAAACAAAGAGACACGGTACAGGGCACCTTCCACGTCAGGGGCATGGTGGTAAGTAATTGTTTTTCCTTTTATAATACTGAAGTATAGATTAGTATGTTATACATAATCATATCTTGCTTACATATTTTATTACTGATACTCGTGTATATTGTTATTGACATATATA
>NC_051409.1:35195726-35196518 GCF_015228065.2 Penaeus monodon | reverse complement strand
CTTTATAATAGGGCAAGAATAAGGGTGGAATTTAAGGGACTGTGAGAGGCTAGTAAATCTACCCTATTCAGCATAAAACTCATAAATAAGGGCAAGCAAGAAGCCTGTCGCTCTCGCTCGCTCTGAAATAGCCTCAAGAATCTGTGTCAGTGAACTATAACTTATCATGTCATTAAAGTGGTGGAATATAAGTGTTTCGATACCCATTCCACCTCGTGAATTTATTACAGGTGCGTGTGGTACATCTTTGAACGAGAAGTATATAGAATATTTAAGTGAAAAAAAAACATTACCAGACTGACGTGATCAAAGTACTATGAAGTAACTGCTCCATATTAATTAGTTACTATATAAGAAATAATGGAGCGGTTACGGTAGTCGTTTAGGATTTGTAATAGTATAATTCGTGTTTACTTGTCTAAGTTGAATTTAGAATTAGCTTGGGGTTTGGCATCTTAGTCTTTTCGAATCGGCGAAGATGAAGGTTACGAGTCATCACGACAGTATTCGAAACGTTTGAGCAAAGATTGTTCCCCTGAATACATTTGTGTTGCTGAAACATATACGCTAATTATACATCAAGACTGAAAATGTAATTTTAACTGTGTGCATCTGAATGAATTTGTAGTGTCAGCAGCTCGATTTTGATATATCAAATGAATACCATAATCAAAGATTCAGATACGGGCAACAAATGTCCGGATTGGTTGGTTACAAATATGACGTTATGACGTCAGTGTAGTTATGCTTTCCGGCCACTAGAGTCCACTACTGGGCTGATGGGAACGCTGC
>NC_051409.1:35194698-35194766 GCF_015228065.2 Penaeus monodon | reverse complement strand
ATGTATTATGTGTCGGTGAAAACACCTTCTTGAATTGCCGTAGACAGTTTATTCAGCGTACCCAGTTT
>NC_051409.1:35193800-35194569 GCF_015228065.2 Penaeus monodon | reverse complement strand
CTTCGAACACATATTTATGTACATATGACGCACTTTAACCAAACAACGTCCATCTATAACATACAAGAAAACTTTACTCCTACGCTTCACACAGTGCAAGGGAAGTAACGACATACCAGAATCATATTCAAAATTCTACGAATTACAATAAAGGTTATAAGAATGCAAACCTTCAGTATTTAGACATTAAAGTGTGAAATGTGTGTACGTAGCCTCTGGTTTTGCATGAGTATAAGAGTATATTCTAGCAATATAAGTGCAAATGTGTATGAAATGATTTCTATTTACTACAGTCTGGCATAAATGAATATAGAATGTGGAGGCAAGATTCCGTGTGTTAAAGTATTTTATTTTATCATTACCATTACTGTAAAAATGAAGACAGAAAATTTACGTATTTGGTAGAATATAGAATTGAAATAATATAGAAGGATAGAGGACGAACAGGAAGAGAGAAACAGAGATTTAAAAAGTAAATAAATAAAAATGGGAGATAGGAAGAAGAGAAATGTTTGCATTCCACTATTTTAATCACAAAAAAAGGTTTCTTTTTTCAACGTTCATACGAGATAGAGATTGAAGAGGTAACTTTTTTTCAATTCTTTTACAGCTTTCAATCATTACAAAAGTACTGGACGGAAATGTCCTTTGCATTGCATTTTCTTCTCGCCAAAATATTTGCATAGAGATAAGCTCTTCACACTTGAATTTATGGAATTCCAAAAGGGTGGACGGCGAGCCATACGAATCTTTAATATGCAAAGTATGA
>NC_051409.1:35193254-35193499 GCF_015228065.2 Penaeus monodon | reverse complement strand
CTTTAACTACACAAAGAAATATTACTTCCTTAAGACGAGGCTTCAGAGATGTCCATCACTTGTGACGTCACAGCACAATGATGGGGGGAGGGGGGAAAAGGGGAAAGGGGTTACAGAAGCTAATAGACGAGAAATAATGAAGAGAGAGAGTTGAGAGAGATGGGTGGAAAGGAGGAGAAAGTATTTTACACATTACGTGGCTTGACAATGATGGGGCGAGCGAGTCTCAGCGGAAAGGATCCTGC
>NC_051409.1:35192376-35192723 GCF_015228065.2 Penaeus monodon | reverse complement strand
CGAATCTAAGGATACATTATTTACCTCAATCAATTATTATACCTGTAATGAACATTTACCTCCATATTCTGGGTTAATTAATCTGCGTTTCCGATTAGATTTCATTTGCAGTTCCTTCGTCTGGAATAAAAAACATCTGTATAATCTATTTTACATTTACAATCCTTCTGTTGCACACTTTGTTATCTCAAGCACCAAGGCCAATGCGATGGCGGTATTTTTAAATCGATTTGGGAGGGCAAAGGAAACCATATATTGTATATTGAAAACCGTAAGGTTCACTATCCTCTGCTCTGAGCTCCAAGAGAATATTTATGCATGGGAGTATTTTTTATTTGTTTATTTTC
>NC_051409.1:35192119-35192286 GCF_015228065.2 Penaeus monodon | reverse complement strand
TAACATGAGTTATGACTTTTTTTTTGTCTGTAGGTTGGATGTTTGGGGGAAGAGAAATGTATATGCGTAAGAAATACCGATTTAACCCTCTGTCATTCGCGAGTTTGGAAAAGAAAAATGATGAAATCATATGCCTTTCTCTATTATCAAATAAAATGGGTTTTAAA
>NC_051409.1:35191997-35192061 GCF_015228065.2 Penaeus monodon | reverse complement strand
ACGTCTGCATTCACTTTACTCGAAATTCCCTTCTTCATTACCTACAGCTCATCGTTAAGAAAAT
>NC_051409.1:35191659-35191961 GCF_015228065.2 Penaeus monodon | reverse complement strand
TAATGAAGATTGGATTTGAAAATACTTGATGAAATGAAGGGAGCCCTGGCATGAAATCCTGTTTCTCCAATGAATATTCATCATACGGGATGTTTAATCATCAACGTATATACATGGCTGGAATATACTCTTACGCTCATGCAAAAGGTAAGCTTTATGTAAATACGCTTCACACTTCTGATATTACTAAGATTACGATTCTTTTTGTGTGCGTGTGTGTTAATTGCTTTTCCTCGAACACTGAGGGTAAACTGCATGTTTTTACTGCATAGTGGAGGTGAATGTTGTCTGATTAAAGGTAT
>NC_051409.1:35191415-35191598 GCF_015228065.2 Penaeus monodon | reverse complement strand
GTAACTCCATAATCAATAATGCCGAAGCATGAACGTATATGCATGTGTTCTAATGACCTCAGGCTAGCAATAGGTATAATCACTGAGTGTTTTACGTCATTTAATGCAACGAGATTTATCATAACCTTATTATCATTAAGACTAAATGGTACATAAAACGTTTTATTTAATATAACAGAGCTT
>NC_051409.1:35190639-35190995 GCF_015228065.2 Penaeus monodon | reverse complement strand
GGAGTATAATGAACCTTAAGATTTTCAATATGCAAAGTATGCTTTCCTTTACCTTCCCAAGTTGATTTAAACAAATATTGCCATCGTATTGGCGCTTGAGATAACAAAGGCATTCTGCAACAGAAGGATTGCAACATATAATAGATTTCGTTGATGAGATAAAATAACTGAAGATAATAACACAGAATCGGAAATTCTGATGAATTAATGACAAACGTCATTTTTTATGGGATTAATTGACATGATAAATTGTTCGTTTATTAGAATAAAGACCAAAAATTAAGCTTGATTTCCCCCCCCCTTTTTTTGGGGGGAGGGGGGGAGGGTAATAACTACATAATCTGGTTATTTACACA
>NC_051409.1:35190184-35190355 GCF_015228065.2 Penaeus monodon | reverse complement strand
CCTCTCAAACTAGATTACATTTTATATGTTTTAGTCACATATCTATTTATGTTATTTTACAGAATCATTTCACCCATTTGCAAAATTACCTTTCAGATTTATTTCATATGATAAAAAGATCATCATTATCATTATGTCATTTTCTATAATTAATGAAAAATATGTTAAGAG
>NC_051409.1:35188001-35188783 GCF_015228065.2 Penaeus monodon | reverse complement strand
ACAGGAAATCACACTTTGCATATTAAAGATTCGCATGGGTCGCCGTCCACCCTTTTGAAATTCCTTAAATTTTAGTGCGAAGAGCTTATCTCTATGCAAATATTTTGGCGAGAAGAAAATGCAATACAAAGGACATGTACGACCAGTCCTTTTGGCACTTGTGATGACTGAAAGTTCTAAAAGAATTTAGGAAAATCTACTTCAATCTCTGCCGTGTATGAAAGGTGAAAGAAAAAGGTAAACCCTTTTTATTATTATTAAAATGTAAACATTTCTCTTCTCCCTGTCTCCCATTTTAATATTTTTGTTTCTCTTCGTCCTCTCTCCTCTAGCATTTCAATTTTATATTCCTTCAGTTACGTAAAGTTTCTGTTCTCATTTTAACCGTAATGGTAGTGATAAAAAAAATTAACATTCGGAATCTTGCCTCCAGATTCAGTATTCATTTATACCATAAACATTTGCACTTATATTGCTAGAATATACTCTTACTCATGCAAAACCAGATGCTACGTACATACACTTCAACACTTTAATTTCTATCTTTTAAAAATAATGAAGCACAGTTTCTAAACTTATAACCTTTTTAATATATTTCGTGGAATTTTGAATACGACCTTGGCCACATGTGAAGAGCTCATATTTCTGCAGATATTATGGCAAGAAGAGTATGCCATATATTTTACATGTACGGTCAGTTCTCTTTGCCACCTGTGATGACTGAAAGTTGTAAAAAATACAGAAAAATCTACCCTCTCATTCTCTGCCGCGTGTGAAAGGTG
>NC_051409.1:35187822-35187930 GCF_015228065.2 Penaeus monodon | reverse complement strand
CGTAAATAACGTCTCCAGTTGATATAGTAATTACGCTATACTAGCAAGCATTTTCTCACACAGCCACATGCAAATACAGAATCGCATAGATAAAAAAACAAGCATTCC
>NC_051409.1:35186405-35187749 GCF_015228065.2 Penaeus monodon | reverse complement strand
GAGGCTATAGGATACATGAACTACGTCAAGGTTATCAAAAATAAATAAAAAATTTAAGCTTGATTTTCCGTCGTCATCTCTATGAAAGAACAAGGACTACACACACATACTGTTTTTATTGAATCACATTTTTTAAAAATCAATACACCTGTAATTAACACGTTTTCCCCACATTCTGGGCTAATTTATCTGCGTTTCCGATGTTATGTCATCTGGAATGAAAACACCTATTCTTATTTATTTTACATTTACAATCCTTCTGTTGCACACTATATTATTCTCAAGCATCAGTGCCATTGCGATGGAAATATTTGTTTAAATCAATTTGGAAAGGCAAAGGAAACCATATTTTGCATATTGAAAATTGTAAGGTTCATCCTCTTCTCCTTTAAGCTTCAAGGTAGAATATTTATGTATGGGATTTTTTTCATCGATAAATTATGATTTTTTTTATCCGTAAGTAGGATGTTTGGGGGAAGAGGGATGTATATGCTAGGAAATCTTATAACTTTTAATATATTTCGTGGAATTTTGAATATGACTTTGGCCACATGTGAAGAGCTTATATCTCTGCAGATATTTTGGCGAGAATAATATGCAATATATTTAACATGTACGGCCAGTCTTTGCCAAGTGTGACTGAAAATAATGAATAGAATAAAATCTACTTCCTCATTCTCTGCCGCGTGTGAAAGGTGAGAGAGAAAAAAGGTGTTTCTTTCGTATTAATATGAAACATATCTCTTCGTTCTTTCTCACATTCTTTTTATTTTGTCGCTTTTCCTCTCCCCTTTTTCTTTATATATTAATTTCTATATTTTCTGAATTACGTGACGTTTACTGTCTATATATTTTCAACGTGATATTATTGCAAATTTAAAATCTGCGAATCGGTTTTAAGAAGACTTGAACCTATAGAATCTTGCCTCCAGATTCAGTATTCAGTTATGCACGAATTTAATAAAAACATGCAAATCCTATATACTTGAACAAAATCTAATAAAACATACTCTTACACTCATAAAAAAAACATGTTATGTACATACATTTCACACTTTCATTCCCATCTTTTAAAATTACTGGTTAGGTTTGCAATCTTAGAACCTTTATTATATTCCATGAAATTATCAATAACTTGGTCTGGCGTTACTTTTCTTGCACTTTGTGAGGCGCTGGAGTAAACTTTTCCTGCATGTTATAGATGTTATAGCTTGGTTAAAGTGCGTCACACATGCATAAATAAATATTTATATGTTTTCGTTGACACACACGCTTACACACACACCGCTGGGTATGCTAAATGGGATCTCTACGGCAATTCAGGATAGAGTTCTCTCTGACAAC
>NC_051409.1:35185676-35186205 GCF_015228065.2 Penaeus monodon | reverse complement strand
TTCAAAAGTCTTATGTACCTACGTTTCAGACTTAATAACACTAGGGTTATGATAAATCTCGTTACATTAAGTGACGTAAAAACTCGATGACGTTGCTGTATAGAGGAATTCCTATTGCTAGCCTGAGGTCATCAGAACAAATGTATATATGTTCATGCTTCGGTATTTATAGATAGTAATTAATTAAAGAGTTACGTGTGTTTATGTGTGCTTAGAATACGTATCCATGCATATGTCATGATGACCTCAGACAACAAGCATCACTATTTAGTAAAGCATGCAGATTACCCTCAGTGTTCGAGGAAAAGCAATTAAGACAACATTTAAAAAAAGAAATTAAAAATCATAACACTAGTAATATCAAAAGTGTAAAGCGTATGTACATAAGGCATAAGTGCAAGAGTATATTCCGACATGTATATACGTTGATGATATACATGTATGATGAGTATTTATTTGAAAAGGTGGATTTCATGTCACTCAGTGTTCTCTTCATTTCACCAAGTGTTTTTAAGCTTAATCACCATTA
>NC_051409.1:35185507-35185615 GCF_015228065.2 Penaeus monodon | reverse complement strand
AAACAGGAAGGGGATTTGAGTAAAGTTAATGCAGATGGAAAGAGGGAGGGGAGAAAAGAGGTGAAAGGAAAGAAGGGAGATAATGAACCTTACGTTTTTCAATATGCT
>NC_051409.1:35185020-35185136 GCF_015228065.2 Penaeus monodon | reverse complement strand
ATTGTGTGACTCACGTGTAATTTGTAAACCTCTTATACATAATACTTTCTAATTGTTACTACTCTTACTTTCATTATATCGTATTAGCTCGTAATCATCATTGATACTAACACTAC
>NC_051409.1:35184548-35184631 GCF_015228065.2 Penaeus monodon | reverse complement strand
TTGTAACGATCGTGTGTGTATTAGCATCTTTCAAATCTATTGAATCGTAATATATACAAATACCTTTTTCGCAACTACATAAT
>NC_051409.1:35183844-35184491 GCF_015228065.2 Penaeus monodon | reverse complement strand
TGCATATACATGATTAATAACTATATAAATATCATAGTTTGGAAATATCATATATGAAGCATATGATAGTGTATGACTAGTTAGTCATAGTTGTGTAATAGATTTTTTTAATACTCTGCAATAGACATCACCGTGAATACAAGAAAATACTGTATAGCAGACTTCGCACCTCAACATATCAACACATCATAAAAAACAACAACGAACATAAAAGCTAAGAAATACGTAGATAGCATAAGAGCATATATAAGGAAAAAAACATAGTAAAGCATAAGAAAATAAGAACATAGTGGGATAGCAGAAGGAAGCATAGTATAAGAGAGCATAGGATAGCATAGGAAAATATAGGACAGCATAGCAAAATATAGGGAAGCATAGAGAAGTCTAGGAAGGATAGGATAGCATAGGGAAACATAGGATAGCATAGGAAAGCATCGGATAGCATAGAAAAGCATAGCAAAATATAAGAATATAAGGAAAGCATAGGTCTAGGATAGCATAGGGCAGCATAGGAAATCATTGGGTAGACATAGGAAAGTATAGGAAAACATAGGATAGCTATGGCATAAGAAAGCACACAGAATTAGTTAAACACAGGAAAAAAAATAAACATAGGAAATCATAAGAAAGTAAAGGGAATTATAGGA
>NC_051409.1:35183404-35183611 GCF_015228065.2 Penaeus monodon | reverse complement strand
CATAGGGATGCACAGGAGAGCGTAATTTGCATACTGAAAACCCTATAGTTCGCTGGTCTCCCTTTTGAACTTCTATAAATTCCAGTAGGAGGAATATTTATGCAGGAAAGAGTTTTCGATTCCATAAACATTTCATCGAAAGGAATTTGTAACTCGTAGTGCTTTCGAATTCAATCCTCTTTGTCATTTATGCACGGTGACTATAAC
>NC_051409.1:35183177-35183277 GCF_015228065.2 Penaeus monodon | reverse complement strand
GAAAGAAAATGAAAAATCTTTCTCCGTCAAATGTAAAAGTTGAGAGAAAAACGTGAAAGTGTATTTTTCTTGTCGAATCATATGGAATTGGAGAAAAATT
>NC_051409.1:35182841-35182999 GCF_015228065.2 Penaeus monodon | reverse complement strand
TTACTTTCTTATCAAAACATGAAATTGAAAAAAAAAAATCCTTTCTTTCTTATCTATATGAAACGTTAACCATTCTTGTCTCCCTTTCTCGCATTTTACTTTTTTTTTCTTCTCCTGATTCTCCTCTCCCTGTCTGTGCATATGTGTATGTATGTGTG
>NC_051409.1:35182505-35182592 GCF_015228065.2 Penaeus monodon | reverse complement strand
CAAAGAGAACAAACACGGGATGTGAAAAACATATATCCGTTTTTTTTTTTATCATCATAATCTCTAAGCTTATGCTTGTTTTAATTA
>NC_051409.1:35181670-35181804 GCF_015228065.2 Penaeus monodon | reverse complement strand
AAACGTTCACCAAAGCAGTAGCAATGGCGATGCAATTAAGCTTTTTAAGTCCAATATTCCAATCCAAAATGTCCTAATGGAGTTCAATTTTGCATTAATATCTCTCTAGAGAAAAAAAAAAATTTATATCACCT
>NC_051409.1:35180968-35181197 GCF_015228065.2 Penaeus monodon | reverse complement strand
AACCTTCCGATTTTATTTCAACCTTTTGATAATGAGAACAGAGAGCATGAAACAAGTTCCTTTCTTCCCTTCTGTTCTGTATTGCTTACGTTTATCTCTTCTCTCTATTTCTTCTTTATTTCATTTCTTTCGGTGTTTCTCCTTTATTGTCCTCCGTTTCTCCTTCATTTTTATTTCTCTTGCGTTTCTTTCAAACTTCAGCTCCATTTTCTCTAATATTTCTCTAATA
>NC_051409.1:35180754-35180866 GCF_015228065.2 Penaeus monodon | reverse complement strand
CTAAGCATCTACTTAATCGTCAGTTGCATTTCTCTTTCATTTTTATTTCATTTTCTTTTTTCCTTATTTTCCTTCATTTTCTGCTAATTCTATTTCATTTCATAATAAGATT
>NC_051409.1:35180313-35180665 GCF_015228065.2 Penaeus monodon | reverse complement strand
GATACATTATTTTTAAAAATCGGTAAACGGATTTTTTAAGAGACAAAAAAAATTAACGAATAAACAAAAAAAATATTTCTAATTACCAAAGAAAATTCGGTGCTGGTATTTCATAATTTTCATATATTCTTTATTCATTATCACAAGTTAAAGTCGATATCGCATGGGAGAGCATATTCAGTATTACTCCTAATAGATTCATTAGAGCAACATCAAAATCTAAAAGTCGTTTGAATTATACTCTTGCACCTGCAGGATTCAATTAAGTGACGGAGATGAGAGAGAGAATCGTTTTGTAAAAATCTAAAGTCAAATATACTTTAACCGGAAAGCAATTGGAGATCGCGGAGTT
>NC_051409.1:35179950-35180104 GCF_015228065.2 Penaeus monodon | reverse complement strand
CAGACACGGGCAATAACAACGGAAGGATGACCTCCGCCCCGACCCAAGGAAGGGCACACACTCGCAGAAGAAATGAATCGGGCAAACAGGACTTGGGCATCGCCGCTAGCAAGGGAAATGGGCGGACATGGGAAGATTAGACGAGACTTGGTTT
>NC_051409.1:35179440-35179600 GCF_015228065.2 Penaeus monodon | reverse complement strand
AAAACCAAAATTTTTAGTTTAGATTTGCGAAACACACTTTAAACCTACTTCTACATTCATTTATACACGAACGTACAATCATTAAAGAACGCTTACACTGTATACGTTACACAGGCATACATACACTTACACGCATACAGAAACAAACGCAATGGCTTGG
>NC_051409.1:35179255-35179376 GCF_015228065.2 Penaeus monodon | reverse complement strand
GTCTTTAGTGAATTTCGTTCTTTGTTGAATTTGCAATTTTGTTGATATCTAAAGCGGATTTTCCTTGTATTGTGTATTTTGCTAATATTTGTAGCTATACACATATATGATAGTTACATAG
>NC_051409.1:35179006-35179195 GCF_015228065.2 Penaeus monodon | reverse complement strand
CACATGCGTGTGTGTCTACGTTATATGTGCTGAACATAGTCCTCAAATCGAAAAGTACAGTTCATCGGGAAAAAAATCCCAGTGTCGAAAAAATCTAAAATATGCATAAGAATAAAGCTTTTAAAAACATATATTTCAAATCTGCATAATCATCCCATCAATAAAGCACGTAATCATCCATAGATGTAT
>NC_051409.1:35178554-35178818 GCF_015228065.2 Penaeus monodon | reverse complement strand
GAATAACCTCTCCCTCTTATTCATTTCCTCCCATATTGACAACCAACAAACTCCACTCCTATTGCACATTGCCCTTAACCTTTCATCAAAGAAGGAACAGCATGCAATTCAAAGAATGTTCATCCAATCCGAAAATCAAAAATGTCTTGATGGAATAATTACGGTCGGCCCCAAAGGGTTGAAATATTAGGGAGTTCTATTAGAGAATGAGGTTGGAATATTTTTTTGTTTTGTTATTATTACGATAAAGTATGTTAGAGTTGT
>NC_051409.1:35177997-35178189 GCF_015228065.2 Penaeus monodon | reverse complement strand
ACATTTTGACCGTAAATATCTTCCTGTGATCAGATTAGGAATGAAAAAGAGAGGGTTTTAGGAAAACTTGGAGCACATACTTTAGCAAAAGAAATGTTGCTTCCCATTTCATCATCATCCTCTTATGCAGGATTATATTATCGTTAAAAAATATGAATCTATAAAATAGTTACGCATCTATCTGTCTGCCTA
>NC_051409.1:35176540-35176606 GCF_015228065.2 Penaeus monodon | reverse complement strand
CAGACACACACACTTTTTTTTTTTTTTCTTCTTTAAGAAATTTCCAGGGGTGTTAGAATTGGAGGG
>NC_051409.1:35176306-35176372 GCF_015228065.2 Penaeus monodon | reverse complement strand
GAGTTAAGTTTAAGCTAGACTAGTTTTAGAAGTGTTTAGAAAAAAAAAATCTATGAGTTACCTTGG
>NC_051409.1:35175706-35175780 GCF_015228065.2 Penaeus monodon | reverse complement strand
CCACATACATCGATCACCGGAATATCATTAGGGTATTAATAGATTTATGCAAATGCTTTGAAAAGAGTATAGCT
>NC_051409.1:35175058-35175601 GCF_015228065.2 Penaeus monodon | reverse complement strand
GTTTTCGTTCCTTGACTTCAGAAAAAAGAAAAAGTCTCTCTCAGGTGATTTTAGAATACTATGGACCTGCAGTTGCTTTTGATAAGTTTCCTTATTTTGAATAACTTAAAAAAAATTGCACATGGGCGTCCGAATTTTTTTTATTAAAAAGAAAGAAATATAAAGCTTTATTGCAATAGATTTACATCTAGGGTCTTTAGGATTCCATCTTTGATTGCACGTTACCAAGATTTTCAATCATTTTGTTATGGAAATGAGTACCACAAACTAGAAAAAAAAAATATTGATGTTTCTGAGGAAACTCTGATATATAACCACAAAAGGTAAAGAATAGGGATCATGATTATAAATCTTATCGTTTATTCGTAATAACTATTACTCTCTAATTTTTATGGTTTATGCCCATTATTATGAAACCATTAATATTTTTTTAAAAACATATTCACATATCCTTACGACGTATTTCTGTTTAGATAACAATATTTGAATAATCGTCTAGCGACACCTGGCATCCCTAAGCGCTCTCCCCTCCCAGGAACTTTT
>NC_051409.1:35174881-35175039 GCF_015228065.2 Penaeus monodon | reverse complement strand
TCGTTCTAAAAAAAACAAATCCTGATTGGATTTTCGGTTCTCCATTATAAGAAAATACGAAACATAAAAAAAAAGTATACAAGATTTTCCCCTTAAGAGAAAAATAAAAGACCGGTAGAGTCAATTAAGAATTTAATCCTTGACAAGAGAAATTGAAT
>NC_051409.1:35174434-35174583 GCF_015228065.2 Penaeus monodon | reverse complement strand
CTTCTTCCCTTATTCAAGAATCTCGTTTTTCTTCTTTATTTTCCCACTCCTCTTCTCCTCTTAACATCGCCCTTCTCTCTTCTTTTTATTCCGTCCCTCCAATCCTCCGTGTTGGTGGTTTTTGCCTTCTAACTTTTTTTCTCTTTTTT
>NC_051409.1:35174007-35174126 GCF_015228065.2 Penaeus monodon | reverse complement strand
GAGGATTTCACAACACGGGTTGAATCAAAGTCTGCGGCGCTTCAACCCTTATCCTTGGTTACGGAAACATATCACGGAATATAGCCCGGGCACTTCGCGGAAGACGGCCAAGGGATGTA
>NC_051409.1:35172942-35173043 GCF_015228065.2 Penaeus monodon | reverse complement strand
GTTGAATCAAAGTCTGCGTCGCTTCAACCTTTATCGTTGGTCACGAAAACATATCACGGAATATAGCCCGGGCACTTCGCGGAAGACGGCCAAGGGATGTA
>NC_051409.1:35172616-35172741 GCF_015228065.2 Penaeus monodon | reverse complement strand
TACCCCCGCTATGATGACGCGGCGGCCGGCGTGGGTAGCATGAGGCGTGCGATCTTCCGTTATATCCGCAGCATAGATGTCCGTCGTGATTCGGCATGAATATCATACTCGCTCTCTTTCCCCCT
>NC_051409.1:35172268-35172431 GCF_015228065.2 Penaeus monodon | reverse complement strand
CTTTATTACCTTCTTCATCTTTAGCCATATTCCGTTGATCGGATTTGAATGGATTTGTTAAAGAGAAGCTTTTAGCAAAATTGCAAAACAAGCTTTAATTTATACACAAATAATGGGACAGTTTATCATACATCATATTAATATTTTATACTCACTCATTAGC
>NC_051409.1:35171926-35172024 GCF_015228065.2 Penaeus monodon | reverse complement strand
TAATGAAGTCAGCATATATCAGCACAGCTTTAGTGAAATAATGTCTACTAAACTATTCAGAATCAGGCTGAAGGCTTCTTAATTCATGTACAGTACGC
>NC_051409.1:35171345-35171512 GCF_015228065.2 Penaeus monodon | reverse complement strand
GCACTGCTTTAGTGAAATATCGTCTACTATTCAGAATCGGCCTGAAGGCTTGTAAATTCCTCTACAGCGTTCAGTGTGACGAAATTTCTGTGTTCTGTTCCCTCCCTACTTCAAAGACGGTATATCCAATTGCGGAATCTAAAATTTCTTAATGGAATTACGGTTCT
>NC_051409.1:35170670-35170786 GCF_015228065.2 Penaeus monodon | reverse complement strand
TGAGTCCTTTTGCGTGTTTATGACTTAGAACACGAAACACACACCCACCCACCCCGTGACGTCACCGGATGTTCATTTCAAACCCCCATTGAACGTAATTAGGTTTAAATCGACTC
>NC_051409.1:35170271-35170598 GCF_015228065.2 Penaeus monodon | reverse complement strand
TGGCTTTAACAGCTAATGAGATCAAAGGTAGGTTCATCACTGTAATCCCGTTATCTATGTCATCGGATCCTAAGAAATACCTCTCTCTCGAAAAGGAATATTAACTGATATACTTCATATTAGGTGTTCGAAGAGGAATATGTAGGAACACTTGATAATTATTCTTGTTGATGCCTTTAATGCAATTCAGAATGTCTGTTTTGAATTTCAGCCGCTTACTTGGCTACTTTTGAAATGTTTATTTTAACCCATTCACGTCCAAAAGATCATTTAAATTAATGACGATTTGAAATGGTAATAAATGCTTAAAGATATTAATGCAATTAG
>NC_051409.1:35170020-35170235 GCF_015228065.2 Penaeus monodon | reverse complement strand
TTTAAGAGAACATTTTTTTTTTAATCGAAAGTTTAGAAACAGTTTCGAAAATGATCCGAAACGACCTTGAAACACCTTTCGAAACGACCCTTGAACAATTTTCTACACGACTTCAAAACGACCATAGTAATGATGATTAAGATAATTTGACAGACATGAAGTGAGCTCCAGCCTTGACAGAGGAATTAATAACATTTGTTCATATTTAAACGAAG
>NC_051409.1:35169464-35169634 GCF_015228065.2 Penaeus monodon | reverse complement strand
CTCATGGACGACCTTGAAAAAGACGCAGTGGCAACGCTGGCTCCCTCTTCGCCTATTTACCCTGTGGTCGTACCCAATGCCCCCTCCCCCCCCCCCCTGCAAGGTCACAAAGGCTGAAAAGTCTAAGCTTTGCCACTGGAAAATAACCCGTATTGTCGTTTCTGTTCCGG
>NC_051409.1:35169226-35169315 GCF_015228065.2 Penaeus monodon | reverse complement strand
ATATATGACATGACAACCTCTCTCTCAAAGTCAAATTAGCAAGATCAACAATAATGAGAAAAAAATACGCTCGTTTCAAAATCCTCAAC
>NC_051409.1:35168314-35169100 GCF_015228065.2 Penaeus monodon | reverse complement strand
CGAACACAGGAGGAAAAAAAAATTCTCTCGTTCGTCAAAAGGAACGTAATTTGCATATCAGACACCCTAATATCCTTTCAAAGGGGATAATTATGGCTAACGTTCAATACCCGATGAATTAGGGTCATTATCGATGTTGTTATGCTAATGATGCTCGTAAATTATCTTATTTTTCTCATTTTCTTATATTTTCTTATCTTTTTATTTATATCTTAGCTAATAATCTATCTTATTTTTCTCATTTTCTTATATTTTCTTATTTTTATATCTATATCTTATCTTTCTTATCTATCTTTCTTATCTATCGTTCTTATCTATCTTATTTTTCTTATCTATATTACCTAAATTTCTTATCTATATCTATTGCGTTTCATATCTATCTTCTCTTATCTTATTTTTCTTATTTTTCTTATCTATATTTCTATCTCATCTTTCTTATATTTTTCTCATCTATCTTTCTTGTATCTTTTTTATCTATCTTTCTTGTATCTTTTTTTATCTATCTTTCTTGTATCTTTCTTATCTATCTTTCTTGTATCTTTTTTTATCTATCTTTCTTGTATCTTTTTTTATCTATCTTTCTTGTATCTTTTTTTATCTACATATCAATCCCGGGAATGAATATGACTAACGTTCTTTTACTTTGAGATGAGTTAGGGGTCAAAGGTCAACGTCATTTCAATTGCATTCATTGTTATCAGCGTTGCTTATCAATGTGAGGTTGCATTGCATTTGCGGAAAAGAAGCGTTTATGAGGTAATGATATTGGTGATGAGGAAGAGGGTA
>NC_051409.1:35167819-35167905 GCF_015228065.2 Penaeus monodon | reverse complement strand
CAGATAGATAGATAGTAATTCCTTCTCTCTTCTCCTTGTCACTTACTAATTCAACATCCACCGTGTCAATTACTTTCTCGGTGAAT
>NC_051409.1:35167667-35167731 GCF_015228065.2 Penaeus monodon | reverse complement strand
ATATGTCTGTGGCTCTATGTGTCGTGTGGCACATAGAGCCACACGGCAATCAGACACATTCAGA
>NC_051409.1:35167370-35167558 GCF_015228065.2 Penaeus monodon | reverse complement strand
GCACTCAGACACGCACACGCCCCTTTACACTCTGTTCAGTCTAGTGTATAAAGAGATGATCGTGTCCTGACTCGCAAAAAAGGCTCGAGTTTTTTAAAATACTGAAGGACTATTGTATAATTGCAAACGAAATATCAGTGAAACGTTGTTTTCCTGTCTTTTCTTTATTTTCAATGCAAAAGATAAAT
>NC_051409.1:35166507-35166590 GCF_015228065.2 Penaeus monodon | reverse complement strand
CCCTTCCCTCCCCACGCACATCAAAGCAAGGATAAGCTTATGGGAACTATCTGTAGTACTTCCCTTGGGAGGAGAAGGGTACG
>NC_051409.1:35165895-35165985 GCF_015228065.2 Penaeus monodon | reverse complement strand
TCTTTTCTTTCTGCATACACCATCTTCACATTTTGGGTAGTCTGACAGAGGTCTTGCGCTGGAAAAGCTTATCGATTATCATTGCACAAG
>NC_051409.1:35160949-35161446 GCF_015228065.2 Penaeus monodon | reverse complement strand
TCAACAGACGTTTCGTGTTGCCTTTCAAATGTATGCCCTGCCAGTCCTTTCATAAGTAACTATGATCTTTTTTATAGAGTGACGAAGAACCACATCCTGACACAGGTGCTTTACGACAAAGGAGGGTAACCCATCATGGAGCAGCCAGATGAATGGAGGTTTACCGAGTTCCGTCCTGTTCTCTACTCCTTCGAAGACGCCGGGATCAGCAATGCTTGCTCCGTGACTGAGGACTCCGAGGAGTACCCATTCTGTATGCAAGGATCTCAAAGATACGAAAATCCATTTCAGGAGAACGGCCACCGCGTCAAGTCCAAATCTCGGCAACAGACCACGCCAGCAATCCTTAAAACCACCGGCGCTGTGCATTGCTGAGCCTCCTGTCAGATTAAGGGGAACAAGACGTCACTCCTTCGTCAGGCAAAGAGGAATTACAGAATGTAAGTTTCCTAAATCCCTCACGGTCTTGTCAGAACCTTGTCAGTGTTGATTAGTGT
>NC_051409.1:35160387-35160458 GCF_015228065.2 Penaeus monodon | reverse complement strand
GAAAGGATATGTCATCACGCAGTCTAAAAATTGAAAAAACCCAGGCATCTCTTTGGTTTTTCTCGTCCAGG
>NC_051409.1:35159770-35159991 GCF_015228065.2 Penaeus monodon | reverse complement strand
CCCCTTCCCTTTTTTCTTCCCCCTTCCCCCCTTTTCTTTTTTTTCATTTAGCAAAAGAAAAGGGTTTAAAAAAAATTTTTTTTAAAAAAGAAATTTTTGTTTTAAAATTTTAAAAAAAACCCCCCCCGGGAAACCCCCGATGGGGGGTTTGTGTGGGTCCCTTCTTTGCCCCCCCCCCCAAAAGGAAAAATCGGAATTTTTTCTTTTTTTCTTCCCTTTTT
>NC_051409.1:35159131-35159495 GCF_015228065.2 Penaeus monodon | reverse complement strand
AACCCTTTCCCTTTTTTTCCCCCTTTTTTCTCATTCTTTTTTTGTTGTCTCTGAACTTGAAGCTATAATTCCCATTACAATTAACAGTCAAAAAAAAGCTGTAATATTGAAGTTTATAAAAATCACTTGCCTCCATAGCAATAACCCAATACCCCCAACTCACCAAATGGTACAAAATAACATAATCATTGTCTCTGACTAATTATTCCACCAATACAGTCAAAGCTGTAGTATTGAAGTTTACTGGAGCATCAACCTCTGTGATATTTCAAAGCAGAATAACTCGTGTCTCGTATAATCTCATTTGCAGAGATTCAAACGTTATTATTATTCAGGGTAATTTTAAAAGGGGATAGATGGTTGC
>NC_051409.1:35156275-35156719 GCF_015228065.2 Penaeus monodon | reverse complement strand
ATGCAATTACCTATTACCTTACAGAGTTGCTAATGAAACATCTGCTGTCTTAACGGACTAAGACAGTAACGCAGTAAAATGTAGTGATTTTATTGATTATAAAAAAAAAGAAACATTTATATTGCAGACTTTTTTGTGAATAGACGTAAAGTACCGTTTTCTTTTTTTCAGTGTTTATTGAAATAGTTTTTATTTTTCTTCGAAGAATATCATAAAGATGAATTGGATTTTGTTTGACGCTTAACTTCCTGTAAACTTGAGATTAATTACCAAGTTTGCGAAGTTTTCTCTCAGCAGAATTAGCCGTTTTTCCTCCCATTGAATTTCCACGCCTTTGCCGACGGCGATTTTTTAATAAATATATATACTTTTTTATCGTATACATAACGCATAATGTTGGCTTAGAAATCGACCAGGTTTAGGCCTATATTCGACCAAAATAGA
>NC_051409.1:35156065-35156249 GCF_015228065.2 Penaeus monodon | reverse complement strand
TTAAATAATACGTTTTCTTATAAACAATTCTAAGACGCTTTTGCTTGTAAACACTTTTGTTTTAACAAAGAATAAACCTTGCCTAACTTTAACGAACTTAACCTACATAACACATAAGTGAAGTTATTGATATCATTATAATTTCTGTTTGAGTTGCAGGTTAAAGGTTGGGAGATATATCTTT
>NC_051409.1:35155638-35155786 GCF_015228065.2 Penaeus monodon | reverse complement strand
ATGACCATTCATGAATACACATTTTATGAAAAAATACATTTTCTTCGTTCAACTTAACGTATCCTTTCAAATAATGATAATCAGATAAAATGATAAACGGAAATAATGACCATTCATGACTGTCATTTGCAGCACATCGCTGTCATTA
>NC_051409.1:35154861-35155208 GCF_015228065.2 Penaeus monodon | reverse complement strand
TACATACATACCAATGAGAATAAACAAATATTATGCTAAACAAAGAACACACGCCGTAAGATAATGACCCTTTAAGACTTTCATTTGACTCCGATGGTGAATTTTGGCGCCAAAAAAAAGGCAAATCTCGAGAATCAAGATCTGATCCGTTTCAAAGTCTTCGTAAGAGGATTCCAAAAGACGAATCGCTTTTCTTAGGATTAGATTCTAATGGAAACCCCGGCCGATTTGATCTTACCTGAGTATTTTCGTATTTTCGTGAAGACGGAGGTAGAATGAGAGCCCCGTTGGGAAATTAGTAAATCTCTGGAATTCATTACGGCAGTTGGGATTTGGGAAATGAGCAA
>NC_051409.1:35153704-35153886 GCF_015228065.2 Penaeus monodon | reverse complement strand
CCCACTCTTTTTATCAATAAGGATCATATGTTGCAATCTGCTTTTGTTAGATAATCCTTGTCAGTAAGACTACAGTGATGGAATACGAAAGGGGGTTGCCCATGGTCTAGATTTAATCAAAAGATTTATTACCAGTTAAGACCATATTAGGAAATTGTTCTCCTAAAAGAAACCACAATTTC
>NC_051409.1:35152762-35153030 GCF_015228065.2 Penaeus monodon | reverse complement strand
ATTATCAATTATTTACGACAAACGATAGACGCATTTGCTATAATCTTTGTTTGAATCCTTAGTTAAATGGTTTGTCAGTAAAATTATACAACACATTACAGACGGATTGTGATTAGCGCTTCGGTTAAAATTATTTTATATTGAAACTGAATATAAATGTGCACAGTACTATTAAATTGATATCATAATCATCAACGTTGTTGTTAAAACAGGCTCTCGATATCTTAATAAAATGGGATTTATTGCAACTTTAAGGTCACAGCATTCC
>NC_051409.1:35152277-35152429 GCF_015228065.2 Penaeus monodon | reverse complement strand
TGATGGGCCGGGGATTTACAAATAGGAGTCTTTTAAGAGGAAAATAACATGATAGGATTTGGAGGATGAAAACCAGGATGTTTTGATTGCGTATTAAGAGAGAGGCTGATATTAAGCGAACATGGCTGAGGAAAAGAAAACTTTCGATATTT
>NC_051409.1:35150565-35151175 GCF_015228065.2 Penaeus monodon | reverse complement strand
CGCGTGTGTAAGGAGTTTAATTCCCGCCGCGGAAGCAGTGTCGGTCACTCCGATCTTCTCGACTGATAACACTGACTCTGTTTTTGAAATTATGACCATAAAGACTTGCACTGAAATCTAGATTTTACTCTACTGTAACATCTGTGGAATTCACCGAGAGATCCTGGTGCCTTAACGAGCGGTGCCCAACGAGCGATGCCCCAACGAGCGATGCCCCAACGAGCGATGCCCCAACGAGCGATGCCCCAACGAGCGATGCCCCAACGAGCGATGCCCCAACGAGCGATGCCCCAACGAGCGATGCCCCAACGAGCGATGCCCAACGAGCGGTGCCCCAACGAGCGGTGCCCAACGAGCGGTGCCCAACGAGCGGTGCCCAACGAGCGGTGCCCCAACGAGCGGTGCCCAAACGAGCGATGCCCCAACGAGCGATGCCCCAACGAGCGGTGCCCCAACTCTCGACGCCACGGACTCGTCAACTATATTACCAGTTTATAAATGTTTCGCTTGAAAATGTTTGTGAATATACACATACGTTTCTTTTGCTCCTCGAGTGGCTAAAGCATCCACAGATCTTTCCAAAAGAACCGAGGATCCTAGAAACGCCCAA
>NC_051409.1:35150181-35150313 GCF_015228065.2 Penaeus monodon | reverse complement strand
CACCCATGTATTTCACACGTTCCAAGTAAACAAACTACTTCACAGGTAAATCCAGCAGCTTATATTAACAGCGGTTCAGTTCCCATATTCAGTATTAATCATATTCAGGGTACGAAGTGTCCCCTTCCTCAG
>NC_051409.1:35148268-35148382 GCF_015228065.2 Penaeus monodon | reverse complement strand
TGTTCCTTCAAAGGAAAAGAGATTTTCTTCGTAAATGTCATCTCTGTGATCGTATATTCCTTCATGAAGACTTCTGCTGCAAGAAATAAGGGAAGTTGCCGGTGGAAAAGGAAA
>NC_051409.1:35147975-35148093 GCF_015228065.2 Penaeus monodon | reverse complement strand
TTTATATATGTCTTATCCCACATCGGTCTGTTATTGCATGACGAAGAAGAGCAAGATATTACATCCGCTTTGTTGATTTTGCAATTACTTAGTAATCCTCAGTATGTTTCAATCACTA
>NC_051409.1:35147796-35147881 GCF_015228065.2 Penaeus monodon | reverse complement strand
CTGTGGCGTGGGAGAATACGTAATGTAATCGTTGTGTTTCCAATTTCATGCTCTAGTTGAGTTTGGTTTCCTACTTGGAGAGTAA
>NC_051409.1:35146760-35146941 GCF_015228065.2 Penaeus monodon | reverse complement strand
GGCACGAAAGATTTTTTTTCCTTCTTCTTCTTCTTTTGACATAAACTTTTACTCTCTTGTGAATACGATATGTTTGGTATATCTTTGAATATATTTTTCAAATATATCCTCTTTACGGCGTCTTATGAGGATCAAAAGCTCTCTATGGAAAAAGAAGACGGTGGACGTAAAACCTTGTTAC
>NC_051409.1:35146539-35146658 GCF_015228065.2 Penaeus monodon | reverse complement strand
GGGGGGGGAGGGGTAACAAAGAACGTAGACATAAAAAAAAGAGTAAAAAGAGGAGAGTGAGAAGGGAAGGAAGAGGAAAGCAGGAAAACTGAATAATTTAGAATGACGAGTAAGGATTG
>NC_051409.1:35145728-35145802 GCF_015228065.2 Penaeus monodon | reverse complement strand
TATGTATTTTACTTAGGGAACGATGGAAAGAGGATGAGGAAAAGTAGGAAAAAGTGAAAGGAAAATAACCACTT
>NC_051409.1:35145582-35145705 GCF_015228065.2 Penaeus monodon | reverse complement strand
GCTACCACAGTCACCTGTAAAATCTTTTAACTTGTAGAAGCTACTTAGTTGCAATAAAATGGATGGGGTTAAAAAAATAAAATTCTTTTCCTAAGAAATCCCTGATGTAAATTGAGGGAACAA
>NC_051409.1:35145178-35145333 GCF_015228065.2 Penaeus monodon | reverse complement strand
ACAAAAGAAAGATTAAACGAAAGTCGACCCATCACGTGGATCCGGAGCGAAAAAAGGAACCAAAAAGGACTCGGATAAACAGAGAGATGAGGAGAATAAGAAGAAACAGAAAAAAAGGGAGTATGTTGCCGTCCCCTTCATCCTACCCAACTTTG
>NC_051409.1:35144953-35145068 GCF_015228065.2 Penaeus monodon | reverse complement strand
ATTGACCTCGTAGGGAAGTGCACGTGATAAAGAGACAGAAAATAGCAAAGACAGACGTATGTCAGAGCAACCCGGAGGGGAAAGTTACACAGTAGCGATCCCTGACAGAGAGGCT
>NC_051409.1:35142698-35142874 GCF_015228065.2 Penaeus monodon | reverse complement strand
GTACCATAGAAAAAAATCGAATTTACCCTCAGAACATGCTGAGGAAGGGGACACTTCGTACCCTGAATATGATTAATACTGAATATGGGAACTGAACCGCTGTTAATATAAGCTGCTGGATTTACCTGTGAAGTAGTTTGTTTACTTGGAACGTGTGAAATACATGGGTGGAAGAA
>NC_051409.1:35141252-35142385 GCF_015228065.2 Penaeus monodon | reverse complement strand
CTTGGGCGTTTCTAGGATCCTCGGTTCTTTTGGAAAGATCTGTGGATGCTTTAGCCACTCGAGGAACAAAAGAAACGCATGTGTATATTCACAAACATTTTCAAGCGAAACATTTATAAACTGGTAATATAGTTGACGAGTCGTATGAGTCCGTGGCGCCGAGAGTTGGGGCACCGCTCGTTCGGGCACCGCTCGTTGGGCACCGCTCGTTGGGGCACCGCTCGTTGGGGCACCGCTCGTTGGGGCATCGTTTCGTTCGGGCACCGCTCGTTGGGCACCGCTCGTTGGGGCACCGCTCGTTGGGCACCGCTCGTTCGGGCACCGCTCGTTGGGGCACCGCTCGTTCGGGCACCGCTCGTTCGGGCACCGCTCGTTGGGGCACCGCTCGTTGGGCACCGCTCGTTGGGGCACCGCTCGTTGGGGCACCGCTCGTTGGGGCACCGCTCGTTGGGGACCGCTCGTTGGGGCACCGCTCGTTGGGCACCGCTCGTTGTGGCACCGTCGTTGGGCATCGCTCGTTCGGGCATCGCTCGTTGGGCACCGCTCGTTGGGGCACCGCTCGTTCGGGCACCGCTCGTTGGGGCACCACTCGTTCGGGCACCGCTCGTTGGGGCACCACTCGTTGGGCACCGCTCGTTCGGGCACCGCTCGTTGGGGCACCGCTCGTTGGGGCACCGCTCGTTGGGGCACCGCTCTTTGGGGGGCACCGCTCGTTGGGGCACCGCTCGTTGGGGCACCGCTCGTTTGGGCACCGCTACTTTGGGGGCACTGCTCGTTGGGGCACCGCTCGTTGGGCACCGCTCGTTGGGCACCGCTCGTTCGGGCACCGCTCGTTGGGGCACCCACTCGTTCGGGCATCGCTCGTTGGGCATCGCTCGTTGGGGCACCACTCGTTCGGGCATCGCTCGTTCGGGCATCGCTCGTTGGGCACCGCTCGTTGGGGCACCGCTCGTTGGGCACCGCTCGTTAAGGCACCAGGATCTCTCGGTGAATTTCACAGATGTTACAATAGAGTAAAATCTAGATTTCAGTGCAAGTCTGTATGGTCATAATTTCAAAAACAGAGTCAGTGTTCCCAGTCGAGAAGATCGGAGTGACCGACACTGCTTCCGCGGCGGGGATTAAACTCCTTT
>NC_051409.1:35141094-35141224 GCF_015228065.2 Penaeus monodon | reverse complement strand
GAGCAATGCAAACAAGCAAGCAATCAGCCGGTGGCCCGAAGCTTCGATTGATGTGAAACCATCACCATAACCATCACCAAATGAGAAATCCTTTATGTGCACACACACATAATTCTTATATGGGGTCGCC
>NC_051409.1:35140778-35141004 GCF_015228065.2 Penaeus monodon | reverse complement strand
ATTTTATCACACACATATATGCAACATGCACACAAATTAAAAACCGCGAACAAAATATCGAAAGTTTTCTTTTCCTCAGCCATTTCGCTTAATATCAGCCTCTCTCTTAATACGCAATCAAAACATCCTGGTTTTCATCCTCCAAATCCTATCATGTTATTTTCCTCTTAAAAGACTCCTATTTGTAAATCCCCGGACCATCCTCCTCCCCCCTCCCCCCCTCCCC
>NC_051409.1:35140232-35140497 GCF_015228065.2 Penaeus monodon | reverse complement strand
GGAATGCTGTGACTTTAATGTTGCAATAAATCCCATTTTATTAAGATATCGAAAGCCGGTTTTAACAACAACGTTGATGATTATGATATCAATTTAATGGTACTCTGCACATTTATATTCAGTTTCAAAATAAAATAATCTTAACCGAAGCGCTAATCACAATCCGTCTGTAATGTGTTGTATAATTTTACTGACAAACCATTAACTAAGGATTCAAAAAAAGATTATAGCAAATGCGTCTAAACGTTGTCGTAAATAAATTTAT
>NC_051409.1:35139409-35139605 GCF_015228065.2 Penaeus monodon | reverse complement strand
AGAAATTGTGGTTTCTTTTAGGAGAACAGTTTCCTAATATGGTCTTAACTGGTAATAAATCTTTTAATTAAATCTAGACCATGGGCAACCCACCTTTCGTATTCCATCACGGTAGTCTTATTGACTAGGTTTATCTAACAAAAGCAGATTGCAACATATGATCCTTATTGATAAAAAGAGAGGGGGGAAAGGAGGG
>NC_051409.1:35138571-35138918 GCF_015228065.2 Penaeus monodon | reverse complement strand
TTGCTCATTCCCCAAATCCCAGCTGCCGTAATGAATTCCAGAGATTTACTAATTTCCCGACGGGCCTCGCATTCTACCTCCGTCTTCACGAAAATACGAAAATACTCAGGTAAGATGAAATCGGCCGGGGTTTCCATTAGAATCTAATCCTAAGAAAAGCGATTCGTCTTTTGGAATCCTCTTACGAAGACTTTGAAACGGATCAGATCTTGATTCTCGAGATTTGCCTTTTTTTTTTGGCGCCAATATTCACCATCGGAGTCAAATGAAAGTCTTAAAGGGTCATTAGTTTACGGCGTGTGTTCGTTGTTTAGCATAATATTTGTTTATTCTCATTGGTATGTATG
>NC_051409.1:35138319-35138476 GCF_015228065.2 Penaeus monodon | reverse complement strand
TAATGACAGCGATGTGATGCAAATGACAGTCATGATTGGTCATTATTTCCGCTTATCATTTTATCTAATTATCATTATTTGAAAGGATACATTAAGTTGAATGGAGAAAATGTATTTTTCTTAAAATTTGTATTTATAAATGGTTATTATTGTTGTT
>NC_051409.1:35137252-35137944 GCF_015228065.2 Penaeus monodon | reverse complement strand
CGTTTAAGCCGCTGTATAAGTCGACTTGAAGCCGAAAGATATATCTCCCAACCTTTAACCTGCAACTCAAACAGAAATATAATGATATCAATAGCTTCACTTATGTGGTAGGTTAAGTTCGTTAAAGTTACGCAAGGTTTATTCTTTGTTAAAACAAAAGTGTTTAAAAACAAAAGCGTCTTAGAATTGTTTATAAGAAAGCGTATTATTTAATTATTTTTATTCTTTTCTTTCTTCTTTCTATTTTGGTCGAATATAGGCCTAAACCTGGTCGATTTGTAAGCCAACATTATGCGTTATGTATACGATAAAAAAATATATATATTTATTAAAAGATCGCCGTCGGCAAAGGCGTGGAAATTCAGTGGGAGGAAAAACGGCTAATTCTGCTGAGAGAAAACTTCGCAAACTTGGTAATTAATCTCAAGTTTACAGGAAGTTAAGCGTCAAACAAAATCCAATTCATCTTTATGATATTCTTCGAAGAAAAATAAAAACTATTTCAATAAATACTGAAAAAAAGAAAACGGTACTTTACGTCTATTCACAAAAAAGTCTGCAATATAAATGTTTTTATTTATTTATTTATAATCAATAAAATCACTTTACATTTTACTGTTACTGTCTTAGTCCGTTAAGACAGCAGATGTTTCATTAGCAACTCTGTAAGGTAATAGGTAATTGCATTTGCA
>NC_051409.1:35135049-35135521 GCF_015228065.2 Penaeus monodon | reverse complement strand
CCTTTTAAAATTACCCTGAATAATAATAACGTTTGAATCTCTGCAAATGAGATTATACGTGACACGAGTTATTCTGCTTTGAAATATCACAGAGGTTGATGCTCCAGTAAACTTCAATACTACAGCTTTGATTGCATTGGTGGAATAATTAGTCAGAGACAAATGATTATGTTATTTTGTTAACCATTTGGTGCAGATTGGGGGTAATTGGGTTATGCTAATGAGGAGGCAAAGTGATTTTATTTTCTTTGTAAAGAAACAATTGAAAATTCTTTAAAGAGATGAATATGATTATTCAAGCACGATTTTTTAAAAATGAATGTTGTGTTTTTAAGTATCATTATTTTTGTAAGAGTATTTTATGACAATTCACTAAGCAATTTATACACAAGTAATGCACTGTCCTTTCAAATAAGTTTTCATCATATTTATAGTCTTACAAACGTTTTCACACATACTGCTTAAACGGTCT
>NC_051409.1:35134827-35134950 GCF_015228065.2 Penaeus monodon | reverse complement strand
CCCTCCACACCCAAAGACTCACATGCACGCAAGAATACACCCATACTCACACACATCTGTATAGTTACACAATCAGATTATAACCACAAATACTCTCTATCTATCAGCTGGAAGGTACGTAGC
>NC_051409.1:35134244-35134358 GCF_015228065.2 Penaeus monodon | reverse complement strand
AAATCTCATACTTTTTCCCATTTATATAAAGAATCCTTCACAAACCCTTCTATTTTTGGAAGAAAAAATCTTTTCCATTCGTCCATCTTTTCTCGACGGTGAAAAGAAAAGTGA
>NC_051409.1:35133980-35134136 GCF_015228065.2 Penaeus monodon | reverse complement strand
AAGGCAAAGTAACTAAAAATAAGGAGGAATGAATAGAGAGAAAGAATATGAAAAATGTAAAATTATTTCTCTTTTTTTTTACTTTTTTTTCCTGAGACGAGAAATCCAAAGAGATGTCTGGGTTCTTTTCAATTTTCTAGACTGCGTGATGACATA
>NC_051409.1:35133156-35133641 GCF_015228065.2 Penaeus monodon | reverse complement strand
CTCACACTAATCAACACTGACAAGGTTCTGACAAGACCGTGAGGGATTTAGGAAACTTACATTCTGTAATTCCTCTTTACCTGACGAAGGAGTGACGTCTTGTTCCCCTTAATCTGACAGGAGGCTCAGCAATGCACAGCGCCGGTGGTTTTAAGGATTGCTGGCGTGGTCTGTTGCCGAGATTTGGACTTGACGCGGTGGCCGTTCTCCTGAAATGGATTTTCGTATCTTTGAGATCCTTGCATACAGAATGGGTACTCCTCGGAGTCTTCAGTCACGGAGCAAGCATTGCTAATCCGGGCGTCTTCGAAGGAGTAGAGAACAGGACGGAACCTCCATTCATCTGGCTGCTCCATGATGTGTTACCCTCCTTTGTCGTAAAGCACCTGTGTCAGGATGTGGTTCTTCGTCACTCTATAAAAAAGATCATAGTTACTTATGAAAGGACTGGCAGGGCATACATTTGAAAGGCAACACGAAACGTC
>NC_051409.1:35131671-35132212 GCF_015228065.2 Penaeus monodon | reverse complement strand
GTTTGTTGCAGGCTACCCTGTTAGTGGTTTAATAAAATTCTGTAATGCTTTCGTTTCAAGAAAAGCCACACAAACATTATGCTGCCATCTACATATAGGATAACGTCGAAAAAAGTCACTAGTTAATGATATCGTTTAGAGAATATAGAATGAGACCGAGAGTGGAGCCCTGAGGCACTCCGTTTTCCATAATAAATTCATAAATATTATGGAGTGAAACAAACTGTTGCTGTTAGAAAGGTAAGATTTAAACTAGTGTGTCTCTTATACCGTTATGTTCCAACTTATTTAAGAGCATTTTGTGGTTAATTGTATCGAAGACTTTGGAAATATCAAATAATTGGTATATATGATAGGTATTTCCGCTTTACTCATTTTAAATGTCGTTGGTGAAATTAGTAACGATATCATATGTAGATGAAATATCTTCAAATCCATATTGGCAATTTGAAATTATGTCATTATTATTAAGTCATCTGCTAATTTGTTACATGTAATCTTTTCAAACAATTTATTAAATCCTTTTAAGTTGGCTATTGCT
>NC_051409.1:35131419-35131531 GCF_015228065.2 Penaeus monodon | reverse complement strand
AGAGGCTTCGTCATCCCCTGGCGAGGAATTCCGTAATTACTTAATAACCGTGTGAATATAATTTTCTGCTACATTTATCATGTCTAAATCGGGGTTCGTTCCTGGTTTCAAC
>NC_051409.1:35131072-35131166 GCF_015228065.2 Penaeus monodon | reverse complement strand
TTGGCACTGTACATGACCGTGAGTGCCAAGGGGGGGGGGGAGAAAGGTCAGAGGTCACGCCTTTTATTCCAAGTAATCTTGGGAGTTGGGAAAA
>NC_051409.1:35130499-35130662 GCF_015228065.2 Penaeus monodon | reverse complement strand
CTATCATTATTATGCATCATATATGCAGGTTATCACTATGCATTCAACGTCTGTATTATCATCTTGCCTTTAATATTCTTCTCATCTTTATCATCCTTTTTAATAAGGCTCAAAGTTGCTTGCAGATCTGTAATAATAGAGAGCGCAGACAGTAATTATACAG
>NC_051409.1:35128664-35129564 GCF_015228065.2 Penaeus monodon | reverse complement strand
AATAAACACACATGCACACGGGGTCAAGCGTCTGTTTACAATGCTATCGTCTATTTTAAGAAACGCATAACAAATATTGCAAAAATAAGCATTGGATCTTGGATTCATTTTTTTGTATATGCTTTTTTGTTGTTGTGATTTGCGATTCATTGCACGTGTGGGATGTAGCTATTTATCTGTCGGTCTTTTTTGGGAGCGAAATAAGGTTATTTGAGTAGATAAGAATGTATACCTATTTTTATATCTGCTTCTGTGACTGTATCTCTCTGTCAGTAATGATGTAGCATATACTTATATTATACATTTTCATCTTTCTTAGTCTGTGCAATCGATATCATTACATGCTGAACGTACATAATCTTAATGTTACTTGATACAAATGAAAGTGAGCTATAAATATATATGATAGCTCTAAGGTCTGTGTTTTGATTGATAATACAGCTTGGACAGTGTGTGTATATCGAAGTATTTTTCTTTTTTTTATCGAAGTATACATGAGTATACTTCAAGCAAGAAGGACACAGATTAATAGCCAGGCAGTAGATGTTCTTTGAATGTTCTTTAAAAAGTATATATATCATTTATTCATATGATAAAAACAAGTAATCTCTTATAGGGATTTTACTCCATGATAAAGAACACAGGATTTGGACTGAGAGGATTAAATCCGGGGTATCTAGAGGCGATTACAATCCTTGAACGATAGTTAAAGAAATTGCCATGACGTAATTTCATGGACGTGGAGATAAAAGTCGTGCTTGCGTAAAGAATGATGGCAGTAAGTTTCAGGAGTTTTAATTTCTTGAATGATTCATTTGTATAATCATACTGTCGAAGTTCTGATATGATCCTGTATTTATTTATTTGTTTTAGCTTTTATCAATGGATGTATGCTTGACT
>NC_051409.1:35127144-35127719 GCF_015228065.2 Penaeus monodon | reverse complement strand
TTTTGTCTACATATATTGTTTGTTTGTTGCAGGCTACCCTGTTAGTGGTTTAATAAAATTCGCGATTACTTTCTGTAATGCTTTCGTTTCAAGAAATGCCACACAAACATTATGCTGCCATCTACATATAGGATAACGTCGAAAAAAGTCACTATTTAATAATATCGTTTAGAGAATATAGAATGAGACGCGAGAGTGAAGCCCTGAGGCTACCTTTTTCCAGTAATATTCTAAATATTATTGGTGAAACAAACTGTTGCTGTTAGAAAGGGTAGATTTAAACTAGTGTGGTCTATTATACCGTTATGTTCCAACTTATTTAAGAGCACTTTTGTGTTAATTGTCTCGAAGACTTTGGAAATATCCTAATAATTGGTTATAGCTGATATGTATTTCCGCTTTACTCATTTAAATGTCGTTTGGTGACATTATTAACGATATCATATGTATATGAGTATCCTTCAAATCCATATATGGCAATTTGAAAATTATGTTATCGTTATTAAATCATCTGCTAATTTTTTACACCTAATCTTTCAAACAATTTATTAAATCCTTTTAAGTTGGCTATTGCT
>NC_051409.1:35126865-35127027 GCF_015228065.2 Penaeus monodon | reverse complement strand
ACTAAGTAATGTTGTTCATCTGGTATTATAATTTCATTCCTTAATCATTTTCTAGAGGTTTTCGTCATCCCCTTTCGGAGGAATTCGTAATTTACTTAATACCGTTGAATATAATTTTCTGCTACATTTATCATGTCTAACTCGGTTCGTTCCTGGCGTCAC
>NC_051409.1:35126520-35126677 GCF_015228065.2 Penaeus monodon | reverse complement strand
CAATTAAGAATAAAGGCAAGGTCAGAAGTCAGAGGTTAACGCGATAGTGGCGCGAGAGCGAGCATTAGGCCTGTACATGACCGTGAGTCCAAGGGGGGGAGAAGGTCATAGTCACGCCTTTATTTCCAAGTAATTTGGGGAGTTGGGAAAATGTGAT
>NC_051409.1:35125807-35125988 GCF_015228065.2 Penaeus monodon | reverse complement strand
CATCTATCACAATTATTGCTTCTCTGACGTTTATAAGACGGAAGGATCATCTTAAACTCTCTCCTCTTTAAAATCCTCTTGGTGGATAAGCTGGATAAGTGGATATACAGTAGCTTGGCTGAAGGAGATAGTCAAGAATTCTATAAAGACAAAGAAAAAAAATTAAGTTCGCACCAGGATG
>NC_051409.1:35124998-35125069 GCF_015228065.2 Penaeus monodon | reverse complement strand
CCTTTTTTATCAATTGCATCCCAAATTGCAGCTGCGTTTTACCCCCTACCCTTTAAAGAGGCAATGGAAGC
>NC_051409.1:35124646-35124916 GCF_015228065.2 Penaeus monodon | reverse complement strand
TTAACACCCACTTAACCTTGAGCGCCATGGCCTTCCTTGATCGTGGTGTCATGACCGAGAGAGGGAGGGAGAGAGAGAGAGGAAATGGAGGGAGAGAGAGAGAGCGGAGGGAGGGAGGGAGGGAGAGAGAGAGAGGGATGGGGAGGGAGAGAGGGGAGGGAGGGAAAGGGAGTTGAGGAATATGGCGAGCGAGACAGATGTAGGGAGGGGCGAGATGGAGGGAGATGAGATCTTCTCTGAACTGGCATGTCGATATAGAGATCCCTTTCT
>NC_051409.1:35124319-35124583 GCF_015228065.2 Penaeus monodon | reverse complement strand
AAATTGGAGAGGAGAGACAGATGTGAGGGTAGTGCTATGATTGAGGGAGACGAGCTAGAGCTTACTTGTCTGAGAGATAGATATCCAGTGATTGAAGGGAGGGAGGGAGATAGAGAGAGGGGAGGTTGAGGTATAGAGGGAGGGGAGGAGATAGAGAGAAGAGGAATGGAGGTAGGAGAGATGTCCCTGAGGGATAGAGAGCTACGGAATGGAGTTCTAATCATAGGCGCGGCATGGATGGAGTTGAATGGAGAGCGAGACGTA
>NC_051409.1:35124024-35124260 GCF_015228065.2 Penaeus monodon | reverse complement strand
ATCCGCGAAGAGATATAGCGATATCTGCATTTCGCTTTCTATACTACTCCCTAGTTACTATAGCTCTCCTGACGGCCATATGTCTTTAGATCGCTCTTGTAGATTACTTCTCTCGCTCCCTTCTTTTTTTCACTCGTCTTCTTCTTCCAGCCGTCTACTAACTTTGAGCGAGCGAAAGCTTGACCGCCCCCTCGATCAGCCAACCGCTGCCTTAGATAGTTAGTAGAATTAGAAGC
>NC_051409.1:35123862-35123941 GCF_015228065.2 Penaeus monodon | reverse complement strand
GCCTAACGGTAGACACACACAAAAAAGTCTCGTAAAACAACCCTTGCATAGCAGCTTCCTTCACCCCCCAACCAAACTT
>NC_051409.1:35123752-35123825 GCF_015228065.2 Penaeus monodon | reverse complement strand
ATACTTCTTAGTAGGTTCTAAAGAAGTTGGCCGACATATGTTACGACTCGTAATGATAATAATCAATTAAAAG
>NC_051409.1:35122528-35123025 GCF_015228065.2 Penaeus monodon | reverse complement strand
CTGTCTCCCTCGTTTCACACCTCCCTTCTCCCCCCCCCCCACTTCCCTATTCTCCTCATACCTTCTTTAATCTCTCCTTTCTCTTCTCCTCTCCTTTATTCTCTCCTTTCTCTTCTCCTCTCCTTTAGTCTCTCCTTTCTTCTCTCCTCTCCTTTAGTCTCTCCTTTCTCTTCTCTCCTTTATTCACTCCTTTCTCTTCTCCTCTCCTTTATTCTCTCCTTTCTCCCCCCTTGTACCTTAATCTCTCATTTTCCTCCCTTTTCCTTTATTCTCTTCTTTCTCCTCCTTTCGTTTATCTTGACGACCTCTCTTCCCTTTCCACTCCTCTTCTCTCTTCCCTTCTCTCCTCCCCTCCCCTTCCCCTCTCTTCAGCCTTCTCCTCCTTTCTCTTATCTCCTCTCCTTTGTCCTTCCATTCTCTCCTCTCCCTTCTAATCTCTCCTTTCTTCACCTTTAAACCTCCTCCTCCCGTTCATATTTCCTTCCCTTAGATCCCAA
>NC_051409.1:35121870-35122320 GCF_015228065.2 Penaeus monodon | reverse complement strand
GAATTTAAGCTTCTGATATAATATTTCCATCGTGACGAATAAATCCGGTAGCTGTTTTTTTTTTCTCTCTCTCTAAGTACTCTTGATGAAAAGGAAAGAAAATCTTCAGTAATCGCATCCATTTAAAAAAAATCCTTCTTGCAAGAACCCCTTTCCATATAAGGGAAAAACAATATAAACAAAGAAAGAGAAACACAGTGTCCCCCACTTGACAACAAAAGAAAATGTAATGAAGGTGAGACAGAGACGGAATAATAGTAGACTATGATAATCTCCGATCATTAAGCAACTTTGCAAGAATGGAGGAGAACTAATGGGAAGATAGAACGCAAGCAATCTGATGATGTATGATGATGAAGGCGAGGGTGCTACGAGAATAGCTGTGAAAGGGGGATAAAAAATATAGAGAAGAGAAGGTGAAGAATATTAATACACACACCACACATGTGT
>NC_051409.1:35121417-35121518 GCF_015228065.2 Penaeus monodon | reverse complement strand
ATCATGCCTGTTTCCGCTTCAAAGTAGAGAGTCCTGCACACACACTGCTGAAACTTATCTCCTAAGACGTTTGATACTTTGATCTCTAAATTTAGTCTTAC
>NC_051409.1:35121200-35121327 GCF_015228065.2 Penaeus monodon | reverse complement strand
CCGTCTAACTTTTTAGCGTTTTTTATGATTATCTTTTTTATAATCCTCCCAAATAACCAACTTGGAGGCGTCTATGTTCTTAGTCACATCCTGCTTTTAACTTTAAGAGAGTTTGTCTATTTAATCC
>NC_051409.1:35118715-35120316 GCF_015228065.2 Penaeus monodon | reverse complement strand
CTTAACCCACACCGCCCTCCCCAACAAGCCGCCACGATTGGGGGACAAAAAACATCACCTCCTATTCAACAAAGTCCTGTCACTGTTCTCTGTGGTCAGAGTCGATAAAACGTCCTCTCGTTTCTTACTTCGCTTTTTTTCACTCGCTGTTCTTTCCAAGGACGTTGGGCTGGGCCCCCAGTTTAGCATAAGGAGAAAATCCCGTTAATAACAATTAACGTCTGTTTCCTTAAAAATACTGCATATTTGGGAGAATAACTTCGTTCAACATTCGACTCACATAAAGACACATTAAGGTAGTTAGAAAAGCATGTCAGAAATACAGTTTGGTCGAAAAACTAAGCTGTCAAAAGGAAAATAAAGTGTCGGAAAAGAAATAGGTGTTCAAAACGAAAATAAGTGTTCAGAAAAGAAATAGGTTCAAAACGAAATAAGTGTCATAAAGAAATAGTGTCAAAAGAAAATAAGTGTCACAAAAGAAATAAAGGTGTTCCCACCCCCCCCCCAAAAAAACGAAAATACGTGTCAACAAAAAAATAGGTGGTCAGAACGAAAAGACGTGTCAGAAAAGAAATCGTGTCCAAACGAAAATAAGTGGTCAGAAAAGAAATAGGTGTCAACATGAAAATAAGTGTCAGAAACAGAAATAGGTGTCAAATGAAAAAAAGTGTCAAGGACAGATAGGTGTCAAACGAAAATAATGTCACAAAAGAATAGGTGTCAAACGAAAATACGGTGTCCAAAAAGAATAGTTCAAAACGAAAATAAGTGTCCCAGAAAAAGAATATGTGTCACAACGAAATAATTGTCGAAAAGAAATATGTCAATGAAATAGTGGCAGAAAGAAATAGGTGTCAAACGAAAATAAAGTGTCACAAAGAAATAAAGTGTCCAAACGAAATCAGTTTCCACAAAGCATAGGTGTCAAAACGAAAATAAGTGCCTGAGAAGAAATGTGTCTAAAAATGTCTGAAGAGAAAAGTGTCAGAATAGAAATGTGTCTGAAAAAAGTGTCAGAAAACAAATGAGTGTAAAGAAAAGAAATGTTTCAAGAAAAAATAAGTGTCAGAAAAGAGATAAGTGTCAGAAAAAAATGTATCAGAAAAGTAGTAAGTGTCAGAAAAGAAATAGGTGTCAAAAAAGTGTCAGAAAAGAAATAGGTGTCAAAAAAGTGTCAGAAATTATTTCCAGAAAAAGAAATGTCAGAAAGAAAAAGAAATTTCGCTTTCCCTCCATCGAACGGCGGGTCACGTGACTTCTCTCTCCCACTAAAAAGGCATAAAGTTCTTTATGGAATTTTCACATTTAATCACTAAATAAACTATATTCTCTTATGACGAATACCATTTCAGTAAATCCTCTATTAGTTTTACACAATACCATTTCCTTAGATAGCAGTATATAGCACAAATAGAAAATATATAATCATTTACACAACCCATATCTAAAGTATGGCGCCATTTGCTTTGGCGATCAGAAATATAGCTAAATGCTAATTTTTCAAATAGAAAATACAGTAAATTTGTCTTTTACAAAAAATATTATTTACTTTTTTGGCTAACATCACATATACTTAGCGAGATGAATATGGAATTTTCCTT
>NC_051409.1:35118198-35118594 GCF_015228065.2 Penaeus monodon | reverse complement strand
TCTTTATGAAAGGTGTGGGTATCACGTAATATAAGCATACTCCCAAACATGAATAAAATACAATATATTCCCTTTCTGATACCATCCGCTTAATTCCAGGCCCTCAGCTTGAGATTTGATCCGAATGAGGCTAAACCACGTATTCAAAACCGAACGAATTTCCACGAGCCTACTGAACTGCAATTAAGTTTGTTCGGAGATAATCCGCTGGCGATATCGTGCCAAAGTGTCTCGGCTTGGCATCTCCCTCCTCACTGACGTTCGGTTTACTGTCATGTTTCCCCGAATTGTTTTTAATCTGATTCGTGTTTTAAGATCGGCTTTTCATATGCTGGGGGTTGCATTAGGAGGCTGGATCTGTAGGTATGTTCGCAAGGATATATATACGGATTGGTC
>NC_051409.1:35117400-35117633 GCF_015228065.2 Penaeus monodon | reverse complement strand
AGCATAACTTTGGTATCATTTGTACGAATTTCTTATACGCAAAAGGGACGTACTAACCAAAGAATTGTTAAGTTCTCAGGAACATTATAGAAGAAATCGTCCCATCGTCGTTTATGGGTAGAAAGTGTAGCCCGAGAGAAAGGCAGTCCGTTCCGGCGCCGGTTTTGAGGCTGCTCTCATCTCCCCCATCATTGTTCCATATATTTATTTTTCTTGTTTCAACTACAACTACA
>NC_051409.1:35117063-35117353 GCF_015228065.2 Penaeus monodon | reverse complement strand
ACTCAGTTTTTTTGTTGACTTTCAAAATTGTTTGAGATACTTTTTCTGGTATCACGGAATAAACTACCATCAACTGAAATATTACATTTCCTTCCCCCCCACCAAAAAAAAAAAAATGAAATGATAAATAGATATATGATTTTTATTCTTTTATTTCCGATAGAATTTTCTTTAAATTTGGCAGTGATGTCTTACGTCAGCTGGCGGCAGCGGCTGACTGGAAATGTTCATTATAAACACTTGGCTACTGTCATTGACCAACACAATTAAGATCACGTCAAAATCTACTT
>NC_051409.1:35116761-35116897 GCF_015228065.2 Penaeus monodon | reverse complement strand
TAAGTTTCATTCTACACAGAGTCCTTTTGAGTGTCATCATAACGTCCAGTTAATGTTTACATGAACCTTACCTGAAACCTATACAGACTAGAGATCAACGGATGTGCGTGTATATTTTTTTTTAGGCGTACATGCA
>NC_051409.1:35116044-35116739 GCF_015228065.2 Penaeus monodon | reverse complement strand
ATCCGTTTTTATTATTACTTTTTATGGCACGATAACGCGTCTGTATGTTTGTGTTTGAATGCATTTAAGTAATGTGTTTGTATGTGATTGAAGTGTATGTGTGGCTTGGTGTGTATGTAGGCATGTGTGTGTAGGCCCTGAGAGGCGCATTTATTTCACTACCCTATGGTTAACGGGTGGAAGTCGTTTGTAAATATACCTATATATATCGCGTGCAAGCATGGCCTCTACTATCCCAAACACACTGCCAGCTGTGACTGATTAGCCAAGTAACTTGGTTTAGTCAAGGAGGTGCGAATAACAGCGTTTGTGAGAACACAAAGCACTGAGTAGTGCCGCCAGCACACAGAGAGTCACGAGGGTTGGCAAATGAGCTTCAAGTTCGTTTGAAGGGTCAAATGAGATGGAGATGGCCAAGATTGCCTAGTAAAGAGAGCCAACGAGGAATTGACACTAAGTTTGGCAAGGTCGTTTTCGGAGGTTCACTTGCTGAGTGACCTTGGTACGTTGAGTAGGGGTACATGGGATCCTTTGGCTGACGGAGGAAGAGGGGAAGGGGGCGAGATTGAGGAGAAAGAAGAGGGTGATAGTGGAGGGTGGGGAGGGAGAGGAGGAGGAAAAGAGGGGAGAGGGGAAAGGAAGGAGCTAATATCAGATTTTGTTTTAAGTTTTGTTCTTTCTCCTCAAAACTGACA
>NC_051409.1:35115902-35115966 GCF_015228065.2 Penaeus monodon | reverse complement strand
GGCGACATCATCCCTCTCATCCTTCCTCTCCTCCAAGTCTCGAGCCAACACATCTCTCTCCAAG
>NC_051409.1:35115273-35115554 GCF_015228065.2 Penaeus monodon | reverse complement strand
ATCTGTATATGACATATCCCATCATACATACCAAAAAATACACACATAACGCCGAACACCAAAGCAGGACCCATGTCAACCAACCTACCTATCCACGTGTGTGCATGTATTGTGCGGGAATACAGAAACGCAATTCATACAGTTCAAAACGCCTCCAGGGACATTTTGCCATACCAGCATTCCCCACTGCAAATAATCTCGTTTCACAAATGTGGGCTTAATGCAGTACTGTTTGCATGTCCATAATCTAGGAAATTTTGGTGTTTGAATCGGGGGAATAT
>NC_051409.1:35114605-35115128 GCF_015228065.2 Penaeus monodon | reverse complement strand
GTATGCAGACAGTTAGATAGTTTTGAGAGTGTGAGAGTAAAAGTGAAAACAAACGGAGAGATAGACCGATCGATAGATGAAAACTAAAGCAAGACAACCGCCAAATGGGTAAACAGCAGACAGCTGATAGATAAAAGAAAATAAGACCTCCACAACTTATAAACGCTCTTACAGTATTGAATCCGCCTTTATTTCGCAAAACCAATTGCATTTTCACACGCTGTTTATATTGAAGATTTCTGTGCAAGTTTGCTACTGATAGGCAATCAGCAAGACAGAATCGTGTTGAAATTGTTATAGAGAAGAAAAAATTAGGCGTATCTTGACTTTACGGCTGATCTACGGACGTAAAAGTTTTTTTTTTCCCAGTGTTTTGGTGTAAATTCAAATTGATGTGTAGCGGAATTGCAATGCTATGTTGCAAGTGTGGTACACCTAGAATAACATGGAATGAACATCGAAGGGAATAAAGAATAGGAGAATTAAATGGAAGATGGAGAAATGACAAGAGAACGACAAAGAA
>NC_051409.1:35113334-35113528 GCF_015228065.2 Penaeus monodon | reverse complement strand
AGGATCGCACGAATGCAAAATGCGGAGAACAGCGAGACATAATGGAATTATTTAACACGAACCAATGGAATAAATGCAACGCACAACCTTTCTTATGATTTGCTGTTGCTGGTGGAGGCTTTGGGTTCCTTGCTTGGTGTTGGTCTAGACTTCCTTTGCTTTTCCCCTTGTAAAGATGGTGGTGGTCGCTAGTA
>NC_051409.1:35112823-35113083 GCF_015228065.2 Penaeus monodon | reverse complement strand
TATGAATATATATAATATGAAATATCCAAATCATTATTTTCCTCAGCCATCTATTCGCTCCGGAAATGATTTACAAACATCTAATCACTTTTTAGAATTATCTTAATGAAACTGCACTTCACAATGGCCATAACATGCAGCTTGAACATGCTATTAAAATGTATCATTATCACTGAGATAATTTAATCTAACTGCTTTGACACGAAAATACAAGCTGAATATAAAACAGGAATTACAAACGCCCAGTTGACAATCGTATG
>NC_051409.1:35112362-35112491 GCF_015228065.2 Penaeus monodon | reverse complement strand
TGTCATGTCCTTCATATTATGAATGGATGGGCAGGTCATCTATCCCGTCCATTCATAATTCACTGCAAAACTTAGTTAAATGAATCGTCTGCTGCAGTTTGGCCGAAAACGTGTGTTAACTAATGGGTC
>NC_051409.1:35111092-35111509 GCF_015228065.2 Penaeus monodon | reverse complement strand
CATTGCCAGTAATTTCTTATTTAAAATTCCTTTTTTGTTCTTGTTGTTGTTGAATTTTTATTTATTTTTTTTATTGGATTTCCTTTTGTGTTCACTTTTTTATTCTTTTTTTGCATGTGGTGATTTTGCATCTTTAATTGTTAGATTGTTTTTGATTAACCTCCTTGGATGTTGCTTATGTTTCAAATTTCATATAACTTACTTGCGTATCCCCTATGGTAATTTTGCCTTGTTACCTTTTGATTCATTTTCTATGCTGCTTTTATTTCTTGGTCTTTATATGGCACTTTTGCTCTCAGAAATGCTGTTACTGGTTCTGTTTGATTTCAGAAATTCTATTGTTTTGGTTTTGTCTTAATTTTCGCTGCGTTTCTGTTGTTTATAGGAAACAAGAAAACCACAGCGCACCCCCCCCCC
>NC_051409.1:35110611-35110750 GCF_015228065.2 Penaeus monodon | reverse complement strand
GTAGTAAACCGTGTTATCACGACGATACTATAGCCAAGACTATGGGAACGAAAGCACTACAAAGGGCCATTGATATAGTGTAGGTTAATGAGGGTTGGAGAAGGGGAGAGATGAGAAAAATGTGTACGGTTTGTGCAAA
>NC_051409.1:35109877-35110292 GCF_015228065.2 Penaeus monodon | reverse complement strand
AAAAGAAAAAAAAGACACAAAACAAAAACAACTCAACTCTACAGAATCTAATCCTTTTCGATATTCAACCTTGACGAAATTCTAGATCTTGGCTCTCTCGCTAATTATGTTAAAATGGCCTCCTTCCCTTCTCTGTCGGCTTGCAAAGGACCCACCAATTAATAGGATCAAAGGTAGAATCATTACCGGAATCCTGTTACTTCTTGAAATCGAATCCAAAGGAAAGGGGGTCAGTAGCGTTTTGAAAGGATCGATGCATTTTGTTTTTTTCATTTTTTTGTGTATCATGTTTTGTTGTTTTTTTTTCTCTGGAGTGTTTTTTTGGTTAATGTAGTTTTTTATTTTCTTGCTTTATCAAGTTTTTTGTTTTTTTTTTTTGCTTTTTTTATTGATAAAATTTTATATATTTCCAAAC
>NC_051409.1:35109707-35109781 GCF_015228065.2 Penaeus monodon | reverse complement strand
TTTTTTTTTTTTTTTTTTGTTTTTGTGTTTTTTTTTTTAAATAAAAAAGCCCCAAAAAAAAAGAATTTGATTTT
>NC_051409.1:35109462-35109544 GCF_015228065.2 Penaeus monodon | reverse complement strand
TCCCTTTAAAAAAAGGGAAACCAAACATAATTTAAAAAAATTAAATTTGTAATTAATATAAAAATTAATTTTTAAGTTTGAG
>NC_051409.1:35109144-35109248 GCF_015228065.2 Penaeus monodon | reverse complement strand
TCCCCCCCTTCTTTTCTTTTAAATAAATTTCATTTGTTGTTTTGTTATTGCTTCTTTTCCCTTTCCTTGAAAAAATTTTTTTTTTTAAAAAAATTTTAAAAACC
>NC_051409.1:35108647-35109044 GCF_015228065.2 Penaeus monodon | reverse complement strand
AAGCTCTTCAAGTAATCGCATCCTTAATAAAAAGGAAAGAAAATCTTCAGTAATCGCATCCATTTAAAAAAAATCCTTCTTGCAAGAACCCCTTTCCATATAAGGGAAAAACAATATAAACAAAGAAAGAGAAACACAGATAAGTCCCCCTTGATCAACAAAGAAAATGTAAATGAAGGTGAGACAGAGAACGGAAATAATAGGTAGACTATGATAATCTCGATCGATTAAGCATACTTGGCAAGAATGGGAGAGAGACTAATGGGAAGATAGACGCAAGCAATCAGGATGATGTATGATGATGAAGGCGAGGGTTATAAGAGAAGAGGCTGTGAAAGGGGGATAAAAAATATAGAGAAGAGAAGGTGAAGAATATTAATACACACACCACACATGT
>NC_051409.1:35107955-35108106 GCF_015228065.2 Penaeus monodon | reverse complement strand
GCCGTCGAACTTTTTAGCGTTTTTATGATTTATCTTTTTATAATCTCCAAATAACAACTTGGAGGCGTCTTGTTCTTAGTCACATCCTGCTTAACTTTAAGAGTTTGTCTATTTAATCAACGTTGAGCAATTCGCAAGAACAAAAGACTGT
>NC_051409.1:35105584-35106625 GCF_015228065.2 Penaeus monodon | reverse complement strand
CATACTTGATATTGATATTGATTACACAAGGAAAAATAACTGAGCGCCTCCAAAAAGCCTTAACCCACGACGCTCCCAAACAAGCCACCACGATGAAAATCACTCCTATTCAAAATCCTGCTCACTGTTCATCCTGGGTCAGAGATCGATAAAACTCCTCTCGTTCTTCTTCGCTTTTTTTCACTCGCTGTTCTTTCTCAAGGACGTTGGGCTTGGGACCCATTTAGCATAAAGGAGAAAATCCCGTTAATAACAATTAAACGTCTGTTTCCTTAAAAATAACTGCCTAATTTGGGAAGAATAAGCTTCGTCAACATTCAACTCACATAAAGACACATTAAGGTAAGTTATGAAAAGAATGTCAGAAATAAGTGTCAGAAAAAAATAGGTGTCAAAACGAAAATAAGTGTCAGAAAAGAAATAGGTGTCAAAACGAAAATAAGTGTCAGAAAAGAAATAGGTGTCAAAACGAAAATAAGTGTCAGAAAAGAAATAGGTGTCAAAACGAAAATAAGTGTCAGAAAAGAAATAGGTGTCAAAACGAAAATAAGTGTCAGAAAATAAATAGGTGTCAAAACGAAAAATAGTGTCAGAAAAAAAAATAGGGGGAAAAGGGAAAAAAAAAAAAAGTGCCTGAGAAAAAATGTTCAAAAAATTCTGAAGAGAAAAGTGTCAGAATAGAAATGTGTCTGAAAAAAAGTGTCAGAAAAAACAAATGAGTGTCAAGAAAATAAATGTTTCAAGAAAAAATAAGTGTCAGAAAAAAATGTATCAGAAAAGTAGTAAGTGTCAGAAAGAAATAGGTGTCAAAAAAGTGTCAGAAATTATTTCCAGAAAAAGAAATAAATGTCAGAAAGAAAAAGAAATTTCGCTTTCCCTCCATCGAACGGCGGGTCACGTGACTTCTCTCTCCCACTAAAAAGGCATAAAGTTCTTTATGGAATTTTCACATTTAATCACTAAATAAACTATATTTCCTTATGACGAATACCATTTCAGTAAATCCTCTATTAGTTTTACACAATACCATTTACTTAGATA
>NC_051409.1:35105232-35105446 GCF_015228065.2 Penaeus monodon | reverse complement strand
TAGCAGTATATAGCACAAATATGAAAATATATAATCATTTACACAACCCATATCTAAAGTATGGCGCCATTTGCTTTGCGATTCAGAAATATAGCTAAATGCTAATTTTTCAAATAGAAAATACAGGAAATTTGTCTTTTACAAAAAATATTTATTTACTTTGGCTAACATCACAATATATCTTCAGCGAGATGAATATTGAATTTCTTAAAAA
>NC_051409.1:35104730-35105061 GCF_015228065.2 Penaeus monodon | reverse complement strand
TCACTTTCTGATACCATCCGCTTAATTCCAGGCCCTCAGCTTGAGATTTGATCGATGAGGCTAAAACCACGTATTCAACCTGACGAATTTCCGAGCCTACTGAACTGCAATTAAGTTTTGTTCGATAACCCTTTTAAAAGCAGGTTTGGGAGGATCCGCTGGCGATATCGGTGCCTTGTATCGGCTTGGCATCCTTCCTCACTGAAGTCGGTTTACTGTCATGTTTCCACCGAACTGTTTAATCCGATTCGGTTTCGAGATCGGCTTTCATATATGCTGGGGGTTGCATTAGGAGGCTGGATCTGTAGGTATGTTCGCAAGGATATAGATA
>NC_051409.1:35104277-35104427 GCF_015228065.2 Penaeus monodon | reverse complement strand
GACTAACAGGATTAAGTTCTCAGGAACATTATAGAAAAATCGTCATCCGTCGTTATGGGAGAAAGTGTAGGCCCGAGAGAAAGGCATTCGTTCCGGGCGCCGGTTTTGAGCTACTCTCCCCCTCGTTCCAATATTTATTTTCTGTTTCAC
>NC_051409.1:35103949-35104222 GCF_015228065.2 Penaeus monodon | reverse complement strand
GTTTTTGTTGACTTTCAAAATTGTTTGAGATACTTTTTCTGTATGCAACTGAATGAACAACATCACTGAAATATACATTTCCCCCCCAAAAAAATGAAGTGAGTGAATAGATATATGATTTTATTCTTTTATTTCCGTATAGAATTTTCTTTTAATTGGCAGTGATGTACTTACGTCAGCTGGCGGTCAGCGGCTGACTGGAATGTTCCTTAGAAACCCTTGGCTACTGTCATTACCAACACAATTAATATCAACGTCAAAATCTACTTTAAC
>NC_051409.1:35103690-35103788 GCF_015228065.2 Penaeus monodon | reverse complement strand
TAAGTTAATTCTACACCAGAGTCCTTGAGTGTCAGCATAACGTCCAGTTAATGTTTACAGAACCATTAACTGAAACCTAATACAGACTAGATATCAAC
>NC_051409.1:35103149-35103454 GCF_015228065.2 Penaeus monodon | reverse complement strand
ATCGCGTGCAAGCATGCCTCTATCCAAAAACACTGCCAGCTGTGACTGATTAGCCAAGTACTGGTTTAGTCAAGGTGCAATAACAGCGTTGGTGAGACAGACTGAGAGTGCCAGCAAAGAGAGTCAACGAGGGTTGGCAACTGAGCTTGCAAGGTCGTTTGAAGGGTCAAAATGCAGATGAGAGTGCCAGAGAGTGCCAGTAAAGAGAGCCAACGAGGGATGACACTAAGTTTGCAAAGTCGTTCGGAGGGTCACTTGCTGAGTGACCTTGGGACGTTGATTAGGGTACATGGGGATCTTTGGAT
>NC_051409.1:35102986-35103056 GCF_015228065.2 Penaeus monodon | reverse complement strand
AAGGAGACTGAATATCAGATTTTGTTTTGTTTTATCTCTTTCTCTCAAAACTGACTGTCTGTTTGTCTGC
>NC_051409.1:35102448-35102669 GCF_015228065.2 Penaeus monodon | reverse complement strand
GCCAGAACACAAGCAGACCCATGTCTAACCACCTACCTATCCACGTGTGTGCATGTATGTGCGGGAATACATACGCAATTCATAAGTTGAAAAGCCTCCAGGGGACAATTTTTGCCATCCAGCATTCCCACTGCAAATAATCTAGTTTCACAAATTGGCAATGCAGTACTGTTGCATGTCATAATCTGGAATTTGTTGTTTGAATCCGGGGAATATTAGAC
>NC_051409.1:35101904-35102190 GCF_015228065.2 Penaeus monodon | reverse complement strand
TAACCTTCCACAACGTATAAAACCTCTATTAACAGTATTGGAATCCGCCTTTATTTCGTCAAAACCAATTTCAATTCTCACGCTGTTCAATGTGAAATTTCTGTGCAAGTTGCTACTATCGGCAATCAGCAGACAGATCGTGATTGGAATTGTTATAGAGAGAAAATTAGGCGTATATTGATTTACGCTGATCTACGGACGTAAAAGTTTTTTTTCCCAGTTTTGGTGTAAAAGTCAATTGATTGTGTTGGGAATTGCAATGCTATGTTGCAAGTAGTAGGGACAC
>NC_051409.1:35101408-35101613 GCF_015228065.2 Penaeus monodon | reverse complement strand
GTTGCTTTTCCCCTCAAAACCCTCTTTCCCATTCAGGATTCGCACAAATGCAAAATGCGGAAAACACGAGAATAAGGAATTTTTAAAACACGAACCAAGGGAAAAAATGCAACGCACAACTTTTTATGATTGCTGTTCTGGTGGAGGTTTGGGTTTCCTTGCTTGGTGGGGGTCTAGATTTCCTTGTTTTTCCCTTGTAAAGAGG
>NC_051409.1:35100880-35101174 GCF_015228065.2 Penaeus monodon | reverse complement strand
AAAAATATAATAATTTAAAATACCCCAAATCTTTTTTCCTCACCCTTTTATTCGCCCGGAAATGATTTCCCAAAATCTAATACTTTTAGAATTTTTTAAAATGAAATGCACTTCAAAATGGCCATAACATGCAGCTTAACATGCTATTAAAATGTAAATCACTGAGATAATTAATCTAATGCTTGACCGAAAATCAACTGAAATAAAAAAGGAATTACAAAGCCCATTTTGCAATCGTATGAAAATAACCTATGTTTGTTTCGGAAAAAAATAGACCTGGAAAATTCCATTCTT
>NC_051409.1:35100462-35100615 GCF_015228065.2 Penaeus monodon | reverse complement strand
TAAAAGAAAGAACATTTTATTTGCAAATGACTCTCTTCTGTCCTTCAATTTGAATGGAGGGGCGGGTCATTATCCCTCCATTCATAATTCACTGAAAAATTTAGTTAAATGAATGTTTCTCTTTTTGGGCAAAAAACGTTGTTAATAAGGGTC
>NC_051409.1:35099546-35099789 GCF_015228065.2 Penaeus monodon | reverse complement strand
GCAGGGGGATTTTGCAAATTGAGATGTTTTTGATAACCCCCTGGATTTTGTTATGCAAATTTCATAAATTACTTGCGATCCCATGGTAATTTTCCCTTTTTCCCTTTGCTTCATTTTTGCGTTTATTTCTTGGTCTTTAAGGCACTTTTTATTTCAGAAGCGATGGGTTTTTGTTTTATTTTAGAAATTTTATTGGGGGGGGGGGCCGTGGCAAGGAAACAGAAAACCCCAGCGACCCCCCCC
>NC_051409.1:35099097-35099231 GCF_015228065.2 Penaeus monodon | reverse complement strand
TAATGCAAATAGTAACCGTGTTTTTACGCGAACTATAGCCAAACTATGGAACGAAAGCACTACAAAGGGCCATGATATAGTGTAAAATGAGGGTTGGAGAAGGGGAAGATGGAAAAAATGTCGGTTTTTTGCAA
>NC_051409.1:35098414-35098748 GCF_015228065.2 Penaeus monodon | reverse complement strand
TCAACCTACAGAATTAATCCTTTTTTGATATTCAACCTTTAGAAATTTTGATCTTGGGGTTCTCGCTAAAATTTTGTTAAAAGGCCCCTTCCCTTCTCTGTCGGCTTGCAAAGGACCGACCAATTAATAGGATCAAAGGTAGAATCATTACCGGAATCCTGTTACTTCTTGAAATCCGAATCCAAGGAAAGGGGATCGAGTAGCGTTCTGAAAGGGATCGAGTGTCATTTGTTTTGTCATTTATTTTGTGTATCTATGTTTCGTGTGTTTTTTTTTCTCTGGAGTGTTTTATTGTGTTAATGTAGTTTCTTATTTGCTTGACTTTTATCAAGAT
>NC_051409.1:35097198-35097275 GCF_015228065.2 Penaeus monodon | reverse complement strand
AGTCAAGGTTATGTCATTTTACGTCGCTTGAAAAGATGGTGGGAAAGTGAAGGGGGAGGGATCTCACACACACACAT
>NC_051409.1:35096787-35097123 GCF_015228065.2 Penaeus monodon | reverse complement strand
TACATATATATATATACTCGGATATATTCAACTAGATCTCTAGAACTAGAATCCTCAAACTATTCTGGTGAGACAGATGTATCCCTAATATCCCATCCAGGATTATTAACACTATTCATAATATTCATTCCTTCTAAATCACGTAATTCCGAATCTCCAAAGAACCCTAATATGTAAAATCATAATTTCATAACATTCTTCTTTTACTTAGTTTCGCGAGAGTCCACTAATTATGTTCTCTCTCATTCTCCACTTCTCCTCCTCGTCTTTGCCGAGATCACGTTTTCTCTGCGGCAGAGGTCAAGGTCATGTTATTCTGCGTCGTTTGAAAAGGAT
>NC_051409.1:35095176-35095725 GCF_015228065.2 Penaeus monodon | reverse complement strand
GTATGTATGTATGTATGAAAATTGGAGAAGAATTACCTACATCATCATGATTCGCTCCCGAGTATCAATATTCCGATACCGGGCGCGAATCAGGTCAATGCTCTAATGATCACTGTAATGGCTTGTAATTCATGGTATAGGCACTGCAGCAGGAGATACTGAAGCCTTGGCCGAGAAGCAAACTATGATGGTCTTTGGGGTTGTCTCCTGTATAGGTAACGCCATTGCGAGGCACTTGAACAGGATCTTTTAGATACGATTCGGAAGGCTATATATGAGGCTGCTGGAAATGTTGCAAACTCTGGCTGGAGATGCCAGTTTATTGCTATTCGGAATATTATCTGTTGTAAAATGCTGCAACACGAGTCCAGAGTAGCACATATTGGGGGATATTGCAACAGAAACGCAATGAACATGCATCCTTCCTACATCTTAGCTTTCAACAAGGTTTATAAATGTCCATGATATTGCAAACTCTGCAGCATTGCACAGATTACAAATGGGATTACCAAAAGGATTCCACCGCTGTTTTGTTTTTGTTTTTTTCTC
>NC_051409.1:35094555-35094825 GCF_015228065.2 Penaeus monodon | reverse complement strand
ATCAAAAATTAAGATTCCTCGTTCCACGCCTCATGCTAAGGCAGAGCAAGGGACGTATCGGTTCCACGCGTCAAGAGAAAGCCGAAACCCTGTGTCTTGTCTGATGCAACATTCATTTCCTCGGAGCTCGAGTCTGCAAGGTGACGTGTTTGCAAGATATCGAAATGTTGCTTTGCATTTGCTGTGTTGTTGCAACGCTCTTGCCTTTCGTGGCGGTATGGTGTTTTTCATAAAGGTTTTGTGGTATATTTTAATGAGTGATAATTACTA
>NC_051409.1:35094289-35094459 GCF_015228065.2 Penaeus monodon | reverse complement strand
CCTTATCATTTCACAGCACTGTTTTTTTTATACACAGAATATCAATAGTTCGGTTCTTTTTTATATGGAAATATGATGCTGACTTTCGAAATAATAGACTAAACATTTTCAATGTATGTATTTCCATCAATTTGTAAATAATACATATAACATTTTATCATTTGCAGCTG
>NC_051409.1:35093227-35094193 GCF_015228065.2 Penaeus monodon | reverse complement strand
ACCCCCTCCTCTCTCTCATTTCGACGACGAAAAAATTTTTCGAGCGAGTAGACGAGTGGAACAGAAGATCATAAGCTTGGTTCTTCAACCTCAAACTACTACTTGCACGTCGCACGTCACGACAATAGATGGCACTGCACGCCGTACATGACTTCGTTGTCCTTCTCGCGTATATAAAATGCGTACACCTCTCTTTTCTCTTTAATTTTGTGCAGTAATTTTCTCTAATATCAATCCATGCCTTCTACTACTATGGGGGAGAAAATTGTAGGGATTTTGCACCATAATTTTTATTGTTTATGAATAGTATAAGTTGAAGAGAAACTATCGGTCTTACTATCGCCGTTTTCTGTGACGCGCAAGTTTTCGAAACATTTACCTAATTTATCGTACTGTGTAAAAGGGTGGTTTTACAACACTCTGTTTTTCTGTTAGTTTTAGTGTTTATTTTACTCTCTTGTCTTTTAGGAATGTATATTGATATTTTTAAAAAGCCCAACAAATTACACTTGGCAACTCACCTCGTGTATTCTGATGTTCTCAGTCCAAAGAAAATGGTAAAAAATTAGGATGAAAGGCAGACTTTCCTATTTTTAGATTAGATACTTTACTTTCCACACAGGCAGCAAATAAACGTATATTTCCGTCACCGCAAATTACGTTCTTTGAAGTATGCTAATTCAAAATTTTGCAGGGATTTAATTTTATTTTCCTTTTTTTCTGAAAACGCTTCTAGGAAATTTGCGGTTCATACTCTTTACTTCTGCGTTTACCTTCCCGCTGATAATTATTACTTTATTTTGGGTAATGTCGTTTACTTAATTACACTTAAGAATATGTGAGGGTGGAGGTTTTTTTTTCTGTTCTTTTAATGTTCTTACAAAGCGAAGTTCGTCTGATTTGTGCAAGAAAACATGAATCATCGTGTTTCCTATATAGTTTCTTACTGATTTTTTATAATTTCGT
>NC_051409.1:35092636-35093111 GCF_015228065.2 Penaeus monodon | reverse complement strand
CCTTGCAATGTAGGTTATCTTTTCTCTCTTCCTATCTTCTTCCTTCCTTCCTGCCTTTCATTGTTTTCTCCCTATTTTCCTTCTTCCTCTTTTCTTAAACGTTACTCCTACTTTCCCACACCCTTGCTTTTCCTCATTCTTTCCTTCTATTCATCTTTATTCACTTCATGAATTTCTTCCCTTCCTAAACGTATTTTCTATCTTCCTCTCTTTCCTCCATTTATTCATTTCCCCTATTCCTTCTTTCCATACTTCCTTTCTTCCTTTCTTTCCTTCCATCCATCTTCCTTTTTTCCTTCGTTTCTTCCTTCCTTTCCTCCTTCCTTTCCTTTCCTCCTTTCTTTCCTGTTTTGCCTTCTCCGTTTGTCCACACAAAACACTTCTTGTGGAACAGAAGATCATAAGTTTGGTTCTTAAACCTGAACCTCCTAATGGCGCCTTCCGGATTCACTAACTCCTAACTGCGCTAATAAAA
>NC_051409.1:35092311-35092385 GCF_015228065.2 Penaeus monodon | reverse complement strand
ATTAATACTTACTTACATTCGCTTTACCTCTCTTTTATAGTGACTAAACCTGACCCTCATTATACACCTACCTT
>NC_051409.1:35091825-35091943 GCF_015228065.2 Penaeus monodon | reverse complement strand
GCAAACGGCGTTGGTAACAATTACGTCACTGTATTCAATCAAAAGGCAATCTACCTTGCAAAAACACTCTTTGATCACGAACAGCTGTTTTTGACTTCGTGGACTTCGTTTGTGCATT
>NC_051409.1:35091353-35091799 GCF_015228065.2 Penaeus monodon | reverse complement strand
GGCGAATAATAATATATATATTTATTTTTAACAACCTTTCTTTAGGGGAGGAGACATCACGAACAGAACACCATAAGCTTGCTTCTTAAACCTGAAACTACTACTTGCGCGTCTCGCTTCATGTCAACAGATGTCACTGCACAAGACATCACGCTTAATTGACCTCGGTTTAATATAGTATGTACACCTCCCTTTTCCCTTTAATTTGTCCCGTAATTTCCTTGATAATAATTTCAATATTATTAGTATATGGATTGTGGGGTATTGTGGCGATTCCACGCTATAATTCCTATTACATATGTATAGGGTGAAAGGAATCTATCGGTCGCACTACCGTTGTTATCTGTGACGCGGAATAGTTACCCTGCAATATTTATCGCATTGTGCATAGGATGGTTGTGTAATACATTCTGTTTTTTTCTGTTCGTTTCACTGTGTATATTTTA
>NC_051409.1:35090907-35091208 GCF_015228065.2 Penaeus monodon | reverse complement strand
TGGCTTTTAGGACTGTGTATTGATATTCAAAGAGCATTATAATTACACTTAGCAATTTAACTCGTATCCCGATATTTCAGATAAAAAGAAAATGATGAGTCATTAATATTAAAGGTAGACTGTCCTGTTTTCAAATTAAATACTTTGCTTTTCGTATTTGTATCACCAGCGAATAAATGCATATTTTTAGTGGCCGCAAATGATGTTCTTTGAATATGCTAATTCGAAATTTTGCTCGGGTATAATCTCATTTTTTCTTCCTTTTTTCCCCAAAAGCGCTTGTGGGGAGGAAGCCAGACCT
>NC_051409.1:35090726-35090889 GCF_015228065.2 Penaeus monodon | reverse complement strand
CAGCCTGTCCCTGTTGATAATTATTACCTCATTTGGAGTAAAGTCTTTTACTTCAAAAGAATATTCTATCGTCGTGAATATATGAGGGTAAAGTATTGTTTTTTTTCTCTCTCTCTCTCTTTTTGTACTATATGACAAAAGTATGACAAGAAATAAATCATTT
>NC_051409.1:35090581-35090647 GCF_015228065.2 Penaeus monodon | reverse complement strand
GCATCGCCAGTCTACTTAGCTACCTTAAAGAGACCATATCTGAGTAAAAACAGGTGAGAAAATAGT
>NC_051409.1:35090413-35090516 GCF_015228065.2 Penaeus monodon | reverse complement strand
TGATGAAGATTCCCTTCCTTTCATTTTTTTCCTTGTGTATAATAATTTCGATAAATTAAAGTGTTCAATGAAAAAATAATTATGAGAGTGAGAGGGACGGAAA
>NC_051409.1:35090123-35090372 GCF_015228065.2 Penaeus monodon | reverse complement strand
CATCCATTTTCAAACTCTTCTAACCCAGCGCCATTCCGGTCTCCAAGATTAATTATCTGATTATGCTTCCTTTTACTCTCTTTTCCCTCCCTTTTTTTCTTTTCTCCACAAATAATTTTAGATTCAGCTCCTTTTATGTTCTTCGTTTTCTTTATGTCTTTGAGGGGGGGAAGGAAATCTTTTCCTTGAGGTCAGATTTACGTAATTTTGTTTTCCTGAAAAGATAGGGATTTCCTGTGATCTAACTGA
>NC_051409.1:35089540-35090019 GCF_015228065.2 Penaeus monodon | reverse complement strand
TTCACACAGCTATATCTAACTCCCCTTTGTAATACACGTATGCAAATGACAATGATTCCCCTGTTATGATGTAATGCATTATCATGATTATTTCCGGCGTTTTAATCTATCCACGAACAGCAATGTACAGCAAAGCACCCCCGTTACACAGAACGTAACCCCAGCCCATTTTTTCTTCTTGACATCCATGTGAGGTGGGGTGGGGGGGGGAGGAAGTCATGCATCAAGTTTTGCCTCGTCTTCTCCCTTTTTTTTTATTCTGGATGAAGGAGAAAGCTTCAGAGAATTTCCTTTTGGGAGAAGATGGAAAATGCAAAGGAAAGTTCAGACAAGCGCCACCGTACGTGCAGGCATATACGTTAAAACCAAGGTCTTTTTTTTTTTTTTTGTCTTCTGCAACGAAACAAATGACATATTTTAAAGAAATCGTACGCGGCTTAATCGTTACATATAAATTAGGAATGATGTGTGTGTATGTG
>NC_051409.1:35089278-35089417 GCF_015228065.2 Penaeus monodon | reverse complement strand
GCGTCTTAGTGCATAATACCTATAACTTACGATCCAATCACTTGATATAGCTCGGAATGTCCGACTTCAATCAGCATAATTAATCTGGCTACATCATTTTAGTAAACCTAATACGTGTATGTATGCTCGTGATGTCCGA
>NC_051409.1:35088722-35089051 GCF_015228065.2 Penaeus monodon | reverse complement strand
CTGGAAGATCTGATGTTTATTTCCACCAACCGAAAGTTAATTTTATTTTCTCTTTACATTTTGGTATCGGATATTTTTGTTCCAGTTCATCAACGTGAAAGAATCAATGGCAAAGAATCGCTCTCATGTGTTCAGTAATAGTGTTTAATTGCTATTTTCGTTTTTTTTTTTTATTGCTTATCATATCTTGTAAAAATTTTGATTCATAACATAGGTTGTCTATTATTTATCTTCTATTAATGCGTAAAAGGTACTATTACCCGCTCTCTCACTCTCTCAATTTGCGACTTTGTCTGTATATTTAACTCTCACCCTATCTCTGTGTTCGA
>NC_051409.1:35088033-35088377 GCF_015228065.2 Penaeus monodon | reverse complement strand
GCGATTGCCAAGCCGTCTACCACTGACCTTAAGCCATCCATTAACGAAATATGGAAGTCCCTCACAAGCAGGTTAATCATCCCCTTTTGCCAGGGACTCACCTCCACTGAGATATCATCCAGGTCTCAGATGCCCCGCCCAACGACCACGCCCAATGGCCACGCCTCCTCTCCTGGATTTGTAACTGGGCATCTCGAACGTTTGACTGAACCTTTTGTATTACGTAGTTCTGTGCGTTGGAGTTGTGCCTGACGTTTTTCGTTATCGCACTCGTTATATAGTGTTAAATCTGTGTCCCTTGTTATTTTTATTTCAATTTGCCTACATTACGAAAAAATTAGTTT
>NC_051409.1:35087900-35088004 GCF_015228065.2 Penaeus monodon | reverse complement strand
TACGTGTACCATTCGTCTCGGTACACGTTTTATAAGTGTCGGTTTGAGTTCTCTCTACATATAATTCTTCACAATCCTTTAAACTATTGTAACTTTTGCTGCTG
>NC_051409.1:35087533-35087713 GCF_015228065.2 Penaeus monodon | reverse complement strand
ACAAATACAACAACAAACCAGCCAAATTGTATTCCTACCATACCTACTTACACCCGCGGTCTAAACAAACTCTCAAGCTTTTCTCCCCAGCCCAGTGCAATGGCCCGAGATACATTTAAAAGTCAATTCCAGACTCTCATAGCTGCAATGGGTGATGCAACGAGTAGCCAGGATCTTTAG
>NC_051409.1:35086922-35087067 GCF_015228065.2 Penaeus monodon | reverse complement strand
TACTAAAACCATGTCTTTTCTGAAGGATATCTGTTTCCTAGCAATGTTCTCTGTTGCAAAATGAATCTTTAACATTTTCCATGCAACATCTAATCAAGCATTTACTGATTTCTGATAAAATTAAATGAGGCAAAAAAACTTTGTT
>NC_051409.1:35086294-35086580 GCF_015228065.2 Penaeus monodon | reverse complement strand
TCATCTAAATCATATATTTGGTTAGGTACTTTCTCTATATGTATTTGCATGTTTTTCATCTATCACACACACAACCGAACACACGCGCGTGCGCCAACTCTCACAGAAATGTCTTCATACTACAAAGAAATTATTATAAAATTCTTCTTCATCAGATTTAGGAAGCTAATTAAGACCTTTATTCAAGTTTTTTTTTTTTCCAGCACATTTTCCTTCCTGGTTTTCATAAGAGTAAATACGTAACATTTTTAGGACAATTATTTTCTTTGAGTTCTATTGTGGTATG
>NC_051409.1:35084607-35084787 GCF_015228065.2 Penaeus monodon | reverse complement strand
GGCGGCTCCTCTTCGCCAGCTCCTTATTCGCACATCGCAGTGCGAATAAGGAGTTCCCGCCACATATACAGACTCCTTATCAGCGAAGCAACAAAGCCGATCTTTCCTTCAGGCTGATCTCGGGATACGATCTTCTTGAAGAAAGCTTACATCCGGGTTCTGTTCTGGTTATTTTTACGC
>NC_051409.1:35083238-35083372 GCF_015228065.2 Penaeus monodon | reverse complement strand
TGTCTCACTTTATACGAATTTGTTGAAGCGTGAGATGGTACCTTCCCCTCTACTCTCCTGTTTTCTTTGCCCTTCACGTCTCTCCCTCTTCCGCGTTCGTCTCTCTCTTTACTTTAAACTAAATGTGTTGTGCA
>NC_051409.1:35082795-35082905 GCF_015228065.2 Penaeus monodon | reverse complement strand
CGAATTGGAAAAAAAATCGTGGATATTTAGTTCTATGTTGACCCCATGTAATCAACTGCACGAAAATGCAATATTCTGAAGGAAAATTGCACTTTTTTTTTAATAAATAT
>NC_051409.1:35081498-35082015 GCF_015228065.2 Penaeus monodon | reverse complement strand
AAGTAAAGAGTGATTAAAGTTAAGAGTAATTATTCTTAATTGAAGTTAAGAGTAATTATCAGCAAGTAATAATTCACAATTAAAGTAAAAAATAACTAGAGAGTAATTATCAGTAATTAAAAATTAATTAATTATCAAAGAGTAATTAACAAAGACTAAAGCATAATTATCATCTTATTCTCTTTTTCTATCACTTCTGTTTCGTCCTATTTGGTATAGACGAAAAGAGAGAGAAAGAAAGACCATAATAATTTCACTATCACTATATTTAGATCACTATAATTACTATAATTTATCATAATTATCACGATATATCTCACTTTTATTATAATTATCACGATTTTTCTTGCCTTTATCATAATTACCTCTTTCATTATCTTTTTTATTATAATTATCACGATATTTCCTGCCTTTATCATAATTACCTCTTTCACTGTCGTTTTTATTATAATTATCACGATATATCTCTTCCTGTCATTGACGAAAATATATGAAAAGTTAAAAAAAAAAAAAAATG
>NC_051409.1:35081294-35081414 GCF_015228065.2 Penaeus monodon | reverse complement strand
GTTCATAATTATCACCAATTGTTCACTTTCACGATTATGTTCAATTTGTTAGCATTAATGTACATTGCAATATCTGCGTCATTCTTGCAAACTGTCCCTTTTTCACAAATAAAGTTAATG
>NC_051409.1:35079957-35080102 GCF_015228065.2 Penaeus monodon | reverse complement strand
CTTTCGCCCTGACAATGACGTCGCTTCATCTTTCAATCGTACTTTGAAGATCCTGGTCTATTTTCCTATTACAAAAATCCTGTTGCAAATACCGGTGTTGCAGTGCAGTGGGGGGAAAAAGGGTTTTGTGTAGCTGTGTCATTCG
>NC_051409.1:35079155-35079624 GCF_015228065.2 Penaeus monodon | reverse complement strand
TCTTCTGACTCCCTTTCTTTATTCTTCCTCTCCTTGCTTTCTTCCTCTTTCCTTTCATTATTTACTCCTTCTCTTTCATCCTCCTTCTCCTTCCTCCTTATCTCATTTCCCTCCTTCTCCTTCCTCCTTATCTCATTTCCCTCCTTCTTCTTCCTCCTTATCTCATTTCCCTCCTTCTTCTTCCTCCTTATCTCATTCCCCTCCTTCTCCTTCCTCCTTATCTCATTTCCCTCCATCTTCTTCCTCATTCTCTCATTTCCCTCCTTCTTCTTCCTCCTTATCTCATTCTCCTTCTTCCTATTCTATCATTATCAGATTTCATTCTCTACTATTTTCTGCAGTTCTCCTTAATCACCTAGTCTTCCTTCTCAATTCTCCGTTTCTCCTCTTCTCTTCTTTTCTCTTTCCTCTTTATTCTGAGTGTGTATGTGGTGAGACTTTTTTTGATCCTATCTATTCCTCCGCTTAT
>NC_051409.1:35078150-35078263 GCF_015228065.2 Penaeus monodon | reverse complement strand
TCTTATCAGATTCATTCAATCAAGTATTTAAAGGATTTGTATAAATAAGTGTTCCCGATATGAAAACAGCAACTTCACACAGTGCAGGAAACGTGCATGATTATATTGCATTT
>NC_051409.1:35077967-35078123 GCF_015228065.2 Penaeus monodon | reverse complement strand
GGAATTTGCGATGGAAAATGCGTTTCCAACTTTTTTACATTATCTGTATATATTTTCCTTTCTTTTTTTCTCTTTTTTTTTCTTTTTTCTATCTCTCTTTTTCATAAATTGTTATATAACAATTTATGAATTTCCAATTGATTAAAAAAAATAGTT
>NC_051409.1:35076774-35076892 GCF_015228065.2 Penaeus monodon | reverse complement strand
TCCCTCTGCGATTCCTGGAAAGTGTGAGATGTCTCCCCCCATCATAGAGATCAGAGAGGATTTAAGCGAGTTCGAGGGCAGAGGGGAAAAAGAGGGGAGATTAGCGGTGTGGGGAGGA
>NC_051409.1:35076211-35076306 GCF_015228065.2 Penaeus monodon | reverse complement strand
AAAAAATAAAAGGAGAATTTTTTAAAGTTACAACAAGGAAAAAAAGGATATGAAAGGCAATAAAATTATAAACATTATTTTTTTTAATTTTTCAA
>NC_051409.1:35075795-35075904 GCF_015228065.2 Penaeus monodon | reverse complement strand
TTTCTTCCTAATATAAAAAAAAGGAAAATTCCAGTCAAATTAAAAGGAAAAAAAGAGAGAAAGGAGAAAAAAACTTTCTTCCGGTGCTTCTCAAACAGGGAAATATCAG
>NC_051409.1:35075679-35075776 GCF_015228065.2 Penaeus monodon | reverse complement strand
AAAAGACAAAAAGGTTTACGGAAAGGTTTTTTGAATCTACTTAATTCTCTCCCCCTGTCTTTTTTGGGAGGAATTTTAAGGTTTTTTCCTAGAAATA
>NC_051409.1:35075438-35075652 GCF_015228065.2 Penaeus monodon | reverse complement strand
GTGTAAGGTTTTGTTTGCTATCTGAAATCGCGTAAATTAAATATTTTTTAATACTTTGGACTGTGAATGCTTCAAATCTCCCGCGTCTTCTTTGGGATGTGAATTTTATTCGAGACGAAAGTTATATTCACCAATGAGAAATATCTGTTTTTTGTGAATTATACTTTTGCTCTTGTTTATTTCTACCCGTGAACTGCAAACATTGTAAATGTGA
>NC_051409.1:35075037-35075412 GCF_015228065.2 Penaeus monodon | reverse complement strand
GTAATCCTTGAAAATCCTCGTGTGTGTTTTCTTGTTTTGAGAGCCCACACATTTGTAAAATTGAGCAACATGGTTAGAACAAGATAAAGATAAAGAGCATGTATACTTTTTTTTTCTGTATCATATAAACGTGTGCCTATAACGTTTTCTTTATAAATTATATTATATAAGCATTTTTAGTTATGTGGATCATGCAAGGCGAATGAGGAAGTCGCGTGTTTCATGTGTTTTCTTTCCAAATTTTGAGCATGTTTAACAAGGTAATATACGTTCTTACAGTGATAGTTAATCGAACAAAATCATTAATAGTTATTAGTGAATGTTAAAGGAAGGTTTCTTTGAAGCAAACGTGGCATTCAGGTTTAGAAATTAATA
>NC_051409.1:35074475-35074980 GCF_015228065.2 Penaeus monodon | reverse complement strand
TCGTATTTGACTGATTTTATAATACTTATCTATTAATGGTTTATTTGTACCTCATACTATTTTTTATAATGTTGATATTATTTTTGTGATTTTTCCTTGTCAGAACAATTATTTTAGTAACTTTAAAAACTGTCCCATAACAGAGTGATTTACTTACATGATATTTTTGTACATGTGTGTGATGTTTTTCCTTGCAAAGTTACTATTTACAGATATTTTCCTTGATGTAGCATGTACGGTTTATCACACAGAATCAGTCGGTCGCGTCATCAGTTTCTGAACAACCAAATCAAACCTGCCACAGTAACAACTTGCTTTCAAGATGGCGAAGTAATGGCAAAGCTTTGGAGCTGCATGGCAATGGCAGCGGAAATCCTAAAATTGGACTGGTTTAGTGAATTCGAGGATCAGCTGAGACGGTCTACACGCGACAGAAAACGCACAGATAGCATGACTGTTTATGTACAGATATGTACCTTGGTATGGTGTGAATTTTTTTTTTCTT
>NC_051409.1:35073551-35073693 GCF_015228065.2 Penaeus monodon | reverse complement strand
CTCGTATCCCCTTGACAACAGAAAACGGGCGCCAGTGTCCTTGCAGTACCGAGAACGTCAACCCTTTGGTCTCCGCTTTTTGACACCGTGAGAGAGGATTTTGTGCGGATGTGAAGATCAGTTAAAGGATAGGGATGTGGTG
>NC_051409.1:35072908-35073043 GCF_015228065.2 Penaeus monodon | reverse complement strand
AGCGCCAAGAATCTATCAATATTTATTTACTTTCTTTTCCACGAAGACGAAATCAACAAAGTCCCATTTGCTCTCCTAGCGGTGCAGAGAGACCCAGCCAAAGCATAAATAATAAATGAAAGTAAACACAGTCGC
>NC_051409.1:35072556-35072847 GCF_015228065.2 Penaeus monodon | reverse complement strand
ACATGGGCACGATGTAGAGCTTTGTTCACAGAAATTCCTCTTTGCACTGTGTTTGGAATTACACGTCTTAAGGGAATTCCTTTAGAGATACCCTTTTCAAATACTCGAAATATGATTTTCTTTCCCTCTCTAGCGTTTTATTGAAATCTGTTCTGGTGTATATACTTTTTTTTTTAAGATAAACATATATTTCTGTTGTGCATATCCTTTTTTTGGGGGGGGGGGCGTAAGATAAACGTGTGCTTAGTCTGATGTATGAATTGGTATATATTTATGAGTGTCTGTGAGTTC
>NC_051409.1:35072166-35072254 GCF_015228065.2 Penaeus monodon | reverse complement strand
TATTTTCCCCCTCTCTCTCGTTATCTTAAGTTGTGTTATACAATGAGGCAGATATATGATTAGGCTGATATGTAAATGATTTTATGCT
>NC_051409.1:35072010-35072123 GCF_015228065.2 Penaeus monodon | reverse complement strand
TCAGGGACTCGCAAATTGATTAAATTCTCTCGCTCTCATTCTATCGAAATGTGGTTCTATTGTATAGGCATGTTAGACAGATAAACATTTATAGTGATATAAAAAACAGTCAC
>NC_051409.1:35071440-35071803 GCF_015228065.2 Penaeus monodon | reverse complement strand
CTCCATAACGCTACGTCTGTAACTATGCATGCAGCAGTGCTTGCGTGGTTCAGTCTGTGACTATCCAATGTGTGCAACGTGGTGCATTTTATATGTCAGTGAATTAATAGTTTATGTATCGTATGCTATATATATCTATATTATTTATCAGTATCTGGGTTTTGTGATGGCGTGTATTGTGCTGATGATGTTGTTATAGTAGTGTAGACTATCACAGTCAGCTTTCTATCGATCTGTGATTAAACTTAAAAAACTAACAGCCTTCCCCCCACCAAACAAATAACATGAATTGCATGCTCTAATGAGCATAGTATTAATGTTAGAGACGTGTATGTTATTGAATTAAGTTGAATTATGTCATTA
>NC_051409.1:35070794-35071369 GCF_015228065.2 Penaeus monodon | reverse complement strand
ATAAAAAATAATAAATATTTGATAAAAAAAACATGAGAGTTCGGAGCAGTGCTCTGGTTATATGTAACTCTATATGTGGATGTGTGGTATGCTTCTATGGTGCGTTATGTATGTTATGCGTGTGCTTCGTGTGCTAGTGTGATGTAAGTTGATCTTGTCGTTGTGGTGGTGTGTGTGATGGGTGTAGTTAATGCTAATAGATAGCGTTTGTAATGATGTGTATTTAGCCTCTGTGTGATTTAAATAAGTATTGTAAAAAAAAAAACATAATCACATGACTAAGAAATAGGATAATGTTGTCTGCAATGTAGGTGTGATGGTCTGTGGCGGTGAATATTAGGGATGGGGAGAGAAGTGGGGAGGTGAGGGGTGTGTGGGTGTTGTGGGATGTTGGAGTGGTGTGGTGATGAAGGTGGGAGATGCGGGGGAGGTGTAGAGACCATGTTTGTATTAAAGATTAATCCATCAAGCTAAGAAATCAACCATGCACACACATATCATATAAAAAAAAATACACATTTAAAGACACACACCAGGCCTCCCATCCTAAATCCCATTTCAACACGAGAGGAAAT
>NC_051409.1:35070344-35070529 GCF_015228065.2 Penaeus monodon | reverse complement strand
ATGACGCAGAGAAAGAGAAAAAAAAAGGTAAAAAAAATCAAGACTAAAAAAGAATTAACCAACCATCGCACTACAACATATCTTTAAGAAAGGGGAAATACCTTTAAAGACCCCCCTCCCCCCGGCCTCCCTCCTGTTACACCCTCCCCATTTCTGACACGAAGGAAATGAAAAGAGATGCTTAA
>NC_051409.1:35069285-35069456 GCF_015228065.2 Penaeus monodon | reverse complement strand
GCTACACCCATTTTCTGACGTGATGGAAATGACAAGAGGGTAATGGAGAGAGATGCTTAGCACCTGCTTTACGCTCGTAGTCCCCTCTTTCTCTCCCTCGCTTAAATAATTCCAGCTGATGGACCGTCTCTGTTAGACAATCTCCCTTTTTCCTTTATATCTTTATCACAT
>NC_051409.1:35069130-35069265 GCF_015228065.2 Penaeus monodon | reverse complement strand
TTATCATGGATCTAAGTTATTTTTCTTTCTTATATATTTTTTTTCTCTGTGATATTTCTATCATACTCTCCGATTCTTTTCTAATATTTTTTTCTTTCTTTCTTTTTCTTGATTTCCTGTATTTCTTATCTTATT
>NC_051409.1:35068918-35069010 GCF_015228065.2 Penaeus monodon | reverse complement strand
AATTTTGGCGCCAAAATTCGTTCTGAAAAAAACGCTCACCTGATTTTAACATAATTAAATATTTGTATGGCGACAATTAAAAAATATATATA
>NC_051409.1:35068563-35068710 GCF_015228065.2 Penaeus monodon | reverse complement strand
CACCAAACAATCAAAACTCAAAACGCATTCACCGACCCTATTGTTTATATTCGAGGAGTCTTTTTGTTGAATTCAAACCCGCATCATGGACCGCAATAGAAACTTTCAAGACGTTTATATAAACTTTTGACATGTCTTCTGGGCATT
>NC_051409.1:35067232-35067326 GCF_015228065.2 Penaeus monodon | reverse complement strand
TTTGAAAATATCTAAATAAGTTTCATCCTCGTCAGCGAACACACAAATATCCTCCTTTTTACGCAGCAAGATGATGCATGCAATATAGTGCAAT
>NC_051409.1:35064033-35064291 GCF_015228065.2 Penaeus monodon | reverse complement strand
ACTCGAATAAACTGCAAGAATTAAGAAATATTGTCATCTCTTTTTCATTCGAAAATAAAAGTTTTAGGTCCGCCTCCTCTATTTTGCGCTGAGTTGCCTAGTGCCCTTTTTTCTCCTTTTGGTGCAGATGAATCTTAAATGACTTAATTGGGTCTTATTGAATTGTTACGAAACTCCATAGGTGTGTTGGGGTGAGGGGGGAGGTGCGTGTATACATGTGTGTATTTGAAAGCATGTTTTTGTGAGTTTATGTACGTT
>NC_051409.1:35063629-35063896 GCF_015228065.2 Penaeus monodon | reverse complement strand
CGCGTACAAGTTCGAAAGCTTGTAATAATTCATAAATCATTTGACGTACGAATGTTTAATATTTTAGAAAGAGAAACTATCTTATCCCTATTTTTTCGCAGGCACATATATCTGGAAATTGACCGCATATGCTATTGATAATAACCGTACTATCATGCTTTAAAATCTTTTTCTTTTTTTTACTGACTTTGTGAAAATATTCATATTATAGAAAAAGTGCTAGTGCTTGTTACTAAAATCAGTTTACTCAGTCACTGATATTTTCTG
>NC_051409.1:35062800-35063540 GCF_015228065.2 Penaeus monodon | reverse complement strand
ATAAGATAAACAAAGAAACAAAATGGCACAGTGGCAATAAAAGCGTTGGACAGGAATACAAACAAAAGCAGGGATGGACAGCGAGAAGACAGAAACGGACCAGAGAGGGAGAATCAGACACAAAGATAACAGAAGACCGTAGCAGACAAACAGACAGAAACCGTGACAGAAACAAATACATGGATAGGCAGAATCCAACACGGACCGTAACAGACACGGAGGTAGATAGAAAAAAAGGACACAGAAATATACACGAAACACGTACACACGTACCCTGCAGAAACACACGCAAATGCGAAGCGCGAAACAAACAAAATTAAAATAAATATAAAGGCACAAAACGGTACCAACCCAACGCCCCACCACCCATTCAACCCACCCACTAACCCACCAGTCCTCCAACCCACCCACCAACCCACCCACCGATCCACCACCCCAAGCACATAGCGACCACTGTGAGTGTCCAACGTTTGTTTACTCACGTGACGTCAACAAACCGGGCTCTTGACAGTACCTCGCCGGGGCTTGTCTATCTATCGTTCGCCTCGTCCACTTTATTGTCTTTTCTGGAGACGAATCAACATTCAAGCCAAATCGATTGGGAGAATCTTTAATCTCGAATTTCCCAAAGGACAATCTCACTCCCCTTGCGATCGCTCGCGCTCTCACTATGTCTGCCTATCTATCCGTTTGTCTGCCTACTTGTTTTGTTTTTATGACTTCTTCTCTTTCCTTTTTTT
>NC_051409.1:35062344-35062723 GCF_015228065.2 Penaeus monodon | reverse complement strand
CTTCCATCAGAATCCCAATACAGACTTAAATTTTAGGGATACAGACTTAAATTTTAGGGAGTGTCAAAGATACGTAACTGAAAAGGATCGAAAACACATAGTTGGCAATTCACCTGAAAAAAAACTTAGCATCTACAATAATCACGATAACTGGAATTTGTCTTTCAAAGGCAAACACACCGAACACCCTTGGATGATTACTCAAACACTTCAGACAAATATGTGGTGATTTCTACGAGGTAGAACTGCTGAGTTGGAAGGTAGCAAGTTCTGTACTTGGCTGGAGTTTCATTCATCCGGTGTGGAAAGCTTTTGTGTTTGTTCTTGAGGGATGTTCTCTCTGTTCATTTGTGCATATCATTGTCTTGTTAATAATGAT
>NC_051409.1:35060919-35061490 GCF_015228065.2 Penaeus monodon | reverse complement strand
GAACTGACTGGAACCGAACTGGAACTGACTGGAACCGAACTGGAACCGAACTGGAACCGAACCGAACTATTTAATGATGCTACATTTTCTAAATATAAGTTCCACTGCTTTGAAAAAAAACATGAATTCGATTGAACTTACCCCTGGTGATGAAAATCTAAAGAGCTTTTTTACCAGTTTTTCTCCTGGCCTCCATGACACTCTGAGAGGGTTTAAATGCAGCTTCAAATGGTCATTTTCGACACGTTAGCAAACCCAGTGTCTATCATGTACTCAGGTGACACAGCCTCCTTGCGAAAGGTGTACCAAAAATGTACCACAAATTTACTTTATTGGGTACGAATCGGATACAGGCGGTCCACTACACCCTAACCACTGGACCATCGCGGCAGCCTCACGCATGAAATTACAAAATAATGGTTATTCGAATTATTTTCGTCATTTAAAAGGCATAGTGAAGGACGGTCCTTTAATTAGAGCTTGTGTATCTGGTAGTGTGTACATACAATCGTGTTTTTTTTTATGTTGTCACATTGTTATGTTTAGCATAATTAATGTGAAGTCAAACCGG
>NC_051409.1:35060675-35060853 GCF_015228065.2 Penaeus monodon | reverse complement strand
GGAAATTTAATGCAAAAGGCCCCTATTATTGTTATATAAAAAACTGCCGTGAATAAACAAGTAAAGTGTTAGGCTAAAGAATTCGTTCAGATTTACGTTAAAAGGCTAATTATAAGAAAGGGATGTGATCAAACAGGCTCTTGATAAACAGCACATTCGAAAGAAAACGAGACAAGTG
>NC_051409.1:35060450-35060630 GCF_015228065.2 Penaeus monodon | reverse complement strand
CTATGTCTTGAGGTGACAGCAGACAGAAAATAAGTTTTAAAAAAAGTTGAAATATAACTGCAAGCCTTCAATGTAATTACTTATTTTTTTCTTGTGTAAGTATAAAGTTCAAGTTCTCAAGACTTTAATACATAAAGAGGGAAAAAAATATAAATAAAAGAGAATGTAAACAGTTTAGAA
>NC_051409.1:35059994-35060158 GCF_015228065.2 Penaeus monodon | reverse complement strand
GAGGTGAGAATTTCGAGAACGCAGCAAATCTTGCGTTGCTTTTGATTAGCCAATCAGAGCGGGTTATGAATACCTACTAGGCATTTCTCGCGCTCAATGGCCAATGAGAGCTTAACATACAAACAAATAGCTTAATAACAGTCTGGCGTTTTCTCATTGTGAAT
>NC_051409.1:35059623-35059808 GCF_015228065.2 Penaeus monodon | reverse complement strand
CACGAAGATCGTTAATCAGTTTCCCGGATACGCAATTTCAAAGCAAATTAAACTGAACACAAGATTTCAAAGCAACACACACAGGGATTTCCAACGAAAGGGTTAACAGCGTTGTTATGAAGCGAGAGTCCGAAAAGGGAGAGGAAGGTTCGTAGCGCTAGAGATCTAAAACGAAAGGCAAGTTG
>NC_051409.1:35058440-35058966 GCF_015228065.2 Penaeus monodon | reverse complement strand
ACCTCGTTCCGGCAAGCGTCTTCGGGACTGGTATATAATATACAGTGTTCCTTATAATAACCAACATGCGTAAGAAGCAGGAGTAATCTTATCAATTTTCTGATCTTACTTTATTGGCTAAGAAAGCACAAGAACTTAACTTAATCGTGTATGAAATTGAGAAATTAATTCAGGCACCGGTTGAAGAGGGCGTTATCCTTGACGTGGACGGGCTGCGACTTAAAGCAGATTATGCGCAGCTACGCCTCAAATTACTTATGAAAGGAATAGTCAATTTCTAAGACAAATGTTACAATAAAGTCACCACGCTTACATAACAGAGGGTACCTCGACATATCCACTTCTTGATTGCAGCCTAAGAGGAGCAGCTCGAGGTCATTTAAAGGCGTTTGAAGGAGATTGGTAATGAGTATCTGCGTATTGATGCCGAGATGGACGTAAGCAACGAATCCGTCACTTTAATCATGCAAACAAAGCAAGCATGTTTACTAGAGAAGTACTTAGTCAATCTTGAGCTCTGGAACGA
>NC_051409.1:35058290-35058354 GCF_015228065.2 Penaeus monodon | reverse complement strand
ACTTGGAAGTGGCGAGTTACTTCTTGAAAGAGGCTGTAAATATTGAGAAAATAATGCAAGATGT
>NC_051409.1:35057404-35057531 GCF_015228065.2 Penaeus monodon | reverse complement strand
CACGCGCTCGGAGTGGGGGTGGGAGGGTGGGGATAAGGCGGGGAATGGAAGGATGGGGGGGGGGGAGACCATCGCCAATTTGTAAAGGTTGACTTCGCCTTCCAAAGGTGCTATTCCGATTTCCCAT
>NC_051409.1:35056690-35056958 GCF_015228065.2 Penaeus monodon | reverse complement strand
GACGGAAGTAGTCACCTAACTTTCCAGATACAAAAAGAAAATTAAAAGAAAATTCATCTCTTTCTGTTAGCATAACATAACCCTTTTTCCATGAGGATTTATAATGTTTAAAAGGCCTTTGATTTTATCTTACATGACCTGGATCATTTACGGTTAATGAAGAGCAATCGTTGAAATGTGAACTTATTCAGGTCTGGAAATAATCTGAAAGTGAAATTTGGTTCACGGTGTGATTTCTGAATAGAAGGGAAACGAGGAAATGAAGCTT
>NC_051409.1:35055717-35056604 GCF_015228065.2 Penaeus monodon | reverse complement strand
ATGGAAAGTTAGAGTGAGTTTTCGGATGACTACATAAGTTTACTTTCGATGATAGAAAATAGTGGGCCATTTTCCGTTGTCGAACTTCGACTGATGACCTAATAAAACCTGAGAAACTTTATCAGTTTTGACATTAATGCAAGAAGTGGAATCCCAAAATTAACAATGAAGAAAAAAAAATAGGGAAATTCACAAAAAAAGTGTTGATAGATCTGACAGCTTCATCATCAATCGTTTGACGAGACAATAGACATTTCTAACGTAGAGCTATTTTCCATTATGTAGTAAAAGAACAAATCGAACGGGAAAAAATAGCCATAACCTTTTTTTTTCATACAAGAATACGATACTGATACATGTCATCCGCATGACCAAGTCTCGCTGATGGAACGCGGGTCATAAGCTGAAAAATGTTTGGAACTCGAACCTCCTCCATACGAGCAGATTTCCTCAGAACTTATTGTACCTCTCACAGAATCGATCCTGTTGTAATTTCAGCCACTAGCATTCCAGTTGTCAGCAATTGCTTGGGTACCATTGTATCCATATAAAACTTTTCCAGACCACCTCCAACGACAAGCTATCCTGCCAGAAAGCCATAAACTGTCATATTGCCAAGGGTGAGGCTTCCAAATTGCAAAGAATGTCCATCCATGGTGTTCGCCAACTCCTGCCGAATTATTGCGATATTGAAGGCGTAAAAAAAAATCTTAGAATAAAAATAAAATATGTGAGATGAAAGTGGTGGTTGAAACTCTCCAGTTAATAACTGCCGTAACGGATTGCAGATTCCACTCCTGTTGCCAAATATTTTAATATCTTAATACCTCTGAGTGTGTCTTCTTCAATAATGAGACTTGGATCTGGCTTAAACTAAGCTTCTTGCA
>NC_051409.1:35055390-35055481 GCF_015228065.2 Penaeus monodon | reverse complement strand
GTGAAGAAAAGGTTAATGCTTTTGTTGCAAAGCCCATGTACTATTAAACACTAATTTTCTAGCCATTCCTCCTTAGTCTACTGTATTAGAC
>NC_051409.1:35054988-35055073 GCF_015228065.2 Penaeus monodon | reverse complement strand
GGGTTTTTAAAATTTTTAAAATTTAAAAAAAAAAGGGAAAAGGGGGGAAAAAAAAAAAAACCAAGGGGGGGGATCAGTTATTTAC
>NC_051409.1:35054343-35054793 GCF_015228065.2 Penaeus monodon | reverse complement strand
AACGAAATTAAAACAAAAAGAATTGTTCGGAACAGGTATTACGAAAGACTACAGAATCATGTCATTGTTTCGCAGGCTCGGTTTTATATAGTTTTCAATATGCTTCTTATACTGTATTTTGATTTCGCGAAACATGCTGCTTACGATTTATTTATTATATGCTATGGTTAATTTTGACTGCGTTTTAGTCAGAGTCACTGAAAAAAGCCCCTACATCAGTAACATTAATTAAAAATTATTACTTTGTGTAAACAATAACTAATAATTACAGTATCTCTGAAATTATAAAAGGCATTCCAGAATAATAAATACGTGTACTCATGACTACCCATTACACTGATTTTGGGAGATTTACGTTTCATACTCTCTCGACAGCAAACAAACAAACAAATAAAGAGCACTCTGTGTCTGTGTATGCATATACCTGTGCTTATTTCTTTGTGCTACTTG
>NC_051409.1:35054003-35054098 GCF_015228065.2 Penaeus monodon | reverse complement strand
ATATAAAAGAGACGATGCAGCCAGATCAAAGTGTCTCAGAGTTATCATTGTCACCTTTTCGAATCAAAGCAAGAAGATAAGGGGACAAGACAATG
>NC_051409.1:35053709-35053937 GCF_015228065.2 Penaeus monodon | reverse complement strand
AATCCAGAAAGAAAACGAGAAATAAGAAAAAAAAGAGGAAACAGTGGAGCGTCAAAGGAAACGCATTCCTGGCGCTAATAAGACCATCTGTGACAAGAAAGTAAGAAAATAGAAGTCTCATGTGGAAGTGAAACTTTTCTTTAATTGCAATCATGTTTCGGGGAAAGGTTTTTTCTTTTCTTTTCTTTTCTATAAGGTAAAAGAGGGATACACTGAACGTTACAAAGA
>NC_051409.1:35052295-35052565 GCF_015228065.2 Penaeus monodon | reverse complement strand
AAGACGGAAGTAGTCACCTAACTTTCCAGATACAAAAAGAGAATTAAAAGAAAATTCATCTCTTTCTGTTAGCATAACATAACCCTTTTTCCATGAGGATTTATAATGTTTAAAAGGCCTTTGATTTTATCTTACATGACCTGGATCATTTACGGTTAATTAAGAGCTACCGTTGAAATGTGAACTTATTCGGGTCTGGAAATAATCTGAAAGTGAAATTTGGTTCACGGTGTGATTTCTGCATAGAAGGGAAACGAGGAAATGAAGCTT
>NC_051409.1:35051245-35052150 GCF_015228065.2 Penaeus monodon | reverse complement strand
ATGGAAAGTTAGAGTGAGTTTTCGGATGACTACATAAGTTTACTTTCGATGATAGAAAATAGTGGGCCTTTTTCCGTTGTCGAACTTCGACTGATGACCTAATAAAACCTGAGAAACTTTATCCGTTTTGACATTAATGCAAGCAGTGGAATCCCAAAATTAATAATGAAGAAAAAAATTAGGGAAATTCACAAAAAAAGTGTTGATAGATCTGACAGCTTCTTCATCAATCGTTTGACGAGACAATAGACATTTCTAACGTAGAGCTATTTTCCATTATGTAGTAAAAGAACAAATCGAACGGGAAAAAATAGCCATAACCTTTTTTTTTCATACAAGAATACGATGCTGATACATGTCATCCGCATGACCAAGTCTCTCTGATGGAACGCGGGTCATAAGCTGAAAAATGTTTGGAACTCGAACCTCCTCCATACGAGCAGATTTCCTCAGAACTTATTGTACCTCTCACAGAATCGATCCTGTTGTAATTTCAGCCACTAGCATTCCAGTTGTCAGCAATTGCTTGGGTACCATTGTATCCATATAAAACTTTCCAGACCACCTCCAACGACAAGCTATCCTGCAGAAAGCCATAACTGTCATATTGCCAAGGGTGAGGCTCTCCAAATTGCAAAGAATGTCCATCCATTTGGACTGGTGTTCGCCAACTCCTGCCGAATTATTGCGATATTGAAGGCGTAAAAAAAAAATCTTAGAATAAAAATAAAATATGTGAGATGAAAGTGGTGGTTGAAACTCTCCAGTTAATAACTGCCGTAACGGATTGCAGATTCCACTCCTGTTGCCAAATATTTTAGTATCTTAATACCTCTGAGTGTGTCTTCTTCAATAATGAGACTTGGATCTGGCTCAAACTAAGCTTCTTGCACAAAATTCCATGT
>NC_051409.1:35050882-35050993 GCF_015228065.2 Penaeus monodon | reverse complement strand
CGTAGTAAGTTTCTTTGATGAAGAAAAGGTTAATGCTTTTTGTTAGCAAAGCGATGTACTATATAAAACACTAATTTTCTAACCATTCCTCCTTAGTCTACTGTATTAGAC
>NC_051409.1:35049516-35050267 GCF_015228065.2 Penaeus monodon | reverse complement strand
GTATTAGACTACTATACTGTATATATCTATATCATAAACCTTTATAAACATCATTCAAGCCTTCATAATTAAAAACCCGATGCAGAATAGTAGCTTTCGATGCCTCGGTTACTCTAACACACGAAACTACATAAATCTAGAGGGTAATTTTACATCCATAAGTTATCTTAGCTATGTTTCAAAGTGTTTCCTAATTCTACTATGCTGTTTTCCCCCAAGTAATTACATTCATGTTCCTTGAGGTAATCGATAACATTTTCCCTGATTTCATCCTTGGAGGGGAAGTGAACTGTCATCAGCAGTTTGTCCAGATAGCAATACAAATCCTTTTCAGAGCGTCACGCGCACCATTTTGGAATGACCTGCACAGTACCCTTAGTTACGAACATGCCTCTCCCCAGAACAAGGGAATTTCTACTGTTATTGAAGAGACCAGGTGGATTATTTTGCTTTCACAGAGGTTAGCTATAATTTCTATCAATGTGAAAAGGAAGGAACAACATTTTCGCGATACTTTTCGGCAAGGAAAGAGGAGCAGAAAATAATTGTTTAGGAATGTGGGTTTTGCCCCGTAGAGTTCATGGCAAGATGACGCGCGATGGCTTTTACAAGGACCTTGATAATCCTCGTTAGAGCAGACCCTTTGTCGCGGATGTCTCGTTAGTGGTGACGATTTTTTGATATCGAAAAAGGATAGAAAAAAACACAGTTTTTTCGCTTCTGGAAATCCCGCTAAATCCACACACACAAA
>NC_051409.1:35049250-35049478 GCF_015228065.2 Penaeus monodon | reverse complement strand
GCTTGTACCTTTGCGTTTTCGTTTTTGTTTTCAATCTCTCATGCGAAATAGATACGTTCAATTAACTTAGATCTTTTATGAAGTACCAAATTTCTTTCCTTCGCGTTCTTCCCAGTTATTTTCACGGTTAAAAAAATACCCTACAATTATGGAGAATATTTTCACATATTTGAATTCTACGATCCAGGTCTATCTGTCTATCCATGTTCTATTTATACACATCTGTCT
>NC_051409.1:35048485-35048618 GCF_015228065.2 Penaeus monodon | reverse complement strand
GCGTGTCTGTATAATGCAAGGTGCTGTATGACCAGAAAGAAGATGGAAAATGCATTAGGCAAAAGATGCTGACAACAGAGATGATAAAATCCAGTTGCTAGACTGTTAATGGGAGTCTCGCAAGAAAACCTAT
>NC_051409.1:35046615-35047065 GCF_015228065.2 Penaeus monodon | reverse complement strand
GGATAAACACATCGACAGGCAAAACAATCTTGTCTGAGCGTTTTCCGCGAGTCAGGCCTTTGTCAGATAACACAAACACAATCGTTTATGCATTCCGGCCTCATCCGACGCTCGTCTCCATGGAAACCAATAAGTGACTTGACTCATTACCATCAGACAATGGGAAAAAAGGATCGGATCTCCCGTGAGCTTCTTGTCTGATCCTTTGATGATCGCATTAAAGAGGTTGGAACCGCCTCGCCGGCAGGTAATGCAAGAGGTGTTCCCTCGATTATATATTCATTGAATGGAGACGGCCCTTGTGTGTTGTGGATTTAGTGGATATGTTGTTGGTGTGTTTACCCGGGTGACTTTGGATATTGGCAGATGCGAGGGTCAGAAGAGAGGTGGAATGCCAGAAATGTGAATTGTCGGGGGAGACGTTTGCTGGAGTCCGAGGATATGCAAACA
>NC_051409.1:35046211-35046487 GCF_015228065.2 Penaeus monodon | reverse complement strand
GCTATCAAGACTGGGCAGCGATTCTGAGAATGTTGCCAAAGTAGTAATCAATCTCCGTTTCCCAAACAACTTGCATGCACTTACAACAGGGGTTCTCAAACTCTTTTGACTGCGAACCCTACAAATTACTTCGATAGAATCGCGACCCACTCCCCCAGCAAGAAAGCATCATTATAACACATGCATACATAATAAGACACGCATATATAACGTGGCTTCAGACGCGTTATCGAGCATCGGGCAGGTCGACCACCTCTGACATGTACTAAACGTGTT
>NC_051409.1:35045007-35046121 GCF_015228065.2 Penaeus monodon | reverse complement strand
GGTGACAGGATCCCATTTTGAGAACTGCTGCACTACAATACGGTAGATGTTTTTATACGGAAAAATATGTCTACAGATTTAACTGTAGGCAAAGGTTTCATTTGAATATTTCGACAATTACCCAATACACAACACTACTCAAATTCCATATTTAGGGTGGAATTAGCCGATAATTTTGGGCAAACTTTGTGAATTCCTTAGTCTCCTTTAAATTTTCTGACTTCCCGTGAAAATTCCCACAGACTGAAATTGGTATTTGCTCCCTTGCATAAAATTACCACAAAACGAGAATGTAAATTGTCACTCACCCCACACTTCTACAATAAATTACTTATTATATATATGGCAAAAAACAATCCTACAATATATTACTTTCTAAATGCTAATAATAAGACAACAATAAATTACTTCTTTATTTATAGCAAAAAAAAAAAATTAACGCTATGTGACGTACAATAGCTACATCATTATCTATTTATACATAATTTTACTGATGACCTGTGATTCCAATGGTTTGTGATAATTTTTATATACAGAGATAATATTTTCATAATGTTTGTGCTAGCCATAAAAGACGGAAGATGGTACTGTAAAAGGGAGACACTGCATCCTTTGGTATCTATTTATCCCTCTCATCATTTCAATGACTATATTTCTGATTTTTTTTTTTTTCTTGTTCGTGCTTCCTCGTAAAACTATAAAAACGCTAATTCTTCCTCTTCGTCTATAATTATAATCATCTTCATCTACAATCATAAAAGCATAAAACTGTGTTCTTTTCATACATATGACACTTGACACACATATCTTAATTTTGAAATATGTAGCACAGCATAACATTACTTGATCATACAAATAAAAATATTTACCTGCCTCGTTGGCTCCTTATAAGGCCGACTGCTTTTACAATAGACTATAGACAATAAAATGATTCACACAAGGCAGTAAAGAGATGAGAGTCAATCAGTATATTTTTTTTGAACTTTAGTGTTGGGAAGTTACTATATAACCAACGTAAGTTTAGATTTGCTTATCAATATACAATACGGAATCATTGGAACGCAAATATCATGTACATTATTTGTTTTAATTTGATAATAGATATCATGAAGTC
>NC_051409.1:35044107-35044375 GCF_015228065.2 Penaeus monodon | reverse complement strand
TTATGTGATTCATCAAAGTAATCCACAGCTATATGGTTATTTTTAAGTTACATATTTTTTCAGAGGGTAGATATTAAGAATATATGATTCCCGTCCTTAAAAAACACATGTACACTTACTAATTTACTTAGAAAAGGAAAATTTTCAAGCATTCCTAAAATATAAATGTTTAATGCATATTGAATACATATTCATACTGTGCTTCCACGCCTCCAAGACAACAGAGAGGCCGAAGTTAGAGATTATTGATTATGGAGAAAGGTTTTCA
>NC_051409.1:35043267-35043965 GCF_015228065.2 Penaeus monodon | reverse complement strand
TTTTACGGGAAGCATGAACCAATAGGCTATATTTTTGCAGATCTATAAGAAGTTATATCATAGTAATAACATACGTATCACACCATTGTTGTTTCGGGTTAGTTATGTAACTGAGGAAAACCCATCAGGCATAAAGAGTAAAAACACACTCCGCCAGGGAACTGTGTTTTGTAAACGCTTTAAAACCGTAGTTCCGCCGTGAAATATATAAAAAGGATAATCACGGTTTGTTCCTTATAAAAACTTACGTTAGATTTGCTTTACTGCATCATCGTTGTGTGAAATGACAAAAGTAGTCAAACAAATGGTGAAAAAAATGTGACGTAGATTAATACTATCGCTAGCATATGTTACTGCATGGGCGTCTGTTAATGCAGCTGTATTATGAGCATTTCTTATTTCTTAATGAACTGAGTTTTTAGGTAAAATTTAAGTGAAGAATAAGAAAATGATGGAAGAGAAAAGCGGGTTTCTCAAATTCACAAAATCACTTTTATTTGTCTACGATTTGAAATATTTAAAAGAAGGTAAGATGATATAACATTAAAACGTTCTTAAATTTGAAGTATGAAAAAAAAATATATGTATAATAAGACTTCATCTGCGTATTAGGTTTTTTTTTTCCTTGGTGGTGAGAAAAGAACTGTCATACCTTACTTCATTTAATGCCAAGACTTGACACGCATTAGTGTCTGTGT
>NC_051409.1:35042456-35043095 GCF_015228065.2 Penaeus monodon | reverse complement strand
ACAACTCCATCCAATAAAACACAACCACACATCCCCAACACTCCTCTACACACCTATCCTCACTCACACTCACATTTCATCCAATTCCAACACACAACACACACAATTTACCCCATTGTGTGACCGTCCTCCAAAAGAACAGAAAAGGCCCTTGCCCAATTAGTCTCCCTTCACGCACAGTTCGCCTGCAATTGCATTCCAACCAGGTCGAAGCGTCCAAATAAGGTCAGTTGGGTGATGAGTCTTTAGAAGCAAATTTCTGGTCATGCTCTGTGTGTTTAAATTTAATGGTATTGTCGTAAAGTGTGCATGCATAATTGATGTAAATAATTACTCATAATGCTTGTTTGTTTTAGTAAGCATGTGGCCGGATATGAATACAGTACAAATAAAGTAATGAGGTGCAGAGTCCATATACTTACGGCATTCAAAAATAAAAATATGTGATGTTCAACTATGAAAATGGTTTTCTTTCCTCTGATGTTCATTTGCACATTTTATTTTATTCTCTCTTCTTGTTGTCATCAGTTATTTCGCTTATATAGGTCACACCAAATTACTTGTTCAACCATTGAATTATTTACCAAATTAGCAATTATATTTCGAGATAATTACTATAATCAATCGTAGTTGCGGTCT
>NC_051409.1:35041628-35042177 GCF_015228065.2 Penaeus monodon | reverse complement strand
CTACATATATCATAAACTGGAATTTCGCTACCTCATGTTACTATACCAAGAACAAACTTTCCCCGACATTTTGGACTTTTGTTAGTCCACCATAAAAAATTAATGAAAACTCTTTTGGTGCTTTATTCAGCAAACAAGGCAATAATACACACTGCTCGTAATAGCAACTGTTCGTTTTCCTTTTTTTTTCTGTTTCTTCAGGAAGTCTATGATACGTAAAAAAAAGTTGTTTTGTAATTAATTCTTACGATGAATGTGAGGATACGTTGCATGACTGTGCGGTATTAATCAGGCGTCAATGACTCAGCAGAGAAATTACGCATTAATTATATTCAATGAGCTTCAACTCTGTTCTTAGATACCGGCAGTCACTTTAAACTAGAGGCCCCTTTGCTCTCATACTGCAGTTCAGTGAGGTTTGCGAAGCACATGTTGCAACCTACATGTGGATAATTTCTCTATAACTATTTAAAAAATCTAAAGCAGCTAGCTTCTTTACATTTGAATCAACATCTGCTTATCTACATATTTATATTCAATGCCATTACC
>NC_051409.1:35041033-35041250 GCF_015228065.2 Penaeus monodon | reverse complement strand
ATCGTAATAAACAAAACGAGTTTCTTTACCATTAATTCACACTGCGAAGGTCAAGCATGACAAAGCCAAAGTGAAATTCTATGCCGTTTAAGGAAGATACCTTTGAAAAATTAGGAATTGAGTTGACGTCATAAATATCTTGATAAAGTCTGCAGTAATTCACATAAAATTAAAATGTGTTAAAAATATTCATTTCCTTTTGATCGCTTTTAATTTT
>NC_051409.1:35040262-35040433 GCF_015228065.2 Penaeus monodon | reverse complement strand
ATATTTTTTTTTACTCCCACTCCTTGACAGACTGATTTTTTTATATCTAAAAACATAACGTACTTTGTTTCCCTGAATATAAATAAAACTGGATGTGATATGAAGACATTTTTTTTTTTTTTTACGAACGATAACTTTTTTCAATGTTTGCAATGTCTTTGTAATTTCCTT
>NC_051409.1:35039529-35040035 GCF_015228065.2 Penaeus monodon | reverse complement strand
ATTCTAGTATCATTATCATTATAATTTTTTAGATCTCTGACTTTCTTCTCCTATTTCTCGTCTCCATCCTTTCCGATTTTCATGTTATGTTTTTTTCCTTCTTTATTCTTCCATCCCCTCCTCCCAACCTAGTCAGTCCGCCTCTTCTCCTTCCATCTCTCTTTCTCATCTTTCCTCCTTCATATTCAGCCTCGTTCAAATTCCACGTGGTTTTATACATGAAAAAACCTGCGGATTTCCACGCCGCCTTTCAAATACATCGTCCCCTACCCCTCCCCACCAAATCTCAAGAGAAAATACAGCTTTTTGTCATACGTTGCTATATTTCCATTTATAGACTTTTACAATTCAGACTAAATTAAAATCTTGTAATCTCTTCAATTCAGTTCTTTTTTTTAAGCTTAATTATTAAACGTTTGCCTACATTTAGGATATTTAACTTTTTTTTTTTTGATTGCCTGTTTTTTGTTCATTTACTTTTGACACTTCATAAAGAGCTTGCAAGA
>NC_051409.1:35039293-35039486 GCF_015228065.2 Penaeus monodon | reverse complement strand
AACCAGTTTCTAAAATCAGTAAGTACTTTAATTTCATCTACTATCACTTCATACTGTTACCCTTACCTCGCACTGACCCAAACATAATAATCATTTAAGGTTACTCCACGTCTACACATGTATCAAAGTCCTTTTATTCCTTCAGAAATTTTAAAACAAGGAAGAGAGAGAAATATCACAAGTTACAACCATT
>NC_051409.1:35039094-35039245 GCF_015228065.2 Penaeus monodon | reverse complement strand
CCACAGAACAAGTGTTAATTCAATAAAACTACATTATTTATATTCACAGATTTTGTCATTCCTGATTATGAATAACATCTAGTTACATGCTAAGATTTGGTTACATACTAATATCACAATCAGTAATTTTAAGTATTGGATACTGATCTGC
>NC_051409.1:35037895-35038314 GCF_015228065.2 Penaeus monodon | reverse complement strand
TTTTTATAGTGTCTTCCTGGCACCTCAAAGGAACTGACGGTGATGATACGAAACATTCAACATAATTAAATAAACAGCAAATTCAATTTAGAAAACTTTAAGAAGCATACAATTCCAGCCTACAAAAGACTATTACTGTGTTGATTCTTTATTCGAGAGCAAGGTACTGTATACAAAGGCATTGAAAAAGAGAATTCCCAGATACTCCCTCCTAAACCAGAAAGAAATTGGGCTACATTATCTGTAAGAAACCACTTGAAAAAAAAACAAGCTACCACATTCACCTGTAAAATCTGCTAACTTGTAGAAGCTACTTAATTGTAACTATTATTAGAGAAAAGAAATTATGAGATTTAAAAAAAAAAGTCTTTTCCTAAGAAATCCCTGATGTAAATTGAGGGAACAAAGAGTGTAAGGAG
>NC_051409.1:35036795-35037529 GCF_015228065.2 Penaeus monodon | reverse complement strand
TTATGGGGGAGGGGAAAAAAAAGTGGAAAAATGTAAAGGAACCACAATATGGAAAAAACAGAAAGAAAAAGATTGATAAAGAAGAGTACATGGATAGGAAATCAAATCTAGTATAACTACCAGCTTCCTGTTTTTCTCATCTATGGAAAATACAACTTATAGAGATAATAATATGTAGAGAGCCCAATAATAAATATCAATTGATATATTTCCTTTTAACCTTAATACGCTATCAACAACTGTCTTTCAAGCATTCTATCACATATCCACCCTACAAGATTGGGTAAATAACTTGAAGTGACACAATAACACCAGACAAAAACAATAAAAAAACTTGCAGAAGTCACACTTTACGTAGTCTTTGGGGAAAAAAATAAATGCAAAGTTGTCGTGGCAGAAAGCAGCAGCAGAATTCAGTATGTCTCCCCTCTTGCCTTTCCCTTTTCTGTTGTTGTTTTTTTCTGTTCTTTTGTATATTCATCTGTAAAATTCACTTCCTCTTATTATTTCCTTTCTGATTCTTTGTATGTCTGCCTGTCTTTTGTTTCTCTTTCTGTCTTTTGTTTTTGTTTAAATACCTCCATTTCTGTTTGTCTGTCTGTTTCTGTATTCCTCTGTCTTTCTCTGTCCATCTGTCTGTTTGTCTATATCTGTTTTATGTGTTGCTTCCTTTCTTTATCTATTTATTTCTGCATTTTTACCAGTCTCTTTCTTTTTGTCTGTCTGTTTTTTTT
>NC_051409.1:35036126-35036354 GCF_015228065.2 Penaeus monodon | reverse complement strand
CACATCAAACTAAAATCACTGTCTCCACCCTCTTCCGATTGCCTTTCCATTAATCCACAAGAGGAAACGGTCTCACATTAGCATATTAATTCCCCTCTGAAACACCTCCCATCTCTCACACGGGACACTCAACTGTCCCGCTGTAGAGGACTGGGAGCGCTGCCGAGATAAATAAAAGATGTGTTTCCATTTAACTGAAATTGAAATGTACCGAACAAAGGAAAAGTA
>NC_051409.1:35034958-35036078 GCF_015228065.2 Penaeus monodon | reverse complement strand
TTACTAAATTTTTGATTGATGGACGAGATGGTTAGAAAAAAAAAAAAGTTGTACAACCTTTGAAATTGTTTGTTATATACAATATCTCAGTAAACATACAATCTATATATCACTTTCCCACCAAACATTCCAAACAAAATACAAGAACAAAAAATACATACATTTTTTTATTAAAATGTAAATAACTCTATAAGAGATCAAACATAAAAAGATTTCTTATCAAAATACAGACTAGTATTAAAAGCTCTAAACAGACTTGGCCAAAAGCTAAACACACTTCACCACTGGCATTTAGCATCTGACACGAAAGACATCACTGCGAAGACACAAACAGGAAAAAATAAGTTAAAATCTAATACTTTCCCCGTTTCCCCCTTTCCCCCACCCCCTTAAGTCTGACTTTTACCTCCCCCTTCTCCCCCTCCCTCTATTCCCTCTGTCCCGCATGGTTAAATCCAAGGATATCATGAGGCACATATCTGGCACTTCAATATGCTTCAAATAGAAGATAGTCAGTTGTTCACATTCACAGTCAATATCACAAGAATCCACACTGAGGAACCACATCCTTTTCTCTACTTCCTGGCATATGCTTAAGGACAACCAAATGCTACGCTATTTTATAACTCGCGGCACTTGAAGAGCAAAAGCATTTTCTACAAATTCAGTGACTCATTCCACTGATCACACCATTCACAATGGCTTTATCTGTGAATTCAACCTTGAAACATTTCTCTCAAAATGAGATCTACATATTTATCACCTTTTTCCCACTCTTACACCAAACCAAAGCCTTCACTCTGCTGGATGGCCTGTAGCAACTTGTACCGCAGTTTCTCCTTGGTGTTATAAACAGGCAAGTCAAGCTGGGCAATACACGTATGGGCGACAGGGAGGTATGAGTCATCGGCTGTCGACTGGATGATCACCTTCAGCGACTGCCAATTGGAAATGGTTGGGGGGAAAATTAGATTTCAGAGCTTGAGTATTTCTACTGACGTGCACACCAGTCGACAAAAAAATAATGGAAAAAATTAAACAAATAAAGAGAGAGTGAATGGCTATTACATTGTAATTCATTTACATTTAGCACAGATTATAGTGAAAGCTCCTCTTTAAA
>NC_051409.1:35033159-35034476 GCF_015228065.2 Penaeus monodon | reverse complement strand
CATAAAAACTCAATGAAAAAATCTCAGAGGCTTTTACCTTCATGCCCAGGATGGGTATGCGGTCAGTACCCGTCAGGAAAATGAGGAACTGCTTCTTCTGGTCTACCGTTAATTCGTGAAACACCTCCCAGAACATCTTGATGACGTGATGGTCAGGATAATATTCTCCCTAATGAGAATCAAAGGACAAACTGGTTACAAAGTGGGAAAACTGATAAATGCCCCGGTTATACACGGGATGAAAAATAATATATAGACAATTCCTTCCTCAGTTATCTCTCCAACAACAATGATCTCAAACACCTTTTGTACCAATTCTCCTCAGGCCTTAAATACATCTTTCAAACACCCTAAACAATTTTTTCTTAAAGTGCCCACCTTATACTCAGCACTCCTCTCCAGCTCCGTCCAGTCATAGTTCTCGTTGCCAGTGACAAGGGCCATGAGTTCCATGGGCTGGAAGAGCTTGAGCACGATCCCACCGCACACCCGATAGAACCCGTCGTGGAAGGCCTTGTACTGGCTCTCTATGCTCGTGTTGAGCTTATAGTCCACCAGGAGGTCCACATATTCTTGCCTGCATGAGAGAGGGATGAGAGCATATAGGAGGGGTAGGGGTATTCTTATGGATCTGGGGTAAAAGTTTGTATGTGACAGAATATTCATATCTTCTTGATAAGCCTTTTTTTTTTTTTAGTATAAAATTGTAACCTCTAATTATAAGTATAAAAGAAAATCCTGTAGCAAAAAGAAGGGGCTGGGGGAACAGAAATTCACTGTATCCACCTTATCTTTCCCTTACTTGTTTTGCGATGTGACAGGAATATTCTCCCCGTCGGGCTTGAGTGGGATGCTCTTGGTCTCCCCAAAGAAGTCTTGAGTCACCGTGAAGTTCAGCCCATAGATATCTTCTACGTCACTGCCCTCATACTCCAGTAATTCATGGAGGTTCCTGGTACAGTGATGGAAAGAGAGTGAGAGAGGGAGAAGTAAGAACTGCCTTGTGAGTTTATGGTTACTCGTGACTTCCTTTACTCTTCACGTCCACAGACAAATAACTTTCCTCCTCTTGTCTTAGAGTACACTCACCTCCACTTCCAAATTTATCACTCAGCACTGCTGTGTGAAATGTGTGAAACAGTAGTTACAGCTCTAATAACCAGAACACCTGCCCCCATCTCATAACAGCATTATAAATCTAAGATTCAAGAAGTGGACACGGAGGATACCTTAAGAGGAGTGGAGGTGGGGGAACCCTGAGAGAAGAGGAGGATACACATATTCATGATAGAAAAAGCCACAATGCAAATAACTAGA
>NC_051409.1:35032786-35033085 GCF_015228065.2 Penaeus monodon | reverse complement strand
GGAGATGAAGAGAGAAAAACATAAAAAATAACCATTAAAATCACAAGTCAGACATGAGATTCAAAGAATATCTTCTATTGTGTACAAATAAGAGGTACCAATCTAAAGGAGACCTTGAAAGCAGAGGAGACTGTATGGGTTTACAAAGAGAGTTATGGTCATTATTTCTCTTTCTTCACATTTTCCCGTCTTCTTTTCTTCTCTACTCCATTCTATTCAAGTTATGCTCTAATCCTCCTTGCTTCTTATCCTATCAGCAGCAAAGTCTGTATGCAATATAATTTGAAGTGACAAAAAGT
>NC_051409.1:35032637-35032757 GCF_015228065.2 Penaeus monodon | reverse complement strand
GTTTTTGAAAGTGGAAAATTTTGCTTTATGTGTCAAGATACAAGTTTCTACATACAATTCATATCTATAAATTCCCAAGAATAATAATGTAAAATCTTACAGAATGAAGACCCACAGAGG
>NC_051409.1:35032246-35032618 GCF_015228065.2 Penaeus monodon | reverse complement strand
CTACCAATAACTACCTCGTCAGACTTGGCTCCAAGTCCGCGAGGTTATCCAGGCCCACAGACTCCCCGAGCAACTTCTTATACAGCGCGAGTGGAAATGGAAGGTTTATGATGGTGAAATTGTAGATTGCAAGTCCACACACAATACCTGAAAGAAAGGCAGACAGATAATTAACTTTCATATCATCAATCCAGCTTTTCATTTAATACCTACTCTTAAAGAAATCCAGCAGTAACATACAATAGGGCTTTCAAAGAATTCATTGGTCTGTGTTGCCAAGCACCTATTTTATGGTTTAAAAATGAGTGTCAAGGTTGGTCCCATAACCAAAAGGACAAAGCATACTAAACCATTGGATGATGCCATAAGGTA
>NC_051409.1:35031966-35032119 GCF_015228065.2 Penaeus monodon | reverse complement strand
ACCACTATGCCACCATCAGCTCATCTTTCTATCATTATCTGTCAATCTACCAATATATAAATTTATTAGCCTATCTATAGATCTACCTGTCCATACATCTCTCCCTCTGTTCATACACCCACCCACACCCATCTATCTTCCTTTCCTCTTTTC
>NC_051409.1:35031315-35031739 GCF_015228065.2 Penaeus monodon | reverse complement strand
GTCAGCCCCAGAACCCCCAACCCTAAAGCCACTCACCAATGAGAGCGTACGTCGCTGCTGGTTCAAGCGACCCCTCCTTAAACCAGATTAAATTGGTCTCGCTGTGGTGCGTGAACATGCCATAATCTGGTTTCAGTATTTCTCGCAACAGCAGGAGGAAGAATTCCTTGCGTACACCACCTGCATCCTCCGCTTCTTCACCGATGAAACGAACCTTCAATCCAGAAAAGAAGAATGCAAGATATGATGGAATGCACAGCCCAGGTTGCACATGGAAATTATATCCACAACAAAAAATATCAATATCCTACTGGGAGATATCATAGAAAGAAAAAAATATTTAAGGAGACAAAACAGTAAATCCAAACAATGAAATACATAACACATTTACTTAGGCACCAAAATCTTCTTCAGATAGATAGAT
>NC_051409.1:35030707-35030775 GCF_015228065.2 Penaeus monodon | reverse complement strand
GAAAAGAGGAAAGGAAGATAGATGGGTGTGGGTGGGTGTATGAACAGAGGGAGAGATGTATGGACAGG
>NC_051409.1:35029741-35030377 GCF_015228065.2 Penaeus monodon | reverse complement strand
TAAAAATAACAAAATCAGATGCCATCACATCTTTTTCTTGTCATTATCATCATGAACCATACCTCTCCTTTTCGAGAAAGAAGACCGTTACCAAGCCAATTCAGACAGGTGCTATGTAATAAAATGACCCCACATTAGAAAAAAAACACAGCCCTGGAACACAAGGCACCTCACCTCCAATGTACAAAATAACTTTCCCACACAACCAGACACAAAACTGAATAAACGATACTCACCTTCAGAGGCCTCTTGTAGTCAGTGACTCTGTGGTCCATAAGTTGTGTGATCGTGTCCTGGACGATGTTGTCGCGGTGGATGTGGATGTTGAGGAACTGCACCTCGGAGGGGGTTTATCAGCCAGATCCATGGATGCTCGGTTGTAGACCGCCTTCTTGGAGGGGGCACCTTGCAATCTGCAGGGGGAGGAGGGGGGGGAAAAAAGGGGGATCACATCGGCATCAGTGCTTGTGTTGCCTGTTTTATTTAGCTATTTTTTGTCTTAGCTATCAAACTGGTCCCTTCTCCTATTAATATTCCAGATTCTTACTCTGTCTCAGATATCTATCATCTCTTCTAGTTACCACACTGGCTTAATGCTGGCTGGTAGAAAAGAAAGTCTACACAGACATCCGTACA
>NC_051409.1:35020203-35020580 GCF_015228065.2 Penaeus monodon | reverse complement strand
AAGTACACAGAGGAATCCAAAAGTATCTTACCTGTCTGGTGGCATCGCAGCGCAACAACAGTGTCTTCGCTTGGGCATCAAACAAGAAGGGATATTCACAGAATGAGATTGGCCCCTGGTGGAGAAAGTGACAGAAGATCTTGTCAGTTGAAGTCGCAACAGCCTCACTCTACATATTGCGCAAGATAAGCCACATTATGAAAATTATAAAACACTTCAGCATATGAAGAATAAACTGGCATATTCTGAAATATCTCAGACTAGTTCATTTGTTATCTATTTGAAAATACTTTGGCCTTTCTTCATATAAATGTGCAACAAACTGTGAGACTCCCTACTTAATTTACCTGTTTGTGTCCTGAAATAGCGGAATATCG
>NC_051409.1:35019248-35019628 GCF_015228065.2 Penaeus monodon | reverse complement strand
CTGACTTAGAATATGAGATCCCTACAACAGCTTGGTGCAATAATAATAATAAAAAATAAATAATAAAAAAAATAAATAAAAAACAGGAAAAAATAAAATAAACAAAATACAATAAAAACTCTCTCCCCATCTTCCCTGCCTTTCCGTCTTTCTTTCCGCCACCACCACCCACTGAAAACATACATCTATTTTTACATTGGCCAAGGTTTTGGAGCGGATCCAGTTCAGGTAGTCGTTGCGGATGTCGATCTTCTCCGCGATCTCCGGGATGTAGAACTCCTCATAGGGCAGCCGCGTGGATTTGGCTGAGTCCTTGTGGTTCTCCTCGTGCAAGAGGGCCAGGAAACGCAAGGAAGCCTGTAGGACACGTCTCTCAATCT
>NC_051409.1:35018945-35019107 GCF_015228065.2 Penaeus monodon | reverse complement strand
TGACTGAAATGTGAGGGTCATGTTTACCACTTCGTGAATGTGCCAATAAAAACATGTGACTATGAAGATTGGTTGAAGATATATATGCATTATACAAAGACTGTTTTCATAAAAGAAATATCTTATATAGCAAGGTAGATTATTTAACAAGATATTGCTGTA
>NC_051409.1:35018673-35018920 GCF_015228065.2 Penaeus monodon | reverse complement strand
GTTATAACAGATATCGGTTATACAATTACCATTAACAACTGTATAGCTAAATCTCTGAATTTCAATAAAAATAAGAACAACAATATTTAAATAAGAGAAGTATCATAGATTGTAATGCAGATCATTTAATAAAATGAAGCTGTAAATAACAGATATAATAATGACATATTCTAAGAAGTATAGATTATATGGTCACCAATTATAAGGCTAAAATTATAAATCAATAATCAAATCACAGGAATATTCC
>NC_051409.1:35018165-35018488 GCF_015228065.2 Penaeus monodon | reverse complement strand
ACAAGAACAACAACCATCATCATCACTAATAAAAAACTTACCTCTGAGGAATTGGCATTGGCATCCTTGAGAATCTGCACCACAACCCCTTTGTAGATGCTCAAGAGGCGGCTCATGAAGTCATTCGGCAGGTCTTTGAGCCATTTCTCTGCGGCGAAGAGAAAGAGATACGTTCATTATGAAGTATTCACCCACTACTGAGGGCTGGCACCTAATCTTGCCATAATAAGCAGAGATTGAATGCTCATTGGCAAGGATACACACCATGCACGGTTGTGTGCAGTAAACACTTGTTCTCTTGCTTGCTTGGTTCTGGATGCTGT
>NC_051409.1:35017807-35018069 GCF_015228065.2 Penaeus monodon | reverse complement strand
CTGTGACTCAAACCAACCAGACACCTACTGAAGACCACTGCCTTGGCCTTATCCAACCCAAGAACTGCCTCAGCATAGGGTAGGTGCACACTCCTCATGTGTCGCGCGTCATTGAAGTTCTGCAGCAGGGGGAGGAGCATGAAACACCGCAGCCCATCTAGGGTGATGGGTTTTAGCGGCAGCTCCTTGACGACACTCTCTAAGCTTGTCTGGATCTGGGGAAGGAGAGTATGAGTGAGGGCAAAGGTTTTCAGAGAAAAAA
>NC_051409.1:35017557-35017627 GCF_015228065.2 Penaeus monodon | reverse complement strand
TCAAATAAAATATAGACAAAAGATCAGACAAGATACAATACTATAAAAAATATTAATCAATAATTCAAGA
>NC_051409.1:35017020-35017341 GCF_015228065.2 Penaeus monodon | reverse complement strand
TGAAAAAAACAAAAATCAACAAAATCATATCTAACTTACAATTTCTAGAAACGACTCTCTGGTCACACGTCCCAACTTTGCTAAACAGTCCTCTGCCTTTCTGAAGTCAAGCCCATGGCTGTGTTTTGCCGAGCCTTCCTTTAAGAATGAGATATTCCAACAGGCCACAGACCCCAACGCAGTTTCCATGTACCTTTGATGTGATAAAAATAACATCTCTTGAATGGCACTCCTGGTTATTACACATGATATACAAAATTTCTAATCTTTTCATTCTTTTTCTTTTTCATATTCACTTTGAAATACAATTCACTCGCTCAC
>NC_051409.1:35016353-35016805 GCF_015228065.2 Penaeus monodon | reverse complement strand
AATAAAAATCATGGGCATTGAATATTTTGTCCCTCATCAACTCACGAAAACAGATCATCGTCGACCATGTCCTCCTCGCCGGTTGAGACCATCTTGTTGATATTATTCTCCTCGATCTGGAGCGGCACTTGAAAGATGGGCATCTTGCAGAAATCGTCGGCTGACCCTGCTTCTTGAGTTACAGTTACCATGCTTGCGTCTCCTCCCGAGTATATCTGCAAAAAGACAAAAGTTAATTGGGGAACCAATGAAAAACTTCCTTTCCTTTCCTAAAAAAAAAAAAAAACATGTGAAAAAATAAGTTCCTCGTGAGTATATCTGAAAAAAGGGAAATAAAGGAACCAAAATGAAATGCTGCTTTCCTCTATAAGATATATGAGGTATTCACTGGAATACATATAATGCAACATGTTCTGAAAATAAACAAACAAATCAATAAATACATAATAAAT
>NC_051409.1:35015832-35016328 GCF_015228065.2 Penaeus monodon | reverse complement strand
TCCAAAAAAAACTTGCAATAATGAAAGTAACAGAAATGAATGCCTCTTATCAACAAATATGGAGAAACAGACAAAAATTAAGACATTTTCTAAATATATTTAAAATAAACAAACAACTAAATAATAACAGATGCAAAAATCTAAAATTCAGTCACCTTCCAAATACTCCTCCAATTTAGCACATAAAAGAAATTTCAAACACCAACACTTCCACTATTAATAACATCGCACCAATGACAGATCTTCCCTTTACAACTCGTATCTCCCTAAACCATAGTCATCCCCATTCCTCTCTAGCCCAGTACTCACTCTCTTCACATAGATTCTGGGACTTTCCTCCTCCTCGCTCGTGTCCAGGAGGCTCACTCCTCGAGGGGAGAGCCAGGGGCCCACCACCACTTGCGGTAGGTTGCGATTCTGTGGCGTCTTTATACCAAGTTGGCCAGACATTCCTTGGCCAAATGCATAGAGCTGACCCTGTAAAGGGAGAGAGAAG
>NC_051409.1:35014943-35015764 GCF_015228065.2 Penaeus monodon | reverse complement strand
CACATGGTTGTTAAATAAAATGATTTCTTATCAGTATATTTTAAATCTTAGTAAAAACACTTTACTAAGTTTTAAGGATTTAAAGTTGCTTCAGATACCAAATTCTGAACTTTTTACTTAAGGTACAAAAACCTGGATAACTCGCAGAAAAAAAATATATATATATATCACAATCATTTTGTACAATAATGATCTGCAATCAGTAAAACCCAACTTGACCTTGGGATTCAGGACTCCAAACTCTAAATCGGAACGATCAACAATAAAATCAATAGCAGATATCAAAGAATAAAAACAAAAAAGCATCACAATTGCCTAAACCTTGAAAGCCATTCAAGGGAAGACTTTACCTGAGATGGGATATAAACTAAGGTGTGACACCTCCCACAGGCCACTTGGCTCACTTTTGAACCACACAAGTCGAGGACAGTTCGTGGCACAGAGAGGTCGTCGCAGTTGCCATGACCCAGCTGCCCATATCGTCCATAGCCAAAGGTAAATAGCTGTAAAAATAAAATAAGATGATGACCACAAGAAGCAGACTGCCTTCATACATCTTATCATACTTCATCTTTACAAATGTACTCTGTCACAGTTATCTCCATTTATATTGGTTTTTACCGCCTTATTATATTTTTCATTTTCTTTCATTTACATTTGAAATATCTTCTTTAAGAATGAAATTCTAGAAAATTACTTAGTAAACAGACATACTTTGCCATGTGCATCAAGCACTGCAGTGTGTCCCTCTCCCACTGATACATAACGTAAAGGTTCCGAGTATGTGGCCAGATTGGGTACAGGTGTTGGTATATTACTGG
>NC_051409.1:35014426-35014895 GCF_015228065.2 Penaeus monodon | reverse complement strand
TACATATACATGTAAAATATACATGTCAAAGCCAAAACCACTGATATGTCATAATATGAATCAAGTTTTTAGTATGTGCTGGAAATAGAAAAAAAAAAATGTATACCCTTAAAATCAATCATACAATCATACAAATACAATTAACTAACCATACATATCACACAAATAATTTTCATTTCGAAATAATGCAAACATAAGAAGCATTAGTGCATTCTCAAAACAATAAACAAATACCCCATACTACTCAACCTTCTGATTAAGATATAACAAAATAGCAAGTGTAAAGTTTCATAAATAATAAGTGGGGACTTTCATGGACCTATGAACTTAAGAGATTAAAAATTCCCTGGTCCTTTTCAACAGTCATTCAAGCATGAGTCGGCTTCTGACACACTCCCAAGATCAGGAAACACTCGAGAATCCATGGCTACAATGACATCAAGTGGGTATGACGAAAGTTTAAAGATGC
>NC_051409.1:35013446-35013985 GCF_015228065.2 Penaeus monodon | reverse complement strand
GTGTACGTTTAAGCAAGTGCCATTTGAGTGGCACATGCCAGAACCAACCTAGGGACCACTCATCAAAATATTAATAACAACTTTCAAAACCACATTCTAACACTGCACGAGACGAAGGCTTTAACGAGGGCCCAGACTGGCTAAGCCTAGAGTACCACTCACCAATACAAGTCATCCTTGTTGGAAGAGAATCCCAGCTGACCGTACTTGTTGGAACCCCAAGTGAGAAGGAAGCCGGCCTGGGAGAGAGCGGCCGAATGCTGCCCACCGGCCGTGATGTGAACCAGGGGGACACCCAGCAGGGCCTTGATGAGGATGGGGTCCTTCTGGGGTCCTTCCCTATGGCCAAGTCCCAGCTGACCTGATAGGTTGGAGCCCCAGGCATAGAGTTCCCCACCTGACAACAGAGGAAAGTTTAAATACAAGCAAAACAGAGAACCATAATTGAAGGTTTTCCATGAGAAACTGGTGATTATTAGGGATATTTTTATGCAAGACAGTTGGCCCTTTGAAATAATTATCAATGGTTTTAAATTTCC
>NC_051409.1:35012672-35013399 GCF_015228065.2 Penaeus monodon | reverse complement strand
CTCAAAAACAGATTTATATTTTGTAAGTCTTGTAAACCTCCTAAGCATAAAATAGGGCAATACAGTGCAGCATCATTAAATCATTAATAAAATTCTTCTATAAACCCCAAAGGATGAAGACCCCAATTTTGAAGCCATACCTGAAGTGAGAGCCAGTGTGTGACTGGATCCACAGGCCACTTGGATCACCTGTTTGCGCGCTAGGCTCTTCACCAGCTTCGGGATGGAAGTGTGTGGCTCAGTCGAATTCAAACCCAGCTGGCCAAAGCCATTCTCACCCCAAGCATAGATCTGTAGATGAAGATAGTCATGACATGCCGACTCACTGTTATTCTTATCTCTATATATGAAATAAAGGTTTAGGTTAATGTTCTGAAATATGTACAAAAAGGGTGGGAGCAGTTGGATGTGTTAATTTTGTTTCTCAATTTAACATGTAGATATATATGTAAAAATACCTCTTTTTTTATAACTACAGCATCTTTTACCATTTGAAATGTGATGAATCTTCGGTATAAAATGCAACAAACAAAAGAATGTAAGACCATAAATGAACACTCCAAAACTGTTAAACAGAAAAAATATAAGCCAACTACAGTCAGATTAAATTTTGAGTTTGTTTGAAAACAAAAACAAATATTAATGACTAGGTATAAAACAGGCATTTATCATAATAAAGTCAGAACACTCACAAGTGAATAGCATACCCACTAACAACCAAACATTT
>NC_051409.1:35012192-35012604 GCF_015228065.2 Penaeus monodon | reverse complement strand
TTATGCACATACAAATACTGCAAACCCCTCAGAGAACACATTTCTACTGTCTTCTGATACTTCTATAAAAAGTGCTCTATGCAAATTTCAATGCAAATATCCAACTGCATGCAATTTATACTTGACTAGGCTATATTTGTGGACTTATCTGATATCAAGTTTATGGCTTATAAAATGCTACTTGATCTATTTACACATTCTATCAAAATACCTCTCCTTCTACAGTTCTTTTAAAAGACACAGTAAATAGGGGAAAAAAAAGGGAACAGAAAAAAGGAGAAAGAAATGTACTACAAATAATATGCAACAGTATCAACAATACAGTCCTTCCAATCAAGACTAATTATGTGAATGCAAATAATGTCAATGTGTTAAGAGGAATTCAGATCACAAAATTAAAAGAGGTGAACTT
>NC_051409.1:35011862-35012165 GCF_015228065.2 Penaeus monodon | reverse complement strand
ACTACTTCCAGCACCCAAAACAAATCCTATAAATCAGCGGATTAGCCCTGTGAAAAAACACAGCAATGACAAGATGTAACAGCAAAGCTCTCAAGACAGAAAGAGTCAGTGGGGGAGGGGGAAGGGAGAGGGAAGTGGAGGAGGAGAGAGAATGGGGATGGGAGGGGGAATGAAAGGAGAGGGAAAGAGAAATGAAGAAGGGAGGGGTATGGAGAGGAGGAGAGAGAATGAGGAGGGGAGGGGTATGGAGAGGAGGAGAGAGAATGAGGAGGGGAGGGAGACAGAAAGATTGAGTGAGTGGGG
>NC_051409.1:35011510-35011760 GCF_015228065.2 Penaeus monodon | reverse complement strand
GTGGGGGAAAGGAAGACAACATATTTATCTATACAGCAACCCCAATAATATCGACCCCTTCCATCTTTCATCAGTTACCTACCAAGCCCCATGACGTGAGAGCGATCGAGTGCTGGTCACCGGCAGCGACTTGCACTATGCTGTAGTTTTCTAGGTTGTCAACGAGCTCTGTTGGGGAACGATGTTTTGCAAGTGAGTCTTTCATGGACAATCACATTATTTCATAAGCAAATTCTGGTTATTTATCTTT
>NC_051409.1:35010941-35011355 GCF_015228065.2 Penaeus monodon | reverse complement strand
GAACAGGATAACAATTTCCCTCTACACAAAAAAAGCAACAACAAAATATAAATGTATAAAATAATCATTACATTTTCGGCTATGAGACAAACATCAGATCCTTAAGACTAGGAATCTAGAAAATCTTATTACATATACAAGACTCCTGATCTGCTAAATTTCATGCAAATTTATTCCCCTAAGCAAAGAAACCTGTACAAAGTATCTTTTCTGCTAAATATTACTAGATTTCTATTACCCTCTCTCTAAATTGCAGTGCACAAAATAATTCCAACAAGCATTTGGCATATCAAAAACAAGTTCAAGATAACAGAGTGCGTATCAGTTAGCCCTTCCTGTGGGTACTTTTAGAAAATAAAAAGTCCAATCTCATAAGACCTTGTTTTCCATTACAAAATTGGTTATTAATCGCAA
>NC_051409.1:35010687-35010836 GCF_015228065.2 Penaeus monodon | reverse complement strand
CTGGAGTTAACATTACAGAGGGATCAGTCCAAAATCAAGACTTATTTTACATCTATACTCAGGGACATCAACAGAAGCCCCTACTCAGCCTTTAAGCTCTGGGTGAAGATGAAAAAAAGGATAAATAACAATGAATACAAAATGAAATA
>NC_051409.1:35009991-35010615 GCF_015228065.2 Penaeus monodon | reverse complement strand
GAACAGATTGTATGACCGACTATTTCCAGAGTCAACACTCAGGAGCATTCAAAGCTATATTACTAATAACGTTCCATTTCATATTTCTCTCTAACCTTTAGGAAGATATGCAGTAAATAAATCATTATAAATCACGAGAAAAACACAATGATTAAGCACACAAGACCCAAAGGAAAACTACAATAAATTCACTCTCAAGCAAAATAAAGAAAAGAAACACATCGGCAAATACGTAAATAAATAACATCAAAATAAATCAAACATCACAAGATAAAAATAATGAATAAAAAAATTAAAAAAATTTTTAAATTCAACCAGGCACAACTCATAACACCCATGACCCAGAAATAATCGTCAGCATGAGGAGTCGAGCCCTTAGGAAAGCAGACCGACCTGGCTTTCTGGTGATCTTGTTGTGACCGAGCTGCCCTAGTTCATTGTTGCCGCATGAATACACCGAGCCCTCTTCCGTCAGAATCAGGCAGTGTGTCAGTCCTGAGGCCACTGGAAAATGAAATTGATCTTGACGATTAGTTGCTCTCCTCACAAACAAAGGTTATAAAATAAGGTCAATATGAATGGATAAGGACTTTTAAGATGAGACAAAACATCTCTTGTGTTCAC
>NC_051409.1:35007038-35007154 GCF_015228065.2 Penaeus monodon | reverse complement strand
AAGATTTTGATACACTCAGACTTACAAACACAGATTTTTGCCAAGAACTACTTTCAGCCCATGTATCTATAGATTTATCTATATACATGTGTATTTCAAGGTAAGAAAACTTACCC
>NC_051409.1:35005478-35006128 GCF_015228065.2 Penaeus monodon | reverse complement strand
AAGCCTACCTTGTTTGACATTCCATGACTCTGCAAAGTCCATGACAGTCGGAAGTGTCAGCTGTTCTACCTCAGGGGCGCCAACCCCCAGCTCTCCATTCACTGTTGACCCCCAACAGTACATTGGTTGGATACCTGAGAGGAGAGGAACAAAGTCCTGGTATTTTTCCAAGCGTAGGTAAAGAGAATTTATAATAACTCTTTCTAAATATTCATGTACACATTCTCATAGATTTAGTGCATAATATATCACCTTTATGTTAACATCCTCTACTTATTTCTCTCCCTCTTGCCCTATAGGAAGTAAAATTTACACGGGTTTCCCTGATAAAGAGCATAAATCAAAAACCCAAAAAATCAGCATTTTAAATAAACCCTTGGCTTACACTTAACACCGAACAATGAATTTTATCGAAACAAAAATTATCTAAATAAATAAATGTAAGAGCAAAGGACAAAGCCCAAACAGCAATTTTTGGGACTGAAAACATAAGAGAGGACAAACATACACTAATTTTTAAAAAACTTTTTTACCCCCAATGATAGACAATATTTTTCTTTTTGGTGGCAAGGACCCAAAAAATTGGGTTTGAGGGCAAAAAAAGGCCCAATGAAAGGTGAGAGAATGAGGCCCAAAAAGAAGAGGAAAAA
>NC_051409.1:35002297-35003215 GCF_015228065.2 Penaeus monodon | reverse complement strand
CATACTTCCTGACATTATTTTACCATCGCAGATTTCATCGCTGCTAATAATTTCATTTCATATTACAAGTTACTATTATGTGCAATATAATGTTTGTCAGTAAAACACAACATTAAACCATTAAACAGTTCAGTCAAAAACATCATATATTGTAACAGGTACCGAGTTATGTATCAATATAGCACAAAATACAAGAGGCATGGGCGTTACTGCATGCCCCACGTAAAGCACCATTAATGAGCTGGGCCATGGCAAACCTCACTCTTTGTAAGCAAAGCACAATGTATAAAATAAATAAACATTATGTCTATCCTTAGCTTCTCTTAAAAGCTGTTAGGAGGAGCAACCTTATCCATTCATTTTATTTTCATTTGTTCCATCTTCTTGTTTCCTCTCTCTTCCAAAACAAGACAAGAAAAAAAAATAATGAGAGCACACGGCAGAGTGAAATACAGCAAAAGAGGAGGAAAACCAAGGACGCATTTTGAATCTTGTCTGTCATGGTACAAAGAGGTACACAGATATCTGCCTTAGGACTGGGTGTTGTCTGCAAACATATACACACACACCTTCTATCCTCTATGAACTCTATTTCTTTGTGGAGACATAGGGACTGTACTATGATACTAACTGAATGCAGACTGTAAGAGTCAAGAGAGGCTTGGATCATAAAGCAGGGAATGGAAAAATGAGGGGGATTTCACAAAAATAAGTGTGCGTGAAAGAGCAAAATTCAATCAATTTTCAGCATATGGACCAGAAAATAAAATGACCGAAAAGAGCTATAAAAAAAAGGTTATATGATAGACTGATAATAAAGACACGAGTTGAATAGACACTCAAGTAAAAATATGAAGCAAATTAAATAAAAATTTCTTCCACAAGACACCAACACATAAGTTACCTCACAAGTTGAAA
>NC_051409.1:35001923-35002264 GCF_015228065.2 Penaeus monodon | reverse complement strand
CCAGATAGAAAATGGAAGGGGGGGGGGGAAGAAAACAGTGATTAACATTAAACCAAAGCAAGAAGATAAAGAAAATATATGAAATCACACTTACTAGTACACATTTCCTTTCCATGGACAGAATAGATGAACGGTTTGATGTTCCTGAGGATATTGAGAGAGAAAATAAAGAAAAAAAAATGGAGAATACATAGTCATGGCAACAAAAGGTGGACAAGGAATTGAAAACCTCACCATGACTTCGGGATTTTATCAATCTGGTTGATATATATATCTGATGAATGTGTCCACGGATTTGAACCACTGGTTTTGATTAGGCAATGGAATCTGTTGATGACAAA
>NC_051409.1:35000720-35001717 GCF_015228065.2 Penaeus monodon | reverse complement strand
TGGTAGTCATATATATCCTCACTTAATAAAAAGCAAGAGGTTAATAACACCTTTATGCAGTACTTTTATGTAAATAATACTTACAGTACAAATATCCTCCCCACTCTTGTTTTTCCTCTATCAGTAATGGGTGTTGTCTGCAAGCACACTCTTTCCACCCCAAATATACCTGAGACAAGTTTGTAGTTCGAACACCAATCACATGCACAGTTTGTCAGGCTAAGGAAAAGGGCCGTACCGCACTGATCTCATGCACTAATTAAAGAGAAGGTACCCTCAGCATTATCAACTGAAGATCAAATAATTCAGCAAGCATATTCCCCGCAAGGATTGCTCCACATTCCTTATGAATCAGAAAATGTGGCAACCCTCTGGACAACCTATCCAACCCATCTATCCAGCATACTATACTAATATAGGATGCATCATTTGGTTGTCATTATAAGAAGAGAAGTGTTTTTGTAATTGTAACTGGTTCAACCTGGGCTTCATCTGCAAGAATAACTGTAATGCATTTACTTGTACTTAGAATGATTTAAATACTGAACCAAATCACGGATGGCACGTGTTCATGCCCCATTAAAGGAAACAAGAAACTTCCATTGTTCAGAAATAAAACACCATACTGCACTCTCGAAAAGTTCTCACTCCATTCTTGGAATCAAAAGCAAAATTTCTCAAGGCACTTTTCAAAACAGGTACAAATTTCTCTCTGCACTCTTGAAAAGTTCTCACTCCATTCTTGGAATCAAAAGCAAAATTTCTCAAGGCACTTTTCAAAACAGGCACAAATTTCTCTCTGCACTCTTGAAAAAAAAAAGCTTACTACACTCTTGAAATCAGAAATAAAAGTTCTTTTAAGTGATGGAAGGGAGAGCTAAAAAAAAAAATCAGAATAGGCATACAAGAAGAAAACCTTACTAAATGGCCATAAAGAAATTTGCAAAACATCACCAATTGGTATAAAAAAAAATAGAAAACAATGAAAAACATCAAT
>NC_051409.1:35000316-35000559 GCF_015228065.2 Penaeus monodon | reverse complement strand
AAATGGACAAAGTAAAAGCAAGTTCACAATATCTTGTCAAAGTCCCCAACTCCAGCACAGATCCATAAACCCGTCCACACATAATCTGGCAAGACTTGTAGACCTTTCTGGAAATTTCTGGTCAAATGTGGAACCTCTTTTTGCTCTCTTTGAAAGAATGAATGCAAAAGTATATAATCCTTTGGCAGAATGCAGTGGCATGGCTGTATGCAGTTCCATTCTGAATAAGTAAAGCTAAAACTC
>NC_051409.1:34999082-34999407 GCF_015228065.2 Penaeus monodon | reverse complement strand
TCACATCAGGTGTTACCAGAGAGCACTCTATATTTCCTTCTAGAAAAAGCAGCATTTAAGTTTTTACATATAAGATCCACAAAAGCATTAAAAGCACTGTCTTTGAGGATACTACATGAAACGTTTATGAGTACAAGCAGAGAGAAGGCTTGACTTGGATAATTAAGCCTATTTTTAAGCTGGGTTATTTTTAGTTTTGATTTTGGTTAAGTTAAGCACACGTTCAGTTTATCTAGGCCTGGTTAGGGTAACTATCAGTACAGCATTACATGAAAAGAGGAAAAGTAATGGATCTGTCAAAAAGAGCATATATGTTACCCCACCC
>NC_051409.1:34998357-34999064 GCF_015228065.2 Penaeus monodon | reverse complement strand
TCTCCACATAATAAAGTTCGACCTTCATTAACTTATCAAGATCTACACACAGTAATCACCTAGAATGGGACCCCATCAAGGACTTACTATGGCTTCTGTAATAAGCATGCCAGCAGAGGTCAACCAACCCTCACCACACATTCTGACAAGCGAGAGTGCGGACTGGTTTCGCATTTGCCAACAATTCGCCAACAATTCGCAGGATTGGTCTATAAGCTCCACATCCCCAATATATGGTCAAGGTTCTGTGGTCTTCACCATAACAACCACTTGGGTCATTGCATTCATTTTGGTAACTGATTGCATGGTCATCCTTTGCTGTTACTCCACAAGGTCCAATAAATCTCTAAATTCAAACATACTATCATACAAAAGGGTCAGACTATTTCCACACAGGAAATTCATATAGAAATGCAAAAACTGGAAAGAAAAAAATGCGTGTGATAGGGCCTTTACAAACATGTCTTGAGGGGAAACTTTGTCTGACTGACAAGCACAGAAGGCGGAGGATATAGGCACTGACCAGTTCTATCCTTTTCTGTTTTAAATTACTTTAAGTGGTTTTACGTTTTAGCCTCACCAGTCTTGGGGTTAGAAGGGGAAGTGTATACGAGTCTTCCTAAAGCTTTAATTTAAGGAGGCAAAGTACCTTCATCTTCACAGAACCGCCTTACAGAACATCATGCACGGAAGCACCAACGTAACGT
>NC_051409.1:34998050-34998322 GCF_015228065.2 Penaeus monodon | reverse complement strand
TATATGCCGCTAATGTCAACCATTAAATACGAATGTCACTTTGCACCCAATTCCTAAAAAAAAAATCAAATAATACTGACAGTTTTAAAAGAGAGAGATTGGCTTCCTACATGATCATTATACCTTATTAAACGCGAAAAGGGGACGAAACAAGAACCTTTTTAGGAGGCGAAGGAGCCACACGTCTTCGCTCGACCGTAGTTGGAAACGCACTGTTTACATCGGGTCTAAGTTCCAACATTTCTTCCCAAATGTTGTCAATCACACTCTTT
>NC_051409.1:34997568-34997993 GCF_015228065.2 Penaeus monodon | reverse complement strand
CATCATCGATATTTCACAACCCTCACAGCAATTATCCGAGCCCCATTTTTTAACTAATTGATAAGGGGAAAAGAGTTAGACATATATTTTACGACATTAAGGGTCTGTCGCCTCGAATGTTCCAGGGATTTCTAAATACTAAAAATATAACACGTGCGTTTACATATATTTATATTTCTTTTTCCTAAGTTTAGAAACAGATTTCGTGACTTTGTGACTTAGTCTGTTTCGATATCATAGTCAACATGGAGATGTTTTCATTAGAAGTTCATATGCTAAAAAATAAAAGTTAAGTCAATATAGTGTTTATATGAATAAAGAATTATACATTCTCCTTTTAGATAGGGCAGTTTTCTCTTATATTAAGAGGTCATCACTGAATGCTGATTTACGGTATGTAATTGCAATGTTTTATATTTTTTGCA
>NC_051409.1:34996621-34996740 GCF_015228065.2 Penaeus monodon | reverse complement strand
AGGCTTCCACATAGAGCGAATGGTCAGAAATCTTGCTGGATCGCTCGTAAAACATTTTTTTTTTTATGATCGAAGAATTTAACGATTGGAGAGTATTAAAAAAAAATCACAGGCCTGCG
>NC_051409.1:34996487-34996560 GCF_015228065.2 Penaeus monodon | reverse complement strand
GGTTAACATCAGTTCAGTTTTGTGATATGTGTAAGTTTTGTCATTTACATATTTCAAAATTCCACTAAGCCCC
>NC_051409.1:34996117-34996274 GCF_015228065.2 Penaeus monodon | reverse complement strand
AATTCCCATCCCCATTTTCCATAGCATGATTCTCAAATTATCCTTGATAAAATTTTCTGTCGACGAATTTGCAGAGTAGACTAAAAGTTCAAGTGCGCCTTCTTTAAAAAATAAAAACATAGTGACAATCAGTTGCTATCTTGATGTTGCGAACGAA
>NC_051409.1:34995710-34995880 GCF_015228065.2 Penaeus monodon | reverse complement strand
CGTAAATATAGGCCTACGTAAATTTCATATAAATTGGCTAACATAATTTGAAAAGGTAATGAAGAGTATTTAGCCTTGTGTTATTGACTGTGTTACTGCAATTATATATAACAGCCATGTCAGTGGGAATCCATGTTTAACCTTAGCTTCATCTACGGGACATATACATG
>NC_051409.1:34995444-34995601 GCF_015228065.2 Penaeus monodon | reverse complement strand
ACATTTTCAGAGCAAAAGCTAGCTGATACTAGATTAGAAAGTTCTATTATGCAACACCATATGATTATGAATCACGGCATTTTTCCTTTCCACTAACTAATCAAACAAGATACTGCGAATAAAATAAGGACAAAACATTGGGACAAACTACAATTCC
>NC_051409.1:34994894-34995075 GCF_015228065.2 Penaeus monodon | reverse complement strand
TTGTACAAATTTACAAAGACAAGAAGGTTCAAGTCTGATTTGCATGTGTGATATTCCATTGGGTTTCCGGTTAAACAGAGCGATGCAATGAAAGCTTTTTTAAAGAACGCAGAAATACTGTAGTATTTTATCCAGACCTGTTTGCCCTTTCAGCCAGGGTGGTCTGTAGATAACAGAAAAT
>NC_051409.1:34994457-34994701 GCF_015228065.2 Penaeus monodon | reverse complement strand
AAAGCATTACCTCAACCTATATATTTTTAATTGTAGAGATACGTAACGATAACACAGAATATAACTGTTTATTTGGAATGTCTTGCTTACTTAAAAAAAAGGCAACATAATCACTAATTGTTATCAATTATCAATTTGCTTGTTGCTGTGTAAGTGCCTTTAAACTATCTTATCTTTGTATAAGAAATTTTTCCTGGTTTAACCTGTGCAATACCTTAAATCAAGATGCCATGATTGTTCTGCC
>NC_051409.1:34994002-34994071 GCF_015228065.2 Penaeus monodon | reverse complement strand
TTTTTTTTCTTGACAAACAGACAAACAGTAAATATATTTCGTGTAATTAAGCAGTTATAATAATTTCTT
>NC_051409.1:34989270-34989470 GCF_015228065.2 Penaeus monodon | reverse complement strand
ATTGCTGATAACTACTTGTATGGTGAATGTACTGAATGAGATTGAAGTTTGATTACTGCCTTTGGTTTGACCTGAATCTGAGTGGCATCCAAGTCAAGATACTTTCTTATAAAGGATATTTCATGAACAGTCATATGTATGTAAACTTATAGCTTCATTTACAGTTTTGTATTGCATAGATGAATATGATAGTGATGCCG
>NC_051409.1:34988267-34989235 GCF_015228065.2 Penaeus monodon | reverse complement strand
CTTCTAAGATGATCCAAGCTTTATTTTACTAAATATCTCAGAATCAAACTTTGTTTTTTTGTCATCTGTTGAAACGAGAACTTTCTGTGGCTGTACAACTAATGACCAATTTGATTCCCACCATCTCTCATGAAAGTGACCTGCACCAACCAAGGTAATCATGCCAGAAAATGTTCAGTGTTGCAATATATATGAGTTAATTTTTCAGAAAGTTTCTGTCATGTTAGATAAATGGGTAAGACATGTTAATATTAAATGTCCCTTGAGATAACTGCATGTTAGTGCTCAATTTGCAACACTGAATGTTTGGACATCATATCTTTTTTATACAGTTTAATACTTATGTAATGATTAGCTTACTTCCCATTACTGAAAGAAAGGCCTTGATTAAATTTGGTTAGTAACAGCTACTCAGAATGTCAAATTTCTTGGTCAATATTTTCCACAAAGGTGCAAGTTAAAAACAAATGTCTTTCCATTGATGTGGTTATTATCCTTGTCCTTATTCATTCAGTTGATATAGTGCCATGTCTTGTCTTTCATATACAGTGTAATTTTTTTCACAAAAATGAATATGGACAGGTGTAAAGACTGTAAAAAAAATGCACTGAAATATGACCCCGTAGTAATCATGAACAAAAGAAAAAAAGAGGTACTTTTGGATAGAGGTTTCCTGATAAAAGAAAAATCTAAAGAGGGAGTTACCTGTGCAGGACGCACTCACTTTAATGAGAGGATTTCTAGTATAACATGGACATTGTCAAGTATTCTTTTCTACTCTTCCATAGTTACCTTCCTTCTCCCATGCCATTTGCTTTCAAACAATTTCATTTCATTCTAGTTTTTGTTTTGTTTTATCACTCATCCTAACTTTAAGAAGGAACATTTGACTAAAAAATGGAATAGGTGGAATAAATGAAGCCAATGTTTTGACTGACAAAGGTAGCAATTCATCACCTCCTGAAATG
>NC_051409.1:34987521-34987710 GCF_015228065.2 Penaeus monodon | reverse complement strand
AACTGGTCAATGAAGAGTTAAATGAGCTTGTATGTATGTGTATGTGCTTTGGCATCTGTGATTTACATTAATATCAGTAAGAAAGATTGGGAGATCAGTGGCCTGTTCAGTGGTCTTTGTGTTAGAAAAAAAAGATTAGTGATTCATCAGAGGATAAGAGAACAGGGCTGAGGAAGTGATGCTAATGGG
>NC_051409.1:34986659-34987324 GCF_015228065.2 Penaeus monodon | reverse complement strand
CAAGCAGAGGGACAGGCACACAAACCAGAGCTTGAGAGATATGAAGGGAAGGAAGAAGGGAGGGATAAAAGAGAGATGAATGGGTCAGGATATGGATAATGGAGATCGAGAGTGTAATGCCAGGTTTCTTGAGTATGACTGTTTAATTGTATGTGACAATCAGTTGGATGAGTATGAATGATATAGATGCAGAAGTTTTCAAAGGTTTTTGAACATCTATGATGGATTTGCCAATGTCTTGATAATGGTTTTAAAAGCAAGAGATGGTCTCAGATAATGTAAAAAGTAGTAATAATGTCAGGGTTCAGGAATGCTAATCCTATCATGGCTACAAAAGCATCATTTATGCCTCATGAGTATAGTTAAAATTCTCTTAGTCTTGTGGTATAGACATGGAAGTGCTTGTTTTTATCTCTTTCTGTACTAACCTTATTTTTATTTTGGTTCATCATTATATGTTACATTTTTTATCACTGACATACTGCTTTGCATGTGGAGAAGAGTGAGATAAGTGTGAATTAATAATGTTATCAAACAAGAAAATTTTGAATTTATTTTTTGTTGCAAAAAATAGTAAGAAATGAAATATACAGGACTGTATGCAATGACAAAGCTTTCTCTTTCAATATCTATAAATACATCCTGTTGCATAAAAAAAACAGTCA
>NC_051409.1:34986215-34986624 GCF_015228065.2 Penaeus monodon | reverse complement strand
CTCTCATATTTGTATATGTGTGAAGACACACACACTCACGCATAAAAGTATTATTTTAAGTTTTACACTCCAGCAGTACAGCTGTGTGTATAATTTATTTTCTATATATAAGATTTAAGATCTTGCTATCTTAGGAATATTACGAGCTTCAGGTCAATGTATTATTATTTACTTTAACCCCTTCTTTTATGTTTTCTTATCATGTATAATGTATATAAACACACAATTCATATCATATCATCTTTCCTGCATGCTGTAGATGTTTATATATTGAACTTGGATCTTCTGTCTTACATAACCATATACTTGACAGAGAAATTTTACCGTTTCTATCTCTCGGATTTTTTTCGTTTCCTGATTTAACACCCATGTTTTCAGTGTTTGTTATTTTGCATTTTTATTGATTAAG
>NC_051409.1:34982421-34982871 GCF_015228065.2 Penaeus monodon | reverse complement strand
GGTCTGTCAGTCTATATATCTATCTATAAGAGCCACTTACCCACACATATGTATACACACACTTATGTGATTTAGGATTTTAGTAGGGCTCCAGGTCCTTGCAAATGCAATGTCCTTATTATATAGAAAGAAGAGAGAAAGAAATATAGGGGCAAATAGAATCGAACTAGAATTTATCTTTTAAAATCATGTTTCACGTAATGAGAAGTTGAGAAATGATAACTGATTAACAGAGATTAGAATCTTGTAATTTTAGTTCATGTATTTGCCTTGATTTAAAGACTGGAAGTTTCCCGATGTGAACTTTGGTGTGAAAGTTGACGGTGTTGGAAGTGCCTGCGTAAAATCTCACGTGAAAGTGACGGTTATACTGTTGCCAGCTGTCAATAGTTGTCCTAGTAATCCTCTTGACTTGCAATTGATATAACACTAAACATAAATTTGGTCCTT
>NC_051409.1:34982305-34982389 GCF_015228065.2 Penaeus monodon | reverse complement strand
TAGATATTGTCGTGATATTATGGAAAGTATTTAAAAAATAGCAGGTAAGCTGTAAATATTTAACAAGGCTTTGCATCTTTCAGT
>NC_051409.1:34981097-34981322 GCF_015228065.2 Penaeus monodon | reverse complement strand
GTCTCCAAATACTCTTAGTATAGACAACTTATTTGGTTTGCAAAATAATGCCAATAAAAGTATTTGTAAAAAATCGTTCTGAGCTGCTATTATCCTGCCTTAATTCTTTCTAGGAAATTCTAGGCTTAGGAGTTTGCTTTATTTACACGTTAAGACAACTGCTTCTTGAGTTGCTTTTCTCTTCTATTTACAAATAAAACTATTTGGTAATTTAATCACATGTCC
>NC_051409.1:34980787-34980999 GCF_015228065.2 Penaeus monodon | reverse complement strand
ATTGTGTGTTGTGCTCCATCTTAGTTAGTTTTGTTGGTTTGTGCTTGTGATGTTTTGTGATGTTCTGGTTGTATGTGTCCTGTGTTGTTTGTCTGGTGCTAGGCTTAGTGAGTTTTGCTTTATTTACACGTTACCAATGCTTCTGATTTTTTTTTGCTATTAAAATACAAAACCTATTTGTTGTACATTATTAATCCTTTCTTATTTATACT
>NC_051409.1:34979382-34980062 GCF_015228065.2 Penaeus monodon | reverse complement strand
TGTATACATGAGATTGTTTTGATACTTGCTTATATTAATAGCCATGCCTCCATATAAATGCTATCACTGAAGTCCTGTAATTTGTACAGATTATCGGAATACTAAAAAAATATCACTAAGCAGTTCAAATGCAATGTTGATTTTATATCACTCTTAGCAAAGCTTTTATTGAACATTATCATAGAAAATGCATCTCAGTACAGATTATTGCATAGCAGAAGCATACATCATTTCATTTATTTTGCTTTGAATGTAAGAAAGTGGGGTTTTATTTCTCTCTCTTTTTTTAAATCTGCATTTTTATTGTTTTTTTTTTTCTATGTAAAGTATTTAGTGCTTGATGTAGAATAATGTAACAAAATGTGAATTATTTCTAGTGTATGTCACTGTAGGTTTATCAGTACTATCCGTGGTGTTCCTGGATATTACAGTGTAATTATTAGTATTGCTGGTGCTTTGGTAAAGTCAAGTAATAGAATACAAAGTCCTTATTACAAGTCTTAGGATTTTTTACTCACAACAGCCAGCTTAAAATCAGTAATAAATTGTGGCAAAATGTAGGCCTTGTCAGATATAACTGCTGTCTGTTACTGTTTGTTTCTAAAATTGTTTGATGGCAAGACTTCATAATGGAAGGAATACTATACTTTGCACTGACATTTGTTGTCTGTGTGTCGTTT
>NC_051409.1:34979269-34979333 GCF_015228065.2 Penaeus monodon | reverse complement strand
TTTTCTGTGTATTATAGTGTTTTATTTTTGTTGGTCGTGATGTTTCCTGTGTTGTACATGCATA
>NC_051409.1:34978664-34979130 GCF_015228065.2 Penaeus monodon | reverse complement strand
AACTATCTCGATTATTTATTTTTTGTTTGTGTCTGTATGTAAGTACATTTGGCTCATATAGTTTTACTTAAATGTGTGAATGAGTGTTTATATTCCATGACTGTATGTTTGTGCATCAGCTTGTGTATGTGAATCTGAATAGAGAATTGTATGGAGCTTGAAGCAGCTTAAATGAAAAACAATTCAGCTTAGTAGGGTAATGCAGAAGTACCAATTTTCCAAATAGCCATATGGATAGATTATTTTATAATAAGTGTCACTTTCTTGGTGGAAAATTTTGAGATGACTAACCTCCAACTCACCCATTACAGGGAAATGCTTATACCTGTCTGGCCTGATCCCCGAGCCACTCACTTCCGAGGATGACTTCCGATTACTGGAACATGGAATCGGCTTTACCAACATTGTTGCTCGTACAACAAGGGGCTCGGCAGATCTTACACGCAAGGAGATTAAAGAAGGTAGG
>NC_051409.1:34978511-34978616 GCF_015228065.2 Penaeus monodon | reverse complement strand
GGGGGGGGTGGGGTGGGGGTTGATTGTTATATCAATTTCATAGTTTGTCATTTAGGTTTATGTATGAATATTTTTTCTTTGTATTTGGTGTATGTGGAAGTAAGA
>NC_051409.1:34977887-34978488 GCF_015228065.2 Penaeus monodon | reverse complement strand
AGGGAGAATTGTTTATTTCATTCATCTTGAAATTTTACTCAGGTTATGGATATTCAAATGATTTATTTATTTGTTTTATTTGTATGGAATCAGTAATTAATTATTACTCTTTCTCTCTCTCTCCCTAATAATATACTACAGGTGGACAGATATTATTGTCAAAATTGCAGCAGTTCCAGCCAAGAATTGCAGTCTTCAATGGTAAAGGCATTTATGAAATCTTTTCTGGGAAAAAGGAGTTCACCTTTGGCAGACAACCAGAAAAGATTGAGGGAACGCGCACAGTAAGTCCCTCCGGCCTCGGTACAACCCTGAATACCACAGACTGATGTTTTTCTCATGGAATTAGCCGGGAAGGTTATTTGGGTCACGGACATGATAGAGTGCTTGTTCCGTCCGTTTAGATAGCGAAAGTAATGTTGGTTTTTGTTTTATGGGACGGAATGCTTCAGTAATTTGTTTGCAAGCAATGATGGGCTAATTCTTGAAGAGGAAAAAGATCAGGTATTTCCCTAAATATAAATGAAATTATTTTAGAATAAAAAGTTTGTGTGCAAGAAAGTGACATGATCTTCATCATAAACAAATAAGTAAACGTAAT
>NC_051409.1:34976935-34977818 GCF_015228065.2 Penaeus monodon | reverse complement strand
CAAAGCTATATAACTTGTTAGGTACTTAATTCTTTTAAATCTCTCTATAGTGTAGGTTGTGATCTTCAATGTGTTAAAGCAAATGTAAAATTTCATGGAAAGGTCATGGTATTAGTACATATCAGATTATAAAATCACATATTTTTAAGTTACAAATGTTATGCCTGACCAGAATACCGAACCCCTTTCTCTTTTTCAGCATGTATGGGTGATGCCCTCGTCCTCGGCTCGATGTGCTCAGCTACCCAGAGCCCTCGACAAGGTCCCGTTCTATACTGCTCTGAGGAAGTTCCGCGACTTCATCAAAGGAACACTAGATGAGCTGAACGAGGAGGAGATTACCTTTGTGAACGTGAAAGCAAAGTCTTACAAAATGGAACATAGTGAGAAGCAGGAGCATGGGTGCGAAGGGCAGCCCGGGGAGGTCTGTCCCACGTCTGACCCGCTGAGCTCACCCATCGATGGAGACAGCATGTTGACCATCAAGGAGGAGCCTGATGTATCCACCAAGCTTGAGGGTGATGTGGATGAGGACGAGATTAGTAAAAACATGCCCAAGACGCTCTTCAACCTGAACGGGATGACCAGAGAGCAGTTAGACTGTATGGATTGTCCCACAATACCAATCAGGAAAAAGCGTGGAAGGCCTAAGAAGACCCCGGATGACCCTAATGCCCCACCCCGTCCTCGGCCACGTCCGATGAACATGGATCCGCTGCTGTTCAATGGTGAGGAGCCCATCAAGAAGAAGAGAGGGAGGCCGAAGAAGGTCCTGGAGGATGGGACGATACCCCCTCCCAAGCGGCCAGGTCGGAAGCCGAAGGCGCTCAAGGAAATGCTTGCCGCTCAACAACAGCAGCATCCGCATTTACAGCAGCATCCC
>NC_051409.1:34976481-34976850 GCF_015228065.2 Penaeus monodon | reverse complement strand
AACACCAGCCACAGCCACATCCACAACACCAGCAACACCCACAACACCAACAACTAAGTCAGCAGCAACAACTAAGTCAACAGCAACAATTAAGTCAACAACAACAATCACTAAGTCAACAACAGCCTCCACAACCAGTGGGGATGACGCATATGAATGGCATGATGTCCCCAACGGGCTTTAGTCCCAACCCAGGTGCTCAGACTTTCTCTCCCCAGTACGGAGGCCACACCCCAGTGCACGGAGGAGGGAGCCTCACCCCCAACCACAATGCTGGCAATCAGACCCCAGGTCACACTGCAGCCATGTTACCAAGAGGGCCTACACCCCAGCAGCAGTTTGGCCAGTCACCTGGCTACTCCCCTGGTC
>NC_051409.1:34973208-34976435 GCF_015228065.2 Penaeus monodon | reverse complement strand
TAGAGCAACACCTTACAGCCAAGCTGACACACCATCAGAACTCAAGGTGGAAGAGGAACACCATTTAGGTCTGTCTTCTCCTCCTGGATCACCACTGATGGCCCAGCCAGATTTCGAGCCTCCTAGCAGTATGCCGGAAGGAGACATGTCTATTGGTGCTTCAGACACACAGAGCTCAACAGCCCTGACCCCAGGTCATCAGGAGGACGGGAAGACGTCTGTACCATTAAACTCTAGGGACCAGCCTCAGCTCACGCCAACCATGCCTGGCCAGTTCTCAAACCCTACAACCCCTGTTGACGGTAGTTCTTACCAGAACTACCCTTCTTATCCTTCCAATGCATCACATTCACCATCGATGGTCAAGCCTGCAGTACATCCTGGACAGTCTCCAACCTTGGTGAATAAGGGAGATATAGCGTCAAAGAGCTTGTCGGGCCTGGAGTCATTAGTGGACCAGATACCAAGCTTAAATGAGCATGAGACAAGCAGCCAACATTCTGCTCACTCTAACTCTGCCCCTTGTTCCAACCCAACCACTCCTGGCCCTCCTGCGGGGTCCGCCCCGTTCAGTCCTGGCCATGTTCCGCCCACCTCCTCTTATCAGAGCTACCCAGGGGTCAGCAGCTCAGGAGCTTCAGCATACTCCACCTCTCACTATGGCTCCCCACAGTCCTCACACCCATACTCCCCACACTACAGCTCCAACAGTACAAACCTCAGTACAAATTTCAGTGTGAGCTCACTGGCCAATAGCAGCATTAGTACGACTATGTCTTATAGCAGTGCTTATGATCTGGGGTCACCGCAAGCGTCGACCAGCTCATTTAGTGTGTCATCGTTGACGAGCAGTGCCCCTGCCCCCTCACCCTCCATGTACAGCCAGTCCTATTCTCCTGCTCCTCCAACTGCTCCTGGGCCACCACCTTCTCACTCATCATACCCAGATATTATGAGCCCCTCCATGTTGGCTCCCACTCCTCCCATGGGCTCATCATTTATGGGATCCCCCAGTTTGATGAGTTCACCCACACCAATGAGCTCAAGTATGGGTAGCTCCTCAATGGGACCCATGGGTGCTCTACACTCCTCTATGGGAATGGCAGGGTCACAGCTACCATACCCATATTCACAATACAGTGAAGCTGCCCCTGGATACCCCCCTCCTGGGCACTCCACGTTCCCATACCCTCCCACAGCTCCTGGGTTCCATGTTCCCTCCCCCCGCTTCCCCTACCCGTCCCCCTATGCTAACTCCCCCTATACTCAAGGCTACTCCCAGAATGCCGTGCTGGAGCGCATCAAGCAGACCAGTATGGGTATGGGCTTTGGGGGATTTTAAGGTGCAAGGATAGTAACAATAGAAGTACTCTGGTGTAGTGTACTAGCCGTGTAAAGGAAATAGGTCTCACTGTTTCCCATGCTCACTGTATTGTCTCAGTGTCAGTTCCTTGTTTTAGCTTTTTTATATATTTGTTACCCTAGAGCACCTGGTAAGCTCCACTTCCATCTCCTCACTGTCAAGTGATAAAGTGAAGGAGGTTGTGGTACTTGAAAGACTTATTGTATGTAAACTGTTCTCTGTGTGTGGAGAAGGGAGTGTTTGCTAAATATGACAGGGTAATAATAATTGCTAAGCATTGTGATGCACTACAGCAGCACTCCTCCCCTCAGTGAACAGTGTCGACTGTTGCATCACCATTCCTGCGTTGTGCACCAATAATGGCCAGTGATCTCATGAGCCGTGTAACAGGCCGACTGACCCAGCCGCTTTGGGGCAGTTATCATCATAACTAACAAACGCTAGGTACCACCTGCTTGGATGGTCCCAACCACCTGCCAGGAAACGGTAGTCCCACTGCACTAGTAAATCAGGGGACAAAAATAAAATAAAGTCCTTTGTAACAGTGAACCTGGGGACAAAGTCCTCCACAACAGTGAATTGGGGCTAAAAAGTCCTATCGAAAGTGAACTAAAAACTGGAAGGTCCTGCCAGAAGTGAACTGAGCTTACCCCACGTGTAATATCTTGACAAACTTATGTCCCAGACAGAAACTTGTGATGTGGAGATGTGTGTGTGTGGAAGTGAAAGAGGAATTACATTTGGTTTCCGTGAGATTAAGAAAAAAATAATAGGTTTTGGCACCCAGTCCAGGAGGCTTGTGAAGAAGTTTATGTGTGAGACAGTTCCTTCCAACAGATAATGTAAAGTAGCATTAAGAAGCCAGACCCTTTTGTATGGAGAGCACAATACTCTTTTGGTGCAATATAGTCATCAATCACTCATGCGCACAGTGTTGACAGATGTTTTTGAGGATATTAACACACTTGTTTATATCTACCACCCATATTTGCAGTTTAATGATTTGTAGTGACAACCTCCCACCTTAAAACAAAATTATCACAGACTATCTAATACAGTTTGTGAAGCCATGAATTTTCTCAAGGGTACTTTCTACTTCACAGTAAGCTCATGTTAAGAATCTCATTATACTAGTTTCAGTGACCTCTGATTGCTCAGATATACTATTTGACTGTGTTGAATTACTTTGATATTGACAAATAATGTGTAACATTGTAAAGGCCATGGCTTTGCATCTGGCGTCTGTATCCAATTATTGATTGATACGTAACTCTTGTATCCAACTGTTTGAAACCTGGTGTCTGCCCACAAGCAGTAGACAGTCAGGGTTGTGGTGCCCAGCTGTGTTCCAAGCATCATATAGCAGTAGAAATTGGTTATGACCCTTGATAACAAGGTGAACTTCATTCATCCAGTGACAAATGATTTGCTGTGGACAAATGTAAAACTTGATTTCCACAATGCTCATAAATTTTTATTAGGAGCGCATATTAGACAAAAAAGAAGACAAAAAATGAATAGTCAAATGTCTATTGGGAAAATATATATGAGAACTAGTGTAACCAAGTTTTGCTATTTGATGAAGGTGTATGTCAGCACAGTCTCAAAGCTGAGTAGATGTAGGTAGTGTGTCAGGAAGGGAGGATCTTGGTAGGCCATCACTTGCAGACTATGATTTTTAAAACCATTTCAAGCCAGAGTTATGAAGCAAAGCAATCACTCATCACTGTGGTAGTCTTTTTTGTGATATATTAGTGAGTCCAGTCTAGTTCAAAAGTGTCAGTGTTTCTCATCACTCGGATAGTTTGCAGGATTTCAATCCGGATATAACAATACAGTTAGAGCTTAATAAATCACCAGTCCA
>NC_051409.1:34972657-34973174 GCF_015228065.2 Penaeus monodon | reverse complement strand
ATACAGTAATAGTTTCAGCAGGGATGTGGATGGTTGTACTGTGAGTATATTATAGAAAGGGTGGGTTAATGTGAATAATTAATGTTATTTTGGGGTGGGTTGTTGTGGGTCATTTTTGGGTGGAATGGTTGTAATAAATGTTGGTTGTATGTATGGTCTTTGTTATCTACAAGAGTATATATTGTTAGATGTTTCATTGGTTACATAAACTAACCAGTTTGTAAGTCTGTACTGTAATTTTTTTAGGGAAAGCCAGACTATTGTATACATAATGTAATGTATAGATTTGTTTATTATTTTTTCCATTTTTTAGAGTTAACTTCAGTGAACAAAGGAATATTCGTCATACAAATACTTTTACAATAGAGTTTTTAAAGCATTTTTTGCCATTTTCATCTGTATGTTGTTAAGAGATTGTAAATGTTTGCATCATTAAGGTTTTTTAATGTAGCAGTTTACAGACCGTGCTGACATAATTTCACAGTTTACCAGGAGTTTACCTGTAGCTCAATACTGG
>NC_051409.1:34971737-34972606 GCF_015228065.2 Penaeus monodon | reverse complement strand
TACTGGTGCAGCTCAGGCAGCTAAGTAACCTTTTAAACCCATTTCCTTCAGACTGCCAGCTGAACACTCACGTGGCTGGCGCTCGAGAGAGTTCTGCCCCTTGTTAGCATTGGCTCCCTTGAATCCTAAGAGTTTGCTTTATCGTTTCCATGACCCTGACAGACATATCACACCACCTGCTTGATGGCAAACATAATAACTGTTTGTAGGAGAAATTAAAATCAAAACGATTGTAATCTATGCAAGTTATAATGTTTTGGCATAAATGTTTCGCCTCAATGAACGTTTAAAATTCAGTAGCTCATCCACACTTCAGATCATAATGACCGTAAATACATTTTTCAGCTGTGGCTCCATTTTTTAAAAGGATTATCATTTCATTTTTTACATGTTTTATTTTTCATTTTTATTGTTTTTTTTATTCTTCTTTCTTTTTTTTTATTAATTAACTTACTAAGCAATAAGAAGAGAGAATATGTAGTAGTGTGCATACTTTAGTGTTGACAACTCCTGTAGGTGTGGTTGGTGTGTATGGGTGGTGGCGCAGGGTGCCCGCGGAGGCCGTCCCACCACCCCTTCTTAATGATCCCATGGCTACCAGGTACCATGTCTGCAACTTGTCCACCACCACAGGTACCGCTTCTGAATGGTAGATGTGTGCACAGGCTGCCACTGGTGCACTAGTATGACTGTGATACTCTGCGTGTTCGTTCGGGTGTGCCATGCGCATGGTGGTTGGTGTAAGGTTTGTGTCCCGGGGTACCGCGGGAAGGGTCGGCTGGGCCGCACGATCTCATTGTTAATGTGTTGTCCCCCCGTGGCTCCAGGCCCCTCCCCCCCACCCCCTCCCAGTCTTTCCCGTGGCGCCT
>NC_051409.1:34971528-34971615 GCF_015228065.2 Penaeus monodon | reverse complement strand
TCCACTCCAGCTAGCGGTCTCACCCAACCTCTCCCAGTACCTAACGTGTCTTGTTCCAGTCTTTTCTATATTAGAAATGTTCTTGTG
>NC_051409.1:34971248-34971477 GCF_015228065.2 Penaeus monodon | reverse complement strand
TGTTATACACTTTTAGATAGTGTAGCTATGTTTCTCACCCTCGGCTAGGGCCGGGGGTGCAGGCGCTGTCGCTGGTGACGTGTGTGGCACCGTATTCCATCCATGACTAGTTTACCTCACGTTCCTCTCCGTATTTATAGCTTATATTTTGAGAGCATTTTGTGTGTACATAGCTTTTCTCCATCTTCTAATGCAACTCCCTCGGAAAGAAGAGCTGAATCTCACTCTC
>NC_051409.1:34969755-34971204 GCF_015228065.2 Penaeus monodon | reverse complement strand
TTCCTTGAACGGCTTCCCATGACCATAGGCTCGTGGCCGGCTTCTTCACACTCCGCTAAATAGATTTTTTTTTTAATGTATAAAGTGACAACAGTAGGTTTAGGCTTCGACCTGGGTGGTATTCTCAGCTGTCCAGGACTTAATGAAGAGTTTTTTACCAGCCTGTGTTAGATGTCAGTGCAGTTTTCAGTTTCTGTATGATGAGAAAAATGAGGATAGTCGCGTGTTGCTCTGAAGGTAGGCAGGTATCCATGTGGGTAGAGTACGTAAATAAGTTTTGTAATTTATACCAGATGTTTCATATATTTTTAAAATATTTATTGCCGTTACTGCACTTTTTCCGTTATGGGCACGGAAGGTCTCTCTGCTTCTCGCTGTTGAGCTTTAATGAATCCATTGTTGCAGCCTGAGAGGCGTGGGCGGGAGGCCAGCGAGGCGTCCCCCCCACGCCCGCATCCCCATGCCCACGTACAACCCACACTGTCACAAGCAGGTTGCCACATCTGTTGCCTACCTGCCTGCCAGCAGTATGGCAACCTTATGCCCTGGGATGCTATATTAAGTACTCAGTTCTTTTGGTATTGTTTTAAATACCAGGTGTGTCAATAGTGAGCATTGTTAACATTGTGGGCATGGGGGTGCAGCTGATGCGTGACCAGTGGTGTGGGTGAGACGTGCAGGCCCACTGCGTGTGTGGAGTGGGTCACCCTCACCCCAGCAGGTCACCTCATCCCTCACTCATCGCTCCGGGCCGGTGCCCTTCACCCCCTTGGGCAGCCATCCCCTCCACTCCCCCCCTCTCGCAACTGATACCTGTGTTTTTATTTGAACGAGTCTGTACAGTTCTTGTGTAATGACTAGAAATATTACTGAGGATAATGAAATAATATACATGTGTTGTGATTTCTCAAACAAAATAAATAGTGTGAATTGTGTTCCTAATGACTGCTCTTATTTCTCCCTTTTGAAAGTATTCACTGTTGATTGGAATTCAATTCTTGGCTACAAAGTCAGTTTGGATTATTCCTGCTATACTAAGCATGATATAAAATATAATTTTTAGTTTCTGTAAGCAAATAATTTGATTATCAGACTTCAAGCATACAACGATGCATAATATATTGAAAACTATATCCAATATAAAACTATGCTTATTAACAATCTTGTATTAAGGTCTGAAATAATGAAAAACCAAGTTGCACAACTATGGATAAGCCAGAAAGAAATCCAAAAGATTACAATTTGCTATTTTGTATTTTCAAGGTAAAGTTAGTAAGTACAGAATGGTTGCCAGTTAATAATCTCAACATCAGCTATGGAACAAAAGTGGCTCTTAACATTCATATATACGAAAATAGTCGAATATAAGATTCAATAACAGCCACATGTCTTTCTGCCGGCATTAACAAATAAGACTGGTATACCAACAAATGAAATAATACAATATCA
>NC_051409.1:34969592-34969658 GCF_015228065.2 Penaeus monodon | reverse complement strand
ATATCACTCATCCATAGTACCAAATATATGAATAATAAAAAAAAATCCATATAACTCGACGTAAAG
>NC_051409.1:34969173-34969555 GCF_015228065.2 Penaeus monodon | reverse complement strand
CTGCATTCACTGTATCAGTAAGACAAGGTTTTGGATAATGTTGCAATTCATGATTATTGTTGAAAGTATTAATGGCTTTACAACTAAAACAAAACGTTTTTCAGTCGTATTTCCACATTTGTTAAGCGTCCTGAATATGAAGAAAATTAAGTTTAGTTTACCCTACAAAGAGACGGCCGGTTAGATTTTCTCTTTAGTAAATATACGCTAAAGAAAATGTGTTTTTCCCCATCCTGGAGGCTGAATAACTGAAATCGTATCAACTAATTTTTCTGTCAGATTTTTATTAGATGTGCAGTAATATAATCGCAGCAAGAATGAAATGAATCTCAGATTTCTTGCTGTCTGACTGTCTGTCTGTTTCTCGCTCTCATTCCTTCCG
>NC_051409.1:34968282-34968761 GCF_015228065.2 Penaeus monodon | reverse complement strand
CCTTCTCTCTCTCCCATCCCCTTCCTCCATAACAACGTCAGCAGAACCAGGATAGTAATTATTCCTCCGTTTTTTTTTTCTCCTTGATCGACACTCCTTCAGGAAAGACGTTCGGGGCGACGCTCTCCTGTCCACTTGTCTCCCGAGCGTGAATCTAGTCTGGAAGCAGCCGTCTTCTGTTTAACACGACGTATAATGCAATCTTGGAATCTATTTTCGGAATCTGATGTACCTTTTGCACCGAAGAGCGCGATTCTTAATTAAGAATGGTTGATGGGTTAATAAGGAAGAAGGGGGAAGGAGGCAAAGGGGCCACAGAAGATGGGGAATGAGGGAGTAGAATAAGAGGTAGGTGAGAGAGAGCGCAGGAGGACGGGTGAATAAGGGAAAGCTCGAGAAGTGGGAAGGAAGTTTGAAAGATAAGGACATGTTAGTTTATCCAATTTGCCGAATCAGGTGAAGTTTGCTGGAGTCCAGTG
>NC_051409.1:34967463-34967730 GCF_015228065.2 Penaeus monodon | reverse complement strand
TAACAAACATGTGTACATATACGTAATACATATATAATAAAGAGCAAGGAGACCCCGAGATCCCGAAATGGAACGAAGCCCCGCACGCCAGGGTAGCGCTCCGCCGCACAAAAGCTAATCGCTCTCCGCCGCCACGAAGGCGCGACAGCAGCGGCAGGCAGCGCGGCCGCCCTCTCTCGGGGCCTCTTCGGGCGCTCTTGGAATAGCAAGCACCCCCGGAGGCCTCGAGGGGGGGACTGAGGCTGGGCTTATGTGCGTGACTGAACT
>NC_051409.1:34966578-34967224 GCF_015228065.2 Penaeus monodon | reverse complement strand
CCTTTATTCGTAAAAGGATCAAACACAGTAAGTAAACCAAGGAAGGAATTATATCGTAATTAGTTTCCCAGAAGCCATTAAGTGTAATAGTGTTACACGAATTATAAAGTCTCATTATCTTCGCCACGTTTCAGATTGATTAGTCTGATCATATTTAATAATTTTATCTTGTCTATTCATCGTTTGTTCCTGTCCTTCTGTTTAAGCCATTATGTTTTATATTCATGTTGTAACTGGTACCAGCTCCTTAGGAAAAAAAAATGTCAACCCTTTATTTCACTGCAGTATATGGACTGTTGAGTATTGATAGTCTATATCTATACTGATGATTTCACTTTTCGATTTCAGTCTTATAGGAATGACAAGTATCACACATGACGTTAATCCATGGGGAAAAAAGATAACATTTCTTTGTGAAGATATTAGTAATAAATTTCCTTCATTTCCGTTATGCGTCATTCTTGGGACCTTTATCATGTTCTTAGTTTGCCCATCTGTGACATTTAAGGAGCGATAGTCTGTATTTTGGGATATAAATTTATATTGTCGTTCAGGGGAAAATATTGCTTTTCAGTTGTTCCTTTTTGTGTGTGTTTTTGTTTTTTTGTCATTGGTGTCTATAAAGAATAATAGATGGCCAGGTGAT
>NC_051409.1:34965826-34966434 GCF_015228065.2 Penaeus monodon | reverse complement strand
AATCTATATACTGCTACTAGAACATTTAGTTATGCGTGGATACAACCGGACAAAATATACATATATCTCTATGAAAATGCAATTATTATTTTTTCTCACATACCTTCCTAAATCTTTCGGCGTCATTCAATATTAAGATAAAAAAGTTAGAGGAATTATAACTCAAAATCATGAATTCTGTCGAAAGTAATAAATCATCCTGAGAGTACGACAAGGATATCTATTAATGCATGGAATTAATTAGAGTATGCCACTGTCAATAATAAATAGCTACGACCAGTGTTAATGAAATAGGCATTAGTCAGGATTTGTGCTTCTGAATGGCATTCATATTCATTATATAATGGCTAATTTAAACCACATGCACTGAAATGTTGATTAGATTTAGCTAATGAAGAGAAATGGTGAAATTAAAATGCAAATGAGAAAGAGGGGATACCGACAACATATCGGGTTCCGAACGTTTTGTCAATGATATGAAGCTTGATTGCAAAACTCTACGGGGGGAAACCCCGTTTTTACTTAATATAAGGTGTGATACAGAACTGACTAAAAAAAAATAAAGATAAAGGCAGGTGTTGAAAAGTGCTTAAACATGGAAAGTAAAT
>NC_051409.1:34963747-34964227 GCF_015228065.2 Penaeus monodon | reverse complement strand
AATGGATCAAGAATACTCAATCCGTTGATGATGTAGTATTAACTACATGTTTATATCCCTTTTTCCCACTTGCCTTGTTCCTAAACCGATCTATAACGAAACCACGAATATGTGAATATTACAACTTTAAAAGGCAATATACTTTAATAACACGAACTAGGAACGAGGAACACCTAACTGAAACATGACGGGGATTTCCGTAGAGTTTATTTTATCAGAATGCCCGGCACTCAGCAACTGTGCCAGCATTGACAGGTCTGTACTCAGTGAAGATAAAATTTATGGATGCAAATTAGTGATTTGAGGTCAGATGTTTGAGAGATCAAATTTATTACTTATATCACTGCAACTATACAATTATGTAACAATTTTCGGGTTTTAGATGATTATGTCTTTTATTCTAATAGATATAACAATAAAGGGGAGGAAAAATCAGCCAAGCAAATATGTATACTCTTTCTGATTCTTTATCTGTCTCTA
>NC_051409.1:34962449-34963580 GCF_015228065.2 Penaeus monodon | reverse complement strand
AACCGTCTCTCACCCTCTCTTATAGCTCACAATGCATATAAATGCTCAAATATGATTAAATTCCCTGATAATGCATAAAAACGCGTCGTAATGTATAAGAATAAAGCATAGCAATATACAAAAGGGCATAAGGACGCATAATAATGCATAAAATGTATATTATGTATAACAATGTATAATAATGCTGTATATAGTGTAATACATAATGCATAGTACTGCATAATGAAAAAACATTGTAATTCTAATGCATATTCGATTTCTTCATATAAAAGAACTTTAGTAATGCTTCGTACCATCCGTGTTCTATCTCTGGCCGTTAGTATTGTTGCCGTTGCTACTGTTACTCTTGGCGAAGTATCTACTGCTGCACTGCATCTGCATCCATTTGGATTAAACTTAAAAAGAAACAAATAATTAAGCACTGACGATAATGAGCTGAAAAAGTTTGTTGTTTATGATACAAAAAAGTAATGTCATCCCTGCAGGACCAGGATGTTATAAGTAAGTTTCCCTTGAAAAATAAATGTGGACGAAAATGGGTCAAGCTCTAAAAGTAAGAAGAAAAATGGAACATGCATTTATTATATTTTAGGGGTAATTATTAAATTTTTAGTAGCAATATGCATTGACCTATTTATAACATAAATTAATTTGCATCTTATTACAACTCTTGTGCCATAAGTTCATACCTCACAATATTGCCTTAGAGTGTTCTTTAAGTTATCTATACTAAATTTAGAAATACACATAACGTCATTTAGATGCATTTCTGCAATATAAGCTGCATAAAGGGAAGACGAAGTGCATGTGTAACAATTGAACATTTAAGTTTCGTTTCAACACCAAAGGCACTTCTAAGTACCTGTAAGTAGAGCAATTTCTTGCTATGTACATAACAAAAAAACTTCCATCTATATTTAGAATATCGCATTTGCAACTCTCTTCGTATTTGCAACATTTATTAAGCAAAGACTATCGTGCTAATGCTCTATCGTAGCTAAATATTAGCAGTTATTTGTTACATAGTACAAGCATTATATACGTAAAATACTCAGCCTTTTCTAGGTTACTTGGAATTTGAACGAGGATATTCCCTGCTGTCTGAGGTAATAAAAAAAGCGTGAAAGTGAT
>NC_051409.1:34961743-34962283 GCF_015228065.2 Penaeus monodon | reverse complement strand
TTCATGTACGCCAAACAACCATTTTAACATCTCTCATCAACATTAACTCAAAATAATAGACGAACGTTTCTCAATGTTAAAACACTGTTTAGAAATACTTGCGGACCGATTCACAATGCAACTGCCTGTTTCGAAGACGTCGCTCGTTCAGGAGGTTCGTCTGCCGAAAGTTCCCCTGTTTTATGTCGCGCTGTTCAACTCCAGTTTGTCGTTTCTGCGCCTTTTCTGCTTGCGAATGATTTTTGAATACATTTTGGGGCTGAAGATTTTTAATCACGATTTTTTTTTCTCTTTTTTTTGTGATGATAATTTCTTATACGGGATTAGATAAAGTTTTTCGTCGTTGACAGATCTTTCATTTGATGAACTATTGTCATGCTCATGTTATAATTTGAATGTTTTATAATTCAATTCATAACTTCAATGTATAAATCAGCATTGAGTGAAAGATAATAAAATCAACATCTCGAAAATACTAAACACTAAATGCAGTAGACAAATTGCAATATAGTACGTGATACAACACCGGAGGAAGAAGGT
>NC_051409.1:34961069-34961670 GCF_015228065.2 Penaeus monodon | reverse complement strand
GGACGATTCCTGAATATGGCTTTGCGTGGTCAGGGTATGGGTTGTGACGTCACAGAGACTTTAGTAATTGTGATAGATAATTAATATTTTCGGGCAATGTTCATGCAACTTCAAATAACATTGTATCCCTCTCTGTTTATTGTTCTTCTAAGTTATCTTCTGAACTGATTTGATCTGGAACAACGGAATTCTAACACCTATTTCCTGGATGATGTGATAACTTATATCTTTTTTTTCATCATTATTTTACGTGATTGTGAACGTCCATTTCATTACTTGATGTATTTTGAAAAAAAAAAAATATATATCCGATGCTGTAATCAGGAATGCCGTAGATACAGCCAATCTGTGTGAAACAACACGTTCACTATTGCAAACACATTCAACGTCTAATCATGAAACTCGTCCATCAGAGAAGTGTATTTCTAAAATGTTCTCTTTAAATAGAACAGTGGCATCTGGTATCTGAAACAGGTGTCCGTTTTCATACCAAGAAATACACATGAGCAAAAGCGACATCAAGTTACTTCATGACTGATTGTCGTTGATTTGATTTCTCTGTGGGAAGACGCTCTTTGGGGTTCATTCAGCGGTATGTCGC
>NC_051409.1:34959791-34960025 GCF_015228065.2 Penaeus monodon | reverse complement strand
TGCTTTCCGTACTATATCTACCATATCATGACTACGATGTTTGGCGATTCAAAGTCCCGTTAATTCGAACAGCCAGCTGTTGCACTTGCAGAAAAACAAACAATTGTAACTTTATTTATTCTGAAACTACAAGAGTGTAATTGGATATAGCGTTTAATATTGCATGTTCTAACCCCATTTCACTTAGTTATCTTACGCGAATATCAATCTATAAAAAAGGAATTAAAAAGATTT
>NC_051409.1:34958725-34958969 GCF_015228065.2 Penaeus monodon | reverse complement strand
AATACGTATATATTTTTCCAACCCTCCTCCCCTTTCCTTCACCTCCCTCCTCCTCTCGCCAGAAAGCGTTACGGAGAAGCGTAAGTCATTTTGCATCCATCCGAACACAAAGGACGCGCGAACCCCTTGCTGGCTCTGTTATTCGGACATCATTCTCTCTGCGAATAACACAAAGAGAAAGAAGGGGTCGACTCTTGCGTTGTATCTGGTGTCGAGACAAAGCTTCAGTAATGTGTATTTCGTT
>NC_051409.1:34958356-34958557 GCF_015228065.2 Penaeus monodon | reverse complement strand
TATTTTTGTTACTGTGTGTGTGGTGTCTCATGTATCCATGTGTGAGTGTATATGCTATGTATTTATTTGCATGTTTATACGTTGTGTCTTTGTATGAAAGGAAAAAGAGACATTTAAATGCAGCTTTTCAAATCAGACTAAACACCACAGCAGGTTGCGTTCTGTGCGTATAATCTATTGTGTGTCTTCGTGTCCGTAAAC
>NC_051409.1:34958114-34958282 GCF_015228065.2 Penaeus monodon | reverse complement strand
ACGAATAGAACATTATTGTTCTAGAAATCCTGAAATTGGATACTGGGACAAAAATCATATTCAGTAGTTTGAAATACCTTAATCCCCAACACTCATATGTAAATTGTCGTACATACATATACATTAAGGGAATTCAGTCCTTTGGTAACTACAAACGGCAAAGACATA
>NC_051409.1:34956601-34957818 GCF_015228065.2 Penaeus monodon | reverse complement strand
CCTCCCCCCTTCCCAATGCCCGGTACCCAACCCCAAGAGCCCTCTCCTCTCCCCCTCTTGCTCTACCTTCCCACCTACCCACTCTCCCTTCCTGCCCAATGCCCTATCCCCAGTCCCCATCATCTCCCCCCCCCCCTATCTCCCTGCCCAGAGGCCCACCCCCACGGCCACCCCTCATCCCCGGCACACGGTTGCCCCGGCACTAAAATACCCCGCAGTTGTGCCCACTCCCCGGGGTAGAGAGGCACACACGAGCCCACGCAGTCTTCTCTCCTCACCCTCGCCCACCACTTCCCACCAACATGCTAAAAGGTAAAGGAAAAAGGTGGAGGGGGAGAGGGGCATGGTTCTCCAACTTTGCGTACGATTTTCCTCTCCTTTTTTTCTTCTTTTCGAGGGAGAGGAGGTGAAGTGCCAAAGGTATATAGTGTTACAATTGAAGGAGTATGTGTGTGGGAAAAAATCCTTCTTGGCTAAGGCACTTGTTGAAGGATCTATATATAGTTCTCTTTTTTCGAAGAATGTTTTTGTCAGTAAGAGCAAGGAATGTCGGTCTAAGCTGCGGGAGTAAAAGGGGTTAAAAATATCTTCCACGATAAACTGCAACAGCATCCCGTCATGGTGAGCTAATGATGTTTTCCCCGTGTTTACTATGCCGGTCGCGGAGGCTTGTTTGGCTGTTTTAAAACAAGCCAAGTTTATTTATTTTTTTTTTTTCAATACGTATCAGCTGCTTTAACAGTAGCACACATCTTCAAGAATCGATAGGAGGAAAAATATGTCTCCCTAAAATACACCGACTCCAACCAACGAAGGTACCGAGCCGGTTGCTATACCACGTTAACAGCGGCGTATCTCCCGTTATTATGCCTGTAAAGACCGGTGGGGCGATATACGAGCTAGCAGCGACGCCTCCAGGAACCGAGTGAGAACCGACATTACGGCTTGGTACAACGGTTCTATCGCCCAGAAAAAGGCATCTCAAGACGACACTCACGGAGACTTGGGGTTTTAGAGGCCGTCGTAATGCTGGTTGTTGGGGACAGAGAGGAAGAAGAGAGGAAAGGGACGTAAAGCAAGCGGATGATTTTGGGGAAGAGAAAGGAGAGGTAGAAGAGGAGGATAAACCATTTAGCTTGTGGAATAGAGAGAGAGAAAAAAGAAAATGTAATACATATTTTAATATAAATGAAGGCAAAGATTAATCTAAAATGGGA
>NC_051409.1:34956037-34956559 GCF_015228065.2 Penaeus monodon | reverse complement strand
AGGGAAATATCCACTATGCGATATGTAGAACAAGGGGTTTAGATAAGCCAAACAGAAAGCATGGAGGATTGTAAACACGACTGGAAGTCAGGCTGTCCTTCTTGATACGTAGACCGTAAAAAATGTAAGTAAACAGAGGGAGAGAGAGAACCCAGAGGAAAAGAAATGGACAGATATTCCTCTAAATAAAGCTTCACGTCAAAGGAGCTAGGGGCACTGAACAGAATACAGCGCGCGGGCAGGAGGGGCACGAGCCGAGGACGGGGAGAGGGCATGCAGGCACCCACACTTCAGTCGGATTTAGGCACGTGGAGGGTACGGTCCGCTGGGGTCTAAGACAGAGGCTTACAGGGCACACCGGAGGCCTAAAGTGAACGGTACGCACCATGCTAGCGGTGGATGCCCGTCAGAACCATGTGGGCGTGGGAACTCGTCTCGCAGGTACGTGGTCGCGGATGGGGCTGGTCGATGGAAGAATTTTCGTGCTGCTTCACTCCTGGAATCTTCAAATGTGGTAGATGA
>NC_051409.1:34951890-34952299 GCF_015228065.2 Penaeus monodon | reverse complement strand
CCCATAAACCAAGGCGCTATATCCTATTTCCTATTGAACGGATCACCGCACGAGTATACGAAACCTAATTGGGATGAACTTAATTTCATAATCAAGTCTCTCTCGCTTCTCTCTTTTCCTTCGAGAAGCATTTGGCATCAACCTAAACACCTGTACGGAACGACCTTCTTTCGTAGACGTACATACATACATATACACACATTTATTTATATTTACGCACGTTGTCAGCTACCAGCGGGAGGAGGGGTAGCGAGAGGAGAGGAAGGGGAGCGATGAGGGGAGAAGGGAGGGGTGTTAGGGTAGGCTGGGGAGGGGAAGGGAGGAAAAGGGGAGCTGCGAGGGGGGAGGGAAAGGTGGTAGGGTGGGCTGGGGAAGAGAGAGGAACTGTGAGGGGAGAAGGGGGGAGGGA
>NC_051409.1:34951632-34951807 GCF_015228065.2 Penaeus monodon | reverse complement strand
GATGTTGTGAGAGGGGAAAGGGAGGGTTATAAGAGAGGTTTGGGGAAGGGGAGTGTTAGGGAAGAAGGGATAGATAATGGAGTAAGTCAGAGGGGAAGGTAGGCCAAAAGAGGGGAAATATGAATGGAGAAAGAGAGGGTATTGGGACAAGTTGGAAAAACGGAGTAGCATTATG
>NC_051409.1:34951143-34951258 GCF_015228065.2 Penaeus monodon | reverse complement strand
CGAGAGCGCGAGGTTGGCCAGCATCCAACTGATGTACACGTAGATGACAGCCTCACCTGCTGTCTGACCCTCCGACGCCACAGATAGCAGAGACATCTATTATCTACCTGTTTAT
>NC_051409.1:34950843-34951118 GCF_015228065.2 Penaeus monodon | reverse complement strand
TTTAAGGGCTCTGCTTCGTCTACCTGACCTGTTAACGGTGTTTATATCATATTCCTCTCACGTGCGATAATCAATGTAATCGCATATGTTTTTTCGAGCGTTAATGAGTACAGGTGCGTTCGTTCCTAGGGGTTATCTTGCCGCAAAATAACGAAAGATATTATGCGTTAGTGATATTATATACAGATTTTGGAGAATAAGTCAGAGATCAAGGAAGCTAAATGCATCGCCCAATTATAAAAGGAATAAATAGATAATTAAAGAATTGTCGAATA
>NC_051409.1:34950657-34950821 GCF_015228065.2 Penaeus monodon | reverse complement strand
AGCGTTTCTTTCCTTTATGTGAACTTAGTTTCTGATCTGTAAAGTTTCAATCATGGGAATTAACTACGCCTGGAGTGATCTCGGGATGATGTCTGTAGATTATGGGGCGGGGGGAGAAAAAGTTGTAATGATGTACACGCACAAACAAACACACATGCGCGGAT
>NC_051409.1:34950408-34950568 GCF_015228065.2 Penaeus monodon | reverse complement strand
TATACACACTAATTCCTTGTATTCTACAACATCTACTCATTTACCTGAGTCACGCCCAGCTGGAGTCATTGACAATCAACACATAAGTATTCTTTATCAGCAACTTAATTTTCTCGTAACCATGACAACAGACCCAAAACCCGACAAATAAATAAGTGAA
>NC_051409.1:34949768-34950328 GCF_015228065.2 Penaeus monodon | reverse complement strand
CTCATTCCAAAGCGAGTGAATGAAGGCGTGTGGGCGGGGCAAAGGGAAGGCTAATCAGCTGACTCTTCCGCCATGTACACAACACACCGTATTTCCTGCTTTTTTTAGTTCTTCGAGAAATTTTTGAGAAATTTACGATTTTATTTCCGGTTGAAATGCTACTAATCTCTTTTTTTTTCTCTCTCTCAAATAATATTATTGTTTTTTGGTACGCTGCAAGATTTTATTTTTTTCCAAATAGTAATTTTTCTTAATAGATTTCTACTCTCTTTTGCACTTTTTTATAGAGATACATTGAAAAAAAGCTGTTTCATTCATTAATTCATTTGTCGGGTTTTGGGTCTGTTGCCATGGTTACGAGAAAATTAAGTTGCTGATAAAGAATACTTATGTGTTGATTTGCCAATGACTCCAGCTGGGCGTGACTCAGGTAGATGAGTAGATGTTGTAGAATACAAGGAATTAGTAGATATTTGAGAAAAGTAGATGTCTGGAAAAATAGATATTTGAGGCAGAATAAGTTTGATGAAATTTGGTGAAGAGTAGAATTGTTGTGAAGA
>NC_051409.1:34948923-34949213 GCF_015228065.2 Penaeus monodon | reverse complement strand
CCATCAAAATCACCTTTACTGAGGATACCTATAAGCTATATAAACATTAGCATATACTTCCTTAAAAACACAATTAAATTTTACTTAATAACGCAGGTGGATGATAGTGTTTCACATTTATATATTTTGCTTATTATTATATTCATCCTATGTCAAATAACTAATCCACTAACTTTCATTTCTTCACTATCATATTGCAATACTTGTAATGTGATAAGGAATTTGACAAATATAAACGAATAACAACAAAACGAAATGTAATCAAAACGTCATTTAAATAGTTAAACATC
>NC_051409.1:34948156-34948667 GCF_015228065.2 Penaeus monodon | reverse complement strand
AAAGAGGTTAAGAACCAATTTACATCTCACGGCGATTGTCCATCGTTGTTTACAATTCATTTTTCACTTTCACTTCACCTCATTATTCATGGTATTTATTTCTACTCTGAATAATCACGCACCTGTGTACGAATCGGTGAGAACCATTCACGCCCAATAGTGTGTGAAAACTTCAAAATATTACACAAAAGTCGGCAAGGAGAGCAAACCCCTGCGGCAATAAACAGTGTTGCCATTGATATTTCTACAAAATGGTCTGGACTTTAAAAAAAATGCGAGACATAGGAGTAAAAGCTGCTCATTTCCCCGCTAAAAAGGACATAAAAAGTCACTAATTAAAGATTAAACTTTCAGGATTTTCCCGTCAGATCATAACCCAACTTTTCTATATCTAGTGGAATAATCGCTGGAATGGCAACACTGGCAACAAATCAGAGAAACAAAATAGCATCGCTTTGCGCAATGGAAAATTTTGCAAACAAGTTATCCCCTCTTCTTAGACATACCCACT
>NC_051409.1:34947686-34947977 GCF_015228065.2 Penaeus monodon | reverse complement strand
GCTTTGTCTTTATTTTGTCGATATTGCACTCACGTCGTGGTTGTAATGCATCACATTTCTGAATTGAAGAAGATGGGAATTGGTCTTTTTTTCTCTTCGAAAGAAAATGGGATAATATTTTTATGCACGGAAGAAAATGGGATTTTTTTTCCTGTACGGAAGAAAATGGGATATTTTCTGTACGGAAGAAAATGGGATATTTTCTGTACGGAAGAAAATGGGATTATTTTCTGTACGGAAGAAAATGGGATTTTTTCTGTATGGAAGAAAATGGGATTAAAAATAGAATTA
>NC_051409.1:34947536-34947635 GCF_015228065.2 Penaeus monodon | reverse complement strand
TTAAACAATAATCTCCATGATTCATGCTGATCACATTTCACTTAATTATTTCTAGCTGTCACCAGATGTTTTCTCTCTCGATCTCTACTTTTTAAAGGG
>NC_051409.1:34947323-34947460 GCF_015228065.2 Penaeus monodon | reverse complement strand
TTACTCCGAGAGACTGAACACATGGACGCCTCTCCCTCGTAATACGGAGGCTGCCACACATCCACCTGTGATAAAAGTTTGTGGATCATGTGTCTTGGAGAAGTGGGAGGCCGTCATGGTTATAATAATAGCGCTAT
>NC_051409.1:34946728-34946918 GCF_015228065.2 Penaeus monodon | reverse complement strand
TTAAATCATTCTGCAGTTATCAAACCGCATACACGAGCTGCCGTTACGTAACACACACGTATCATCTTACGTATGACTTCTCTGCATCTCAAACGACATAATGGTTCTGCATAATGAGAGCTCTCGACGTAACTCTATCTGCAAACTATGCTGCCAAAAGGGATACACAATTCAGGTCTGCAGTGTAGGG
>NC_051409.1:34945305-34945417 GCF_015228065.2 Penaeus monodon | reverse complement strand
CAGCATTTAACTTTAAAAGCCATAAAAAGTGAAAAGGACACAGGCAAACAATATAAAAAAGAAGAAAATAGAAAATAAAATAAAAAAAGAATAAATTTTAAAATAAAATAAT
>NC_051409.1:34944124-34944439 GCF_015228065.2 Penaeus monodon | reverse complement strand
AAAAAAAAACACTTTTCTACAAACGAGCAATTCACAAAACCCTTTCCCTTACAGGCAAAGACGGGGCCACGTTCAGCGGCTCGGTGGAAACCCCCCTCCTCTTTGGCGAGAACATCCATGAACTTCGGTTAGTACTAAAGCTAGTTCCGGAATCCTGCTCACTTGTTATTGTTTAAGAGTTCTTGGGGGGAAGTTGGGAAGTCACTCGAGAAGGTAATGGAGAGCTGGCTGGGTGTTTAGAATAGAAGTGTGGGTTCTTTCCGTTAAGGGCTGGGTGGGGTGGGGGGGGAGCCTTTTGAGATTGTTTTTAATGCA
>NC_051409.1:34943894-34944024 GCF_015228065.2 Penaeus monodon | reverse complement strand
GGGGGGGGGTTCTTTGATGGAGGAGTGAGTGAAGTGAGGTAATGGTAGCATTATGGGCTGGATTTCAATTGTGGCTATCCATTCACTTTTATTCTTATGCAACAGTCAACATCACATTTAAACACGCACG
>NC_051409.1:34943424-34943529 GCF_015228065.2 Penaeus monodon | reverse complement strand
CATGGTTTTTGTGTTGAATAATCTGCTGAATTCATGTAGGCTGATGTATATGCAATATACTGTGCATAAGCCATAAATCTGATCAATGTTGTTGATGCGTTGATT
>NC_051409.1:34943221-34943404 GCF_015228065.2 Penaeus monodon | reverse complement strand
CGTACTTTGGATTTAGGATTCAACCTGAAATATTTAGATATTTCATTTATATGTAGCACTATGCTTGTTTGTCAGGACACACACACGCGGTCAAACGAAGGCTAAATAATGTAATAATAATCACTAAGAATATTCCAACATATACTTAGTGATACTTATTAGTAACATTAATTATGAAAAGGT
>NC_051409.1:34942983-34943074 GCF_015228065.2 Penaeus monodon | reverse complement strand
TCAATCAGTGAATGACTGAAAGAGAAAGAAGTAAAGACAGAAACAGAAAAAAAGATAAACAGAGAGATAAAGAGAGAAGGGACATGTATGT
>NC_051409.1:34942527-34942734 GCF_015228065.2 Penaeus monodon | reverse complement strand
AATCCCCTGTTCCAGTCCGTCCCCGCTTGTCTCTCCCAGCGGCGGGGGATTTTCCTTGTATCTCGGAGTTTCGTGGGCGTTTCGGGGCTGCAAGCTTCGTGATCAAGAACGCAGACACGTAAATTAATTTTCCTGAAACTGTCACCCTCTTTAATTTCTTGCGAGGGAAAGAAACCGCGATTTAGACGCATCTTGTAATGGATTGTG
>NC_051409.1:34941858-34942478 GCF_015228065.2 Penaeus monodon | reverse complement strand
AAGGATTTTAGACCAGGGATTTAAGTTTTTAAGTTTTAGGGTTAGTACTATATATTATATATTCTTTTACATTGTGTATATAAAAAATAAAGACTTTTTAGGTCATGTGTACTCAAATTTTAAATATGGGTATTTCCATTATTCAAATACAGGATTTTTAAAAGGATTTGTCGAATTAAGGATACTCTATTGAACTTAGAGCCATTCATATCGTCAGTAAAATTAAAGAATATTCAAAATTAACGATTCCTTTTTTTATTTACTTTTTTTAAAAATCATTATTACTCTTTTTATCACCACGGTCCCTCTAGTACTTGCGCCCTACCTCTACCCTCCTCCTCACATCTTCAAACATTCCATAATAACTCCTGAATTACGATTAAAAACTACATTTTTAATGTTTTTTTCTTATCTCTTTTATTGAGCAGAGATGAAGAGTCATAGGGAATGGAATATATATGATGAGAACAATTATGAAAAGCGTAATCCTTACTTTTTTTCTCTTAGTTTCGTGCTCTGAAACTTACTCTGCCATTCCTTGTTTTAAAACCACCGATATAGATTTTAAAAATGTTATCAATTATTAAAACGATAAAGTACATCGAATAATGATGATGATG
>NC_051409.1:34941578-34941749 GCF_015228065.2 Penaeus monodon | reverse complement strand
ATTCTTTTAGGAACTGACTTAGGTTTCCCAATTTCTTCAAGTATACGAGCGTAAACCTAAAATTCTATCTCACGAAATTTAAGGTTTACGGTCTTAAGGCATCCGCAACTAATTTAAGTCCTGGAATTTTCCTAAAACAGTAAACCTAAAATCACAAAGTCTAGGAACTAA
>NC_051409.1:34941425-34941523 GCF_015228065.2 Penaeus monodon | reverse complement strand
ATTATGAAATTTTACTAGAATATATCGAAACCCTAAATTTACTTGACCGAAATCAAATAACATAGAACCCTAAAATCTCTTATCAACCCCTCCCCCCC
>NC_051409.1:34940858-34941235 GCF_015228065.2 Penaeus monodon | reverse complement strand
TGTGTAAGAATCCCAACTAACAAGCAACTAACCCCCCCCCCCTTAAAAATAAACCCTAAACCTTAAAAAAAAATATTATTCCTCTCCTCCCTTAAAAAACCCTACCAATCCTCTCTCCTCCCTTAGAAATAAACCCTAGACCTTAAAACCCTATCATCCCGTCTCCTCCCTCAGCGTGGAGAGCGTGACGAGGGACGTCCGCGCGGAGGCGGCGGAGGAGGCGCGGGTTGAGGCGCGAGACGGTGACATCTCCGCGATGTCCCTTCGCGACATCTCCCTCGTGGCGCGCCAGGGACTCATCCACTTCGATAACCCTTTCATTTCGATGCCGAGGCTCCCTGTGCACGGGGACGAGGCTTTCCTGAAGGAGGGGCTGC
>NC_051409.1:34940147-34940393 GCF_015228065.2 Penaeus monodon | reverse complement strand
TCAAAACGAACACATCCCGCTTAACCATCGACCTCGTCCGAACACAACAGCGTAGGAAGATAAACAAATTACCTTTGGAAATTTAGTCCAAATTTACGTTTAATAAGCGTAACACGTGGGCTGCAGGATACATCATTGTTAATATTGTGGCAACGGTGATTTTTAAGTATAGGTGGCGCTGTTTTTGGAGCCGAATTTGCAGGTTGTTTTAATGGCGTTGTCTGTGAATGGGTGTGTTTCTATATA
>NC_051409.1:34939300-34940041 GCF_015228065.2 Penaeus monodon | reverse complement strand
GTATGACACCCCCCCAAAAAAAAAAAAAAATCTGACGTTTCCCGTTTCCCGTTTTCTGTGAATTACATGAGTTTGAAGAAGGTGATGCTTATTTTCGTTTTATTTGGAAAATGTTTATATCTCAGGTGACACTTAGATGCTCATTTCATTTTCTTTTTTTCTTTCTAAGGAAATGTTAAAGAACGGTTTTCTCCTTTCAAGAAATAAGTAGAAATTTCGAGTACGTCTCCCTATCATTTTCTTCCTTAAAATGGTTGAATCTGAAGTGAAATAATTTCTTTCGATTTTCTCTTTTAGGTGAAAGTTTTAGTAAGATATTAATTTTAGTTTTCTTGTAAAATGAAATACCTTTTAATTTCAAATCTCAGTAAGATGTTCATATAACTTTTTCTCCTTTTAAGAAACTGCCTTTTAACTTCGCGTTAACAAGATGTTCACTTAATCTTTGATTTAAGAAACTTTAGCACACTCCTTCATTTTATTTATTTTTTTCGTCTCCAACACATGCATTTCACACCCTCGACGCTTCTTAAAACACGTATACACTTATTTCCTTTAGACTGCAGAATGCCATGCACGTCTACTCCGGGAAATAAGACCTTAAAAGACACGAGAATTTGCGGAAAGTAGGTGGCCTTTGGTGTTTTGTTTCATTAAAGTTGTTTTCCGTCTCGCTTTGAGTAATCCTCTTGTGGTGGCGCAAGTTTGGAGGAGTTTAGCGCTCGCTGGCAAGATGCTCTG
>NC_051409.1:34938499-34938606 GCF_015228065.2 Penaeus monodon | reverse complement strand
TACGCTCGTTAACTTTCTCTTACGATGCCTTCGGGGGAAATTCCTTAAATAGATTGCACTTTGCAGTTGCAGAGAAGACTGATACTTGGATAAAGGAGTATACATGC
>NC_051409.1:34938062-34938168 GCF_015228065.2 Penaeus monodon | reverse complement strand
AAAATCAAGAAAAACCTTTCCCTCAAAACAAACAAGAAAAGAAAGACTGAAAAGAATGCATTCTGAAATTTGCATACAGTGAAAATTAACTTTATTTGTCAAAAAA
>NC_051409.1:34937610-34937816 GCF_015228065.2 Penaeus monodon | reverse complement strand
CATTTGGATTTTTCATTAATTCTTTGCGGGGGGAATCTACTTCATTTTTTGGCGTAAATAAATAGAAAAGAGAAAGAGAAAGAGTTGAAAAAAATTATGTACAAGTCTCCTCATTAAATTTCTGCCTCTCTACTCCTGGCGCAAATATTTACACGGTAAATTAATTTTGGGCTTAAGGGTAGCAAGTTGTTTCATTTGGTGTTAGA
>NC_051409.1:34937159-34937372 GCF_015228065.2 Penaeus monodon | reverse complement strand
GTCTGTGTCAGCTTGTTGTTTGCGATATCATAATCAGTTTACCACCTATTTTAGTCCGCTTTGTGACATATATATACCTTTACCTATATTTAACTGAGTCACTCCATTTTATATATCATTTTCTTATTTTCCTTTTTGTTTTGTTTTGTTTTGTTTATCTACTTTTTTAACGTATATTTTTATATATCCGATTTTTTTTCATCTGGTATTTAA
>NC_051409.1:34936579-34936731 GCF_015228065.2 Penaeus monodon | reverse complement strand
CAACAAGAATATAAAAAATACGATATATTTTATCCTAATATATACCTATGACGTGTAATATTCTACCTCGTTATTCAGGTACAGTAGATTAATATTGTTATGGAAAAATATCTTCAAAAATCTTATCTTATTTGATAGTATATTGATAGAAA
>NC_051409.1:34936323-34936540 GCF_015228065.2 Penaeus monodon | reverse complement strand
AAGGCAAAGAAGGATGGGTGAAAAATGAAAAATGAAAAAAAAAAATCTTATAAATCTTTTTAAATTTTTTTAAGAGCTTACTTGTTGGTCTTTTTACAGAGTCGCAGGTACGACCTCCTTTACCGGATGCCCTTCCAGCCCCCACCACTCCTCTGGCCCCCACTGCTGCCTCACAACAGTCTAGCCAAGTTGAGGTCTTTCAGGTATTGTATCAAAT
>NC_051409.1:34935939-34936250 GCF_015228065.2 Penaeus monodon | reverse complement strand
CTTTTACGTTGTATTTGATTATATATGATAGATATGTTATTCATGAAAAGCGTATCTATCTATTTCAATATTGCAATCTTACCCTCTTTGGTTTTTATTTGAAAACTGAAAATCCAGTCTCATTTTTTTTTTTCAAATCCATGATACTACTTTTTTTTTTTCTTTTGTTATTCCATTTATTATCATCATTTTTAATTACTTTGATGGTCTTTGATCGACGTCTTTCATCCTTACAAATTTCCCTTTTCGTCAAAGAAAAATTAGGAAAAAGAATTAACAGCTTTTTAACAATATGAATAATTTTCCTAGTT
>NC_051409.1:34935795-34935900 GCF_015228065.2 Penaeus monodon | reverse complement strand
TATCTTACACTTACACAGTGGAAAAAAAAAAAATATTTAAAAATTATATAAAATTCTTATAAAAAAATCAAAACATTATTTCCATTTCCACTACATTTTCTTTAC
>NC_051409.1:34935550-34935745 GCF_015228065.2 Penaeus monodon | reverse complement strand
TGATATCCCACTTAAAACAATATAAACTATTTTAATATAAGTATTTTTTTCTTCGTAAATAACAAATAAATGACAATAAAAAAGTTCAAAAGAAGATAATAATAATCTTCATTATTCTCCTTATTTTCTTCTCCATGAAAAAAAAAAAATCTTCACAATCTAAAGCTTTAATAATCTCTGTTTTTTCACTCACTT
>NC_051409.1:34934463-34934582 GCF_015228065.2 Penaeus monodon | reverse complement strand
AGGTATGTGTCTGCCCCAACGGAAAGCTGTTCGTGGTCGCCGTCGGCTTCGTCTGCGTCACGGATGAGGTGGTCTGCCGTTAAAACACCTTCTGCGGCGGAGGGATTTGCGTGCATCTC
>NC_051409.1:34933220-34933524 GCF_015228065.2 Penaeus monodon | reverse complement strand
CTATTCATGCACCCATATCAGCAGGAGCGACAGAGGGAGAGATATGTTTTTGGGTGAAACTATTCTAGTCTTTGTGAACCACTGTTTTATTTTTGTTGTTGTTATATATATAGCAAGAATAAACGAATCATTTTGCTCCAAATCGTATCAAATGCAAAGCCGAGGAATCACATATGTTACAGAAGAGATTACACTTAATTGCTATGAACTGTTCAAAAAGTAATTTGTATGCCACCGGTATCACTATTTTTGACTTGAAATACCAGTGTGTGTAATATGTAACCCAATTGTTAAAAATGATACC
>NC_051409.1:34933087-34933175 GCF_015228065.2 Penaeus monodon | reverse complement strand
GTGAAATAGAGTAGAGAAAATGCTGTTATATTTTCATAAAATGTAGACCAGTATTATGTATATTAAAGACTTTACATGAATTAAATAG
>NC_051409.1:34932152-34932296 GCF_015228065.2 Penaeus monodon | reverse complement strand
TTAGGATCCCGGGTGGGGAGGGGGGTGTAGGGGAAGGGGGGGGGCGTGGGCTGATAACGACCTTTTTTTTTCAAGATTTTATGGATACTTTTGCGCTTTTGTCCGTACGTGCGTTATCTGGCATTCGCCGACTGCAGTTCAGGC
>NC_051409.1:34931988-34932100 GCF_015228065.2 Penaeus monodon | reverse complement strand
GGGGAAAGGGAGTGCCAGCAATGTGGGTGGATTCTTGGGGTGCGTGTGTGCGTGCTTGCTTTAGTGGGTGGGGGGGGAAAGGGGAGTCAGTGTGTGGTTTATTATTAGGATT
>NC_051409.1:34931524-34931616 GCF_015228065.2 Penaeus monodon | reverse complement strand
AAACTACATTGCAAGGAGGCAAACCCAGCGCCTTCAGATTGCAAGATAGCATTGACAGTTAAAGTGGAAATATTGCAAGATACATAAAAAAG
>NC_051409.1:34930267-34930411 GCF_015228065.2 Penaeus monodon | reverse complement strand
ACTGATAAACTTCACTCACAAAGATCTGACTATCACCTCGCTTATTGCAAAGGTGATTACTCTTGCTCGCTTCGTTAAATAACTGCGTACGGTGATGTTTTAAAATCTAATAGAAAATCCAAGTTCCTAACCTAAAGGTTAGGA
>NC_051409.1:34929682-34929915 GCF_015228065.2 Penaeus monodon | reverse complement strand
ACTAAAGGGAATATCACAATAGAAACTACAGTATTTTTCCAAAATCTATTACAGAATCCATTTTCTATCCTCGAGGAAATAAAGCACAATTAGGAAAGATTTCATAATATATAAAAAAAATGCATAGATTAAACCTCCTTGCAGAAAAATTGCAGTGACAACAACAAAAATAATACAGAATGCAGGAATTAAATGCATAACATTGCACTTTAACGCTGTCACACGTGTTCAAA
>NC_051409.1:34927868-34928986 GCF_015228065.2 Penaeus monodon | reverse complement strand
ATTCACACAGACAATGCTTAAGGATCGAGAGAAAACAAACTGCAGCCACATACTCCGCCTTTAATCCCTCCGCCAGGTGAGAAAGGAGGGGAGAGCATGTCCCTTTCATCTCTCTTCTTCCTCTCCCCTCTTTCTCCCCTTCCCCCTTTCTTTCTCCTCTTTTTTCTTCCCTCTTTCTTCTTTCTTCTTCCCCTTCTCTCCGTTTTTGTTTTTGTTTTCCTTTCTTTCTCTCTTTCCTCTTTCTTCTTCTCTCTCCGTTTTCCTCTCTTCCCCTCTTTTTTTTCTCTCTTCTCCCTTTTTTTCCTCTCCTCCCCTCTTCCCGCTTTTCTCTCCCTTAATTTTTCTTCTCCTCTCCTCTCCTTTCCTCTTTCCTCCTCTTTCGCAGTAATCTTCCTCTTTATTTCCCCTCTTCTTCATTTGTTTCAAGACTCTTCTCTATTCTCTTCCTCTCCCCTCTCCTCTTCTCTCTCATCTTTCCTTATTCTTCTTTTCCTTTTTCATCTCGTTTCGATGACAATTTTTACGTTTACCCTTTTTTTTATCTCTTATCCACATTCTTCTCTCTTCCCCCATTTCATCTCTTTCCCTGAAGCCTAACCTCATCTCGTTCACTCTTCTCTGCTTCTTCACAATCATCCATTTCCCTCTTGCCTCTCGCCTCTTCTCCTTCCTCCTCTTTACCTTGTCTGTTTCTCTTTATTTTCCTCTCCTGTCTACCTCACCCTGCTTTCTAACTTTCTCTCTTCCTCATTCTTCCTCTCCGTGTACTCTATCTCCCACTCTTCTTTCACCCCTTCACTCCACCTCCCTCTTCTTTTCTACTTCCTCTCCCCCATCTTTCCACCTACTCTCTCCCCCTTTTCTATTCTCCCTTCCTCTCCCCTCTTCTATCCTCCCTTCCTCTCCCTCGCTCTTCTATCCTCCCTTCCTCTCCCCCTCCCACTTCCCAACCCCTGCCGACTCTCTCCCATTTGCCCTCTTCCTTCTTTATCACTACTTTCTTTTGTCCAGGATCTCCGAACCGCCTGATAATGAGAAAACACAAGATTTTAGCGCCAGCCTCGTGCAGTCCTTGGTGCATTTGCAAGGTGTGAGGGTTGAGTGCGATGGCCGTTGCT
>NC_051409.1:34927018-34927283 GCF_015228065.2 Penaeus monodon | reverse complement strand
CTATGTACGCACATATGTATCTCCATCGGCATGCCACCTCCACACGGCCCTCAAGCTAGCGAGAGATGACCCTAAGGAGGAGGCTGCGGTTTCCTATATAATCAGGATGTCAGACGCAGACCCTATCCCTTGGCCAGAGCTGAGGGATAGGGGTCTTGGAGTACTCGCGTGTGTGTCTTTGGGTTTCATCTAATTTTCCTTTCTATTTATATCTCGTGTGCGGAGGGACAGGGGTATCGGAGGCATGTGTAAGACTTGTGTGTGA
>NC_051409.1:34924488-34924748 GCF_015228065.2 Penaeus monodon | reverse complement strand
CAACTGCTGAGGGATAGGGAACTCATAATCATGTATAATGCCTGTATGTGTGTTTTTTGTTATCATTACTTATAATCTTGACTTTTTTATGTCTCGAGCCTGAAAATGAAGATGAATTAAAAATAGAAGGGAGTTAGCACATTGTTTTTGGTAAGCTTACAATAACAGGTTTGTGTATTCATCAGCTGACCGTACTGACGGCGGCATGCAGGAATAACAACGAAGGCATTCGGTGACACAAGGGTGATTACCATGATTAC
>NC_051409.1:34923919-34924376 GCF_015228065.2 Penaeus monodon | reverse complement strand
CTTTTTCAAAACATCTATGTAATATAGTTACATGTCCTTTCAACATTTCAGCGTACATTCCCAATCAGTTTTTGAGAAAAAGCAACACACTACTAATAAAAGATAAGTAAGTTTTAAACTGACATGACGCACTTCTGCCGCACTTGTAAACAGTGTTGATATTCAGCCTGAACGTAAAAATTTATGATTAATTACCGATACTCAAAAAATACAAAAATAAATAACTCTGTAAGCGAGTGCCTGATTAGACTCAAGTACAGAGAAGTACAAAGAGCTCAAAGGTCATTAAAAATGTATGAGCTTTAGTGGTTGCCATTTCGTAATCATGATCCAGCAATTTTTATTAATAAACACTTTACCTCATTATCTCCGTCTACGCTGCGGCGCCTTGATGAGCAAAATACCTCTTTTTCAACATTAAGTTTGTTGCCTCATGTTTTCAGTGACTAAAACGAGA
>NC_051409.1:34923558-34923660 GCF_015228065.2 Penaeus monodon | reverse complement strand
TGTTCAAGACAAGGACACACCTGTGGAACACTTGTGCTAGGGCGTGCACTGACGAACACTTGTACAGCCCTGCCCCACACAATAAAAAAAAATATTTCAGAA
>NC_051409.1:34921327-34921582 GCF_015228065.2 Penaeus monodon | reverse complement strand
GACAAAGGGATTCGACCTACACAGGACAGTGTGTCCACACCAAGTACAAAGCCTGATCAAGTCTTTTCACATGCAAGGCACCGTGCCGTTGAATGGCAGGTGCTCTGAGGGATTTGGCATATGCAGCGGAATGACCAAAGGCTGCGTGCTTGATCCAACTCTGTTTGGGATCTTCTTTACTTTACCCCTCCACAATGCCTTTGGTACCTCATCTTTCTCCGTACAAGATCGGAGACTCTTCAACCTGGCCCGTAT
>NC_051409.1:34920426-34920531 GCF_015228065.2 Penaeus monodon | reverse complement strand
GTGTAGCCGAAGCCCCTTAGACCCGCGCCGTCAAAACTGTACGACCACCTTACCGCCGCAGCCTGAAGGTCGATCTAAGGGACTGTTTAGGGAATCCGGGCCCTG
>NC_051409.1:34918940-34919210 GCF_015228065.2 Penaeus monodon | reverse complement strand
CCTACTTTGGGTAATACACCGTATCTTTTTTTGCGCATTACACACGATTACTTTTATGTATGTATATTTCTATTGTTTGTGTATTTTGTTTGTGTCTTTTGTATGCATTTTGTATGATGTTTGTGCTATACTGTTTACATTATTTTTTCCACATAAATATTCTCCAAATGTAAAATCAGAACCACATATTTTGTACAACTGTACGGTCTAACTGCCTTTTCGTTTGACTATGCTCCCTCGACTCGCTTGTTAGATAACTATAAGATAGTT
>NC_051409.1:34918009-34918371 GCF_015228065.2 Penaeus monodon | reverse complement strand
ACTAGGTTCCGAGATGTATTCATGCATATGCGATTTGATTTATCCATAAAGGACTATCCACACCCCCACCCCCACCAAAAAAAAAAAAAAATCCTCATTTGTTACAAGCGCCCAAATGTGCAGGAAAGTAAACACACGCCCTGAATAGGCGCCGAAAGTCTAGGGGAAATCGCAGTTCCCTCCGTCATAATATGTGTTTTCCAACGGATTTTCATCGCATTTTCCCCTAGCGATATTGGCTGGTGAACTCCTCTAGGGGAAAAACACGGCCGTTGAAGGGGAAAACGCTTTCATTTCTCTTTGAGTAAACATGCGACGTACGGCATTGCAATGGAAAATGATGTCCGTGGTAACAATGCGTG
>NC_051409.1:34917631-34917991 GCF_015228065.2 Penaeus monodon | reverse complement strand
ACGTCTTTTCCCGTTGCATTTTGCATGTTGCACTATGTTCGTATGCGTCTGTGTGTGTACGAGACCAGATCCTACCTCAATTTAAGAGACTTTAACTTTGCTAAAGGGAAACGTCCTTCAAATATAAACCCGAACCATCTAAATCTGCATCAACGAAGCCAAAGTCAAAGCCAGAATATAAAAATCTCCCCAGCAAAAAAAAAAAAAAAACACTCTCTTTTGGCAGATTTTCCCCGTGCGAATGATGTGCAAATCCTTATGAACATCGGGGAAACACATCGGCGTGTATATCTGCCGTCTCTCGAGTGTATTCGTGTGCTAATGTGGTTTTCAGTCGCCGTGCAGCTCTCCTATGCGTGT
>NC_051409.1:34917446-34917603 GCF_015228065.2 Penaeus monodon | reverse complement strand
CGATCCTGTGCATACGTGTGTATTTATGGCGACCTAGATTCATGCAACGAAGATGCTCGATGCCTTCGTGTTTTTTTTTCGTTGTTTGTTACGTAAAATGCATATTAGGAATTGGTCTATATGTATGTATGTGGTTGTGTATCAGTGGTGTGCGCGC
>NC_051409.1:34917190-34917289 GCF_015228065.2 Penaeus monodon | reverse complement strand
GATCCCAGTGCTTATATCATGGCTCTGTATTCAACGATAGAGTACTGAATATTAGATGGGTTGTCTACTTTCCGCTGCTTTATAATCGCTTTCCGCAAA
>NC_051409.1:34914524-34917107 GCF_015228065.2 Penaeus monodon | reverse complement strand
CGCGGTAGACTAACAGCGGCGTCTCATCTGTTGTCACTTTAGCGCAATTAGTGTCGTGCAGAGCGGAGGCGGTCAACAGGTGTGATAGCGTTCCCGTCGGTGTCAGCTCCGACAGGTGGCGGGGAGGTGACGGCGGCGGTGCAGGCGGCAACTAGTGTTCTCCTGCCTTGCAACATTCCTGTGACGGCGGAGTGACGTGCGTGCAACTTTAACACGGCAGGAGAGGAGTCTGTGAGCGCCCTTGCTGGACCAGGGAGCGGGGGGGAGAAGGGAGGGAAGAGGGGGGGGTGGCAGGGAAAGGCAGTGGGTGGGTGGTCACACAGGCCTATGCCTCGCCGCCGGATTCGCCCCCCCCCCTCACCCCCACCCCTCCGGCATACAGGTCGGCGCCGCATCAACAGGTCTGCCCGAGTTGTTGTCGTGGTCATGCTGGCCGGCTGCCGGGCCTCCGCTCCAGGGGCCTCGAGGACCTTGCCTGAGGGTCTGGCCGTCCTTCGGTGCCTCGGTGCCCTGGGAGCCTTCCCCGGCGAGGCTGCAGGAGGGGCGACGGGCAGCGTGGCATCGTCGGATCGCGTCGGGAGGGGGCGGGCCCTGGAGGGGACGGAGGGGACGCTGGACTTTTGTCTGGGCGAGCACTTCCTCCAGCCAGGTTGACATGCAGTTTTGACCCTCTTTATTTGGCTGTTAATGGTGGCGGGGGAGCATTACGAGCGCGTCGAGGAGCGAGTGAGCGCGGCCGGAGCGTGGGTCCGTGAGGGCATCCCGCCGCGCAGGTCGATACGAGCGGGAGATACGAGGAGACGCTGCCAGGCGGGGGGCCAGCGGTGCGCACCGTCTCAGTTGTACCTCTCAGTCTGCTGGTGCACTGCCACAGCTTCACCACAGCAGCGGGTCGCAGCCCACAGCCGCCGCGGCAGCCGACTCTGCGACACAGCCGTGCCTCCCCCTCGCCTTTCCCACGCCTTGGACTTTCCCCAACAAGGCACCTCCACGGGGAACTTTACAATGACATCACCACAATAAATTAATACAGATATGCATTGCGAGCCAAACTATGAGTGATACACCGAACCAAAATATTACACAGTGTGGATGAATATCAGTGATTAAAAGTAAACCAAGACTCGGCAAGGAGAGAATCCACTCAACACACAGGCCCAGTTCTCGTCTCCTGCTCCCACCACGTGAGTATCGTTTAATGAATTCGTTAAGGTGAGATGTCAGGGTACTGCGGTCTTCATCAGACGGCATTTGCAGTGGAAAATTTACACTAAGTCTCCACGTACATTTGCCAAAGAATCGGAACGTTTTCGCCTGTACCAAAGAGGAGTGTCACTGAATCATACCGACACAGTGTCAGGGACCCCGTGTTGGTGAATATCTACTGCGATGAAGTAGAAGATAAAAAAGAAAAATATGATAAGAGTATATCAATCTTACCAGTGTCTGATGTTAACTAATTCTTCAGGCAACACAATGTCATTCTTTACTACAACCGGTGCAGATAGAATACAGAGAGACTAACTTTCTCTATTTCTACTTCATTCACCAAAAACGAAACTAAATGACTATAAATATCCGTCTATTATAATCACAGGGTTTATTAATTAATCTATATAGTATGTCAGTCACAAGATTCACTTACAACCTACTTTACTCACTGTCTTCACGCCAAAGTTGCTTTCGCTAAACTCGGGGAAAATTCCGATCGCCTCTCTTCGTTTCGTTCACCTGATTGCTTGTTAAGGTTGTTGAGAGTTTCTCATTGGTTGTTTGGTTGTTAAGGTGGTTGAGAGTTTCTCATTGGTTGCTTGGTTGTTAACGATTTTGGCAGTTTCTCGTTAGTTGTTAGGTTGTTAATTTTTCGAATCTTGTTTCATTAAGGTTATTGAGAGTTTTTCATTGGGGTTGGGTTGTTAAGGTTGTTTATAGTTTATTATTTTTTTAGATGTTATGGTTGTTGGCAGTTCCTTATTGGTTGTTAAGTTAAGGTAGTTGAAAGTTTCACATTGATTATTGAGTTACGGTTGGCAGTTTCTGATCGGTTGTGTAGTTGTAAAGGTTCAGGTTCTCTTTGGTTGTTTAGTTGCTGAGGTTGTAGGCTGTTTTTTCATTGCTTTAGTTAAGGTTGTTGGCAGTTTCTCGTTGGTTGTTTAGTTACGGTTGTTGAGTTTCTCATTGGTTGTTTAGCGAAGATTGTAAGCAATTTCTCATTTTTTGTGTAGTTGTTGAAGTTGTAGGCAATTTTTCATTGGTTTGGTTGTTAAGGTTGTTGGTAGTTCCTCGTTGGTTGTTTAGTTAAGGTAGTTGCCAATTCCTCGTTGGTTGATTAGTTAAGGTTGTTGCCAGTTCCTCGTTGGTTGATTAGTTAAGGTTTTTGGTAGTTCCTCGTTGGTTGATTAGTTAAGGTTGTCAGTTTCTTATCTTTTAGACTTTCTTTACTCTTTCGTTCTTTCTCGGTTCGTGAATATCTACATATGTGTGACACTGGGAGGCGTGTTGTCTACTGCTGTAATGAGGTTATACGATTGGCTGTGGATGTGAATTGATGATTTATGGCGTTTCTCTTAATGTTTAATTCGC
>NC_051409.1:34914244-34914501 GCF_015228065.2 Penaeus monodon | reverse complement strand
TCCTAGACCCAATGGCATTATTAAAAAAGCGTTTTACGAATTAATTTATGGGATGTAGAGGAGACTATCATAGTGTATCTTCCTCCCTTCCCCCCCCCCCACTTTCTTCTGAAGCGTTGTGGGATTTAACGTATACAGTAGTGTATTCCCCCCCTCCCCCCCTTTTCTTTTGGAGCGTTATTAAAATTTAATAGACCTATTCAATCTAATTCCTCAAAAGACGATCAAAGTGCACGTTAATAGATTCCAGCGAGGCC
>NC_051409.1:34913953-34914151 GCF_015228065.2 Penaeus monodon | reverse complement strand
CAAGAGAAGAGGTAAGAAGGCGTAAAACTCTTGTGAAGTCCTTATTTGGCTTTAGCGGCGCTGAGGCATGCTTCTTATGGCGTTCAAAGCCATGCCTAAACCTTCTTTCCTCCCCCCTCCCCACATCCCTTCCCTCCCCCCCCCTTTGCAGTTCGAAGTTCGTTCCAGGATCCCGCTCGTTCTTAAGCTTCGCTCGTA
>NC_051409.1:34913775-34913926 GCF_015228065.2 Penaeus monodon | reverse complement strand
AATCTTGTCCTTCGGTATTGCTATTAAAGGTAATTTCAGGCCACGCCCCGTCATCGCAGGATAGAGAATATCTCAGTTAGTGCTGTTTCTCGCTATCCCTTTTCGATGAGATTTTTAGTTACGACGCTTCCTTCATATAGATGGAGATGCG
>NC_051409.1:34912942-34913515 GCF_015228065.2 Penaeus monodon | reverse complement strand
TCCCCTCCCCTCCTCCTCTCCCCTCCCCCCTCATCTCCCCTCCTCCTCTCCCCTCCCTCCTCATCTCCCCTCCTCCTCTCCCCTCTTCCCCTCCCCTCCTCTTCCTCCCCCTTACTCCCCTTTTCCGCGCGCCCCCCTCCTCCTCCCCCGTCCCCCGTCCTCTCGCCCTTAAATTTAAGCGTTCATCTCCGCGCCAGCCCCACGCCGACTTCTGTGGCGCGGATATCGGCCCTTAAGAATCTTAACGGGACTCCTCCTCAGGAGGAGGTAGACTGGTTGGAGGTTTAGAGAGTGTTGAGGTGGGGGAGGGTGGGGAAGGGGGGAAGGGGGAGAGAGGTGGGAAGGTGGGGGAGGGTGGGTTGGGGTTAGGGGAGGTGGGTTGGGGGAGGGGGGATAGGGTTGGAGGAGGTAGGGAGTTGGGGAGAGGGTGGGGATGCGGTTGTAGGAGGGTTGGAGAGAGTGAGGAGGGGGTGAGGGGGATGAATGCAGGGAGGGAGGGGGTGGTCTGTCTTTTATTCTTTTAGTGGTGTCGGGTTTACTTCCTCCCTCCCCCTCAGAAAAGAGAAAGAAAGA
>NC_051409.1:34911381-34912561 GCF_015228065.2 Penaeus monodon | reverse complement strand
GTAACAAATTGAACAACAATAATAACAATTTACTTACACTGTAAATATGAACGATGTTGATGTTGCTTCATGAAAGAAAATTGTCTTCGAGGTATATTTTGACATTATTTTCGTAAACAATAACAATACTTAACGCCATTGTGAAGAGTTATTGTATAAAGCTTCTGTATTAAGTCGTGAATGTTAATGATTACTGTCGATGGTAATGACTTCTTTAATTAATGAATATCTACTGAAACATTGTTGTTATTGAGAAGCATTGAGACACCATAATTAGAAACACTACTTGATAAAGCTGTGATTGTTAATCAAACATTTATTTTTTTTTTTGCCCAGATTGACGATAATAAATATTTCTATTACCTTATTCTTTCTTAATTAATGCGTGATTAGCTTAAGTTCTCCGTCACGTAATCGTTAATGTGTTGCTGGATTTAGATAACAGATTATTAGTTTAAAGCTGAGGTTAAAACCCTGGGTCTTGTCTCGTGCTATTTATAATTTCTTTAATAGCTTTCAAGTTTTAAGTTTGTGTGTTGGTCGTGTTTGTTGAACAGTTTCTGAAAGTCGGGATGGGGGTGGAGGAAGGGGGGGGGGACGGAGAGGGGGATGGGGTGGAGGGAGGGGGGCAGAGAGGGGGATGGGGGGTAGAGAGGGGGATGGGGGTGGAGGGAGGGGGGCAGAGAGGGAGGGATGGGGTGAAGGAGGGGCAGAGAGGGGGATGGGGAGAAGGAGGGGCAGAAAGGGAGGGATGGGGGTGAAGGGAGGGGGGCAGAGAGGGAGGGATGGCGGTGGAGGGAGATAGGGGGAGGGAGGGATGGGAGGGAAGGAGGAATGGGGGGAAGGGAGAGGGAGGGAGGGATGGGGGTGAATGGGGAGCAGAGAGGGAGAAAGGGGGGGGGGATGAATTCAAAAACAAAATAATTCTCATGACAAACCCACGCGTTGCTTTTTGGCAATTCGTTATATTGATTATTGCAAAATCGTGTGATTATTGCAACTTTTCTGTGGCGTCGAGGGTCTCTCTGCCACCTGACACTTGGCACGGGGCACTCTGTCGGCTTGTTGACACAGGAAAATGACACTTTATACCTGCTTGAGGAAATAATACTTACATTTTTTTTAGATTACTTTAAAGAAAATGTATTTTATTATTGTCATTATTAGGAAGAAATTTAGA
>NC_051409.1:34910842-34911012 GCF_015228065.2 Penaeus monodon | reverse complement strand
TAGAGTAGCGTAATTATAACTTCCTAGTAGTTAGTATCATTTATCAATTAAGGTAAGTTTGTTAATTACTAAAAGAAAGGAAAATAAAAATCTACTACGAACAGTAAAATCAACTTTGAATATCTGGAAAAGAAAATGTCACCATTGGCTAGTTTGGATGCCAGTTTGTA
>NC_051409.1:34908969-34909075 GCF_015228065.2 Penaeus monodon | reverse complement strand
AAACAGCATATAATTTATTACTTTGTTTATTTTTTAAGGTTATAAAAAATCGTTTATGGAGAGAAAACGAAATATGTCTCTTTTTCTCGCATTTTCTTTAATTTTT